>NW_005354632.1:1150673-1185705 GCF_000412655.1 Myotis brandtii | reverse complement strand
GGAAGGCCATTAACAGGGCTCTGAATTCAGAGGCCCCCGTAGGAAGGCGAGGGTCGCTGCCCTAGGCAATGGTGTCTAGAGAACAGAGAAAAAATTACTTTGGACTTGAAATGTCTTGGGCTTAAATCCCCGTCCCTCTATGTATGTAGTCCTGTGACTGTGAGCCATGGGAGCCTTGATTTTTGTATTTGTGAAAATAGGCAGAATATGAAGTGTCTTTGAGAGCTTTTGTGGGAATTACAGGCTACTGTTGAAATTAAATGAAGCTATAAGAACTAAATGAATAGGACTGTTCAGAGGAGGGAGTGCCCTCCGTAATAGGTGTTCTGGAAATGTTAGCTTCCTTCTGAAGGACACGCAGCAAGGTGTCCACTTAGGCAAAGAATGGACATTTGTTCTGGTCATGAATGTCCGTGCATTTTCTGACAATGCCAGTGCATTCGTACAGACTCTGTGGATTATGTTTCACCCTTTTGCCTTATCCCAAAGCTAATACTACCAAATAGGGTCATGGCGTGTATGGGGCAATTTACGAAGAAGAAATAAGAATGTCTGGCAACGTAGCAAGAATTGCTTAGTGTACCTGGTCATCACACACAACTGAACACTCAGAGAACATTTCATCCCTTCTATTGGCAAAGAGTAAGGAGAATGAGAATGTCCGCCCACTGGTGCTAAAGGTGTGAAGAGAGGAGCGCTCTCATAACATTAGGTGGTTGGAGTTCCAGTTGGTACAACTGTTCATAGGCCAATTTAAAAGTAGACACTCCACCTACCAAAAAAAAAAAAAAAAACTTTAAAAAATATTTACCCTGCATTTAAAGCTAAACAGATGCCTACTTTATGACCTGGTAATTCCACTTCTAATTGACATTTAAAAATGCATGCATATATCCTCCAAATGACACATTCAAGAATATTTATAGCAACTTTATTTGTAACAGCCTAATGTCTATCACAGTAAAATGAATCATAAATTGTAGTGTTTTCAAAAAATAGAATACTACATAGCAAAAAAAAACACAGAACGAATCACTACTATATACTACAGCATGGATGAGTCTCACAGACATGTTCATTGAAAGAAGCCAGAAAAAAAAGTTACATACACTATCATCCCATTTATATGAAGTTCAAGAGCATGGGGTAGGCATTGACTAGAAAGAATTATTGAAAGAGAATTCTGGGAATTGCACATATCTAATACATTAATCTGTTAGTGGTTATACACTTGCATATATATATTGAAAATTCAGCTAGCTGTACACTTAAGATTTATTCACTTGATGTATATATGCTGTACCTCAATTTAAAGGTTTTAAGAAAACATACCCTTTGACTTAGCAATTATGTTTTCATCCTAAAGGAAAAAATCAGAGGCTGACAAAAAAAGGTTTATATCCAAGAACCATCATCATAGGTTATTTATAGTAACAAAAACCTGGAAATAATTCAATTCACTCATCAGGAAGTGGTTAAATAAATTAGACCTCCAAATAGTAGAAAGCTGTACAGGCATTAAATAAGATGAATAGAAGAATAATTTAAAACATAGGAAGTTATTCCTAATGCATTGTATAAAAGGCAGGTTAACCAAATGGTATTTAAAGTTTAACCCTCTAGGTGTCAGAAAATTATTAGCCATGACGTGACTCTTAAGATACTGGCTAAGGCTCTTAAGTTACCAGACTAACTTAACTGTTCTCCTTGGGCATCTGCTGACCTGTTAGCCCTTGTTCTTTAAGGGGTAACAGAACACTGCTGAGATGGGGGGTCGGGGGCAGACTTATCAGTCATCTGAAAGGCCACGGGGACAACCCTGTCTGATTGGGACTTTTGTTCTGAGCCAGGTCTCAGGATTCTTTTGCAGATGCATCAAATTCCTGCTGAAAGCCAGAGCCCCGAGCACATCCTGAGTGTCCCCCGGGGAAGCGGGGCCCAGGCTGCGCAGCACTCCCAGACCTGAAAGCACGTTGGAAAGTTAGGGCCGGGCTGAGTGGCTGTCTCCGGCAGGTTTTCTTCCTCCCCCCTCACCAGGGAGGTGGAGGTGCCAGGCACAGAGGGTTGTAGTTTCACTGTCACCTCGCTTCCTCTTTCCCTTCTTCCTGCTTTCCGTGTGTCTTCCCTCTCTTTTCTAAAATATCCATTTCCAGGGCCGCTCTGTGCTTCCCTGTCCCCGCGCCAACCCGCCCCACCTCGCCTCCTTCCTCCCCGCCGTCCTCCCCTTCGCTCGCTTCCTTTGCGTCTCTCTTGAGACAGGTCTAGTGGCCTGGTTGCCATCTGCTGCCTTTTTTTTTATGAGGTTGAGATCAGATGGCATCTAATCGATCGTCATGGTCTCCATGGTTACCAGGGTGACAGAGCACTTGGGAGAGACACGTTCTCCAGCCTGGGGCTGTCAGACCGTCGCTGAGAGGGGGAGAGAAAACAAAACGTCTTCCATCATAGACACACATGTACATCTTCCTCAAATGCAGGAACACACGCCCTGTTTATGTCTCACACAGCTACCTAGTGGCTTGAGGCCAGGCATGCAGACTTTTTTCTATCCAAAAAAAAAGGACAAAAGTAAAGATTTTATAAACCTCAGAATCGCTCTCCCAACCCCCGACCCCATACACATAGACCATCATCATTTTTTCCTTCCCTCTTTGACTGTTTGGGCAGTCATTTAGTAATTCTCACGAGTTGTCATCCTCCCGATAAACCACAGAGCAGTTCTGAAGCTGACAACGGACACCTATGTGCTTCAGAAAAGAAACAGCCCCTCATGGAACTAGCAGCACTTCCCCCTAACGTTAGTCACGACTTGATTCTTAGGCCAAGAATTCTTTGTGGTACAGGATCATTTTTCCCAGGAACAATAGTCCGATATGATGAAATGTAAACAAAAACTCCCTTGATGCAAACAAGTCCCGGCCAGGACTGGTCTGTAATGCCTTAACGCCCAGGGCTGGCCAATCCGGGCCTTATTGTAGCAGCACAGGATGGCAGTGACAGCCCAGGTCTGGCTGAAAGAGACACGAGAAAGGCCTTGGTCATAAGGATGTATAACTGAGGGAGCAAAGGCTAGATTTCTGGAGAAACTCAGACAAAAGGAAACAACCAACCACCGTATCGTGGAATGATGTTGAATAACGTGAGAACTGCAAATGGAATACCGTCCTTGACTTACTCACATACCTTCAGAGTTAGGGACAGATGACTTGGAGCTACAGGGCTGTTCTCCTTCTTCACCTGGTAGTATTTCATGCTTCGTGACGCTTTCTAGAATCCTGTTCTTTTTTACCTTTGTCAGAGAAAACCAAACCTAAAATGATGGCACGGGGACAAGGCCTGGAGCTAATTAGTTTTCACTTAAAGACATGTCACCCCACCCGGGGCGGGCAGAGCTTGCTTTCCTCCTTGCTTCTCGCATCCAGAGGGCCCTCAGACCTCCATCTCCTGTGCCGTGTCTTAGTGAGACTCGGATGTATTCATTGGCAGTGCCTTTGGCTGTTAAGCAAATAGCACGGTGATATTTGAAATAGAAATGATGCCATCAATTGGAGGAGAGACTTTCATAGAAAGGGAAAATAATTTCTCATGCACAGGAACCCTCTTATTCACCTTGGACCTCTGCATCTGTGCTAATGCCTGCCTCTCCTTCCCCCTCTGCATGTTTTGTCCCCTCAACTCTGCTCTTAACTGGTGATCTCCATAAAATGGCCAGGGAAGGGCTTTTACTAAGTCCCACCTCTTCAGAGAAGCACTCCACTCCCCCCGGCCACCAGGCCTCATCGCACCCAGACCTGAACTCCTAGTGTTCTTTTGGTCTACACTTCCCATTCAGGACTTAGCCTTGCACTGCCTTACACCCCTGCTGATCTATTCGCTACGTATCTCTGTTGCTTATCATTTCCATAGTAAGTGTCAGGGGGGAGATCGTGTCCCCTACTTTGTAAAGCCTTGTTCTTAGCGGTCCTTGACCTGCAGTGGTTTTACTCTGTGTGGGCCAGGAAGCTTTCCTTCCCTCCTGGTCTCTCCACTCGTGTGTGTGCCAGTGTGCTTCTCAGAGAAGGTGGGTCCCCCCTGGAATGAAATGAGTCGTTTGCTCCCATCAGGACAACTGCCACAGCAGGTGTCAGCTCACTCCCGCCTCTGGTAAATTGAGTTTGTCAGTGCTCAGCCACACAGCTGAGTGAAGCCTTGTGTGATGCGGGCTGTCTCCGGGGAGAGAGAAACTGGCATAAACCACATCCTAATGGGATCCAGAAACAAAGAAGCGTGAATGAAGTGTTAATTGCATTCATAAAGACATTAACAAAGGAATTAAAATGGCAGAAGCTTCCGTCCCCACCCCCCGCCCCCCACTGGAGATTCACAGGAAAATGTTACCCCAAAGAATGTTTTAACAGTAATCGTCAAAGTTTATTATTTGCCCACTCTCGATAAATATTAACTTTTCAAAGTACAAACATTTTTGCCCGTTATCTTGAGTATGTGAACTGGCAGCCCGTTTAGCCTCTCCCTTCGCTGCCTTTGTACGATGCAAGTTTCTAGAGAATCAAGAGGCATTTTCAACGCTGCTTCATTAACCACAAGGATGTCTGTTAACGGTCTGAACCTAATCAATCCTACAGTTCTTATTAGAGCAGAATACTCATTATCTGGACGTTATTTTGCTTTTTGAAGTAAAATTACAAGCCTGGGGATGGTTCGTTTTCCAGTCCTTGAAGATTCCTGAGATGATCTGCAATGTGGGCAACCCCGGGGCTCCTCCTGAGCCGGCTAAAGGTCAGAGGCTGCATTTGACTGAAGACGGATCACATGGATGAATGTTGCACCTGCTTAATGAAGTCAAGCCACGGATTTGGGGCCTTTTATGGTTCTTCTCCATTCACTCAATCTCACCTTCACTGACCACACCACTAATCCAGCCAGTGACTTTGCATATACATGCAACTGGTGACTGGGAGACCAGATAAAAGTAAATGAACCTCATTAGAAAACTGGCGGGAAATGGCTGTCTATAATGACATCGGAAGTAGAAAGTGTGTTCGCATAGAATGTCTCCTGTAATGCCCGCAGCAACTCCTTGAGCTCTATGGAGCAGATATTCCTACCTTCGTTCTGCAGGTAAGAAAACAGAAGCTCATAGAAATTAAAGTCCCAGGATTAAAAAAAGAAGGAATTCTTACCATTTGCAACAGCATGGATGGAACTGGAGACCATTATGCTAAGCAAAATAAGCCAGTCAGAGAAAGATGAATATCACATGATCTCACTCATTTATGGAATATAATGAACAACATAAACTGATGAACAAAAACAGATCCAGAGACAGAGAAGCATCGATCAGACCATCAAACCTCAGAGGGAAGGTAGGGGAGGTTGGGGGTAAAGGGGAAAAGGACCAAAGGACTTGTATGCATGCATATAAGCCTACCCAATGGACACAGACACCAGGGGGTGAGGGCATGAGTGGGGGGTAGAGGGACAATGGGGGGATAAGGACACATATGTAATACCTTAATCAATAAAGAAATTTAAAAAAAAATAAAGTCCCAGGATTAAAATTCAGGTAATTTTTACCATTGGACTGCTCTTTCCACCGCAGGAGCCTAACTCTCTGGGGATCTCATTTGATTCTCACAAGAACCCTGGGAAGGAAAGCAGACTGTGTAAACAAGCGGGTCGATTTGCTGGGAGCCATATTCATGGGACCGGAGGAGCAGGTGTCTTCAAGCCCACGCCTAGAATGTGGCTGAACTCGCCGTTTACCTAAACAACTACCTTTTTCAGTCTCATCAACATCAACCATATTCATGAAGGTGGCATCAACCCAGTGTGTGGCAGATTGAAACGCGACCCAGCGCTGGCTTGTTGTATGTGTCCGGCTGATCCATGGGTCGGTCAGAGGAAGGGGCTCAGAAGTGCCGCCTGTGCCTCGGGGAGCTCCCTTTCCAGCCATCAGAATTAGACCCACTGACTCTCTGGTCACTTCTAATTCTCTCACAGGTATCGGGGCTATTTCCTCCCAAACATGACCTGTGCACTGAATTTTAGAATATCACTAAGCCTAAAATAAAAATGGGGGATTACACACTGCTTTGCATTATTGTGCTTAGTCATATATATATAGGGTGGGGCAAAAGTAGGTTTACAGCGGTTCGTGTGGAAAATAAGACATTAATTAATAAGCAATAATACAAGAGTAAGCTGTGTTTTGTGTACTCCCAACTGTAAGCCTACTTTTGCCCCACCCAGTATATCACCACCCACACAAGAGCTGATTGTCTCTTTTTCTCATTAGAACATGCCATCAACAGTACTGGACTCCTTAATTTTCAAGGGATGGCAAACTTCGCTCCATTCTAGGCCGGTCACCGACTTATTCAGGAGTCTGATCCAAACAGCACGTTGTATTAATTACCTAGAGTTTATTAATATTATTATTTGCATTTACTTCATATTTATATAATTTTTTGTTCTGGTTAGTGGGTCCTATTATACCTTATTTTGCTCCTAAGATGGAAGACTGGTGCATTGCAACCTTACTTGTCTATGGCTAAGAGTGGGATGCAAAGATGTACAAGAAATGGGGGGCGGGGGGAAGGAAGAAAATGAGTGGTTGGTTAGTTACACTTTCAATCTAGACCAGCGGTTCTCAACCTTCTGGCCCTTTAAATACAGTTCCTCATGTTGTGACCTAACCATAAAATTATTTTCGTTGCCACTTCATAACTGTAATGTTGCTACTGTTATGAATCGTAGTGTAAATATCTGATACGCAGGATGGTCTTAGGTGAACCCTGTGAAAGGGTCGTTTGACCGCCAAAGGGGTCGCGACCCACATGAGAACCGCTGGTCTAGACAATTGAGGTTAAAGCCTTTTTCATCAATAGCAAAAGGGATGAATATTTTTCCTGGGAATTTCCTGGATCCAAATGCATCACTTTCAATTGGCTATAAATGTTGGCTGAGAGCTTGAAGAAGTCTTAAGCACCTAGTTAATGATCTAATTTTTTAAAATGATTTTTTAAAACCTATTATTTGGGTATTGAGAACACACGGACAGAAATGCCACTTGGAAACTGGGGAAGGTGGGGCAGTTTCAGACATGTATGCTCCCTATTTATGTCAAAATCAAGAGAATTAGTTCATGCTCCTAAGTGAAAATTGTGCCATTATCACAGGGTGATCATTTATTAATTTCCGTTCCTGGCAATCCAAACGGACAACATCATTTTACAGGGTAGCGTGCTCCGTTATGGTAGCTACTAGCCAAATGTAGCTATGTAAATACAAAATAATTAACATTTAAAATTCAGTTCCACATTCTAAGCGCTCAACAGCTACCTGGGGTTAGTGGCTACTGTACTGGACAGTGCAGGTTCATAGAACATTTTTGTCACCACAGAATGTTCTATTGGACAGAGCTGTTCTAGAGCCAAAGGCTGGTGTTCCCAGAGGCCACAGAAATGCACCCTATATCCAGTCGCATAGTTACCTGCCAGATCCTCCATGCATTTTCAGTGAATAGTGACTTGTGGGACCAAGCTGCTGGGCCTGGGCAGCAAGGAGCGGGTGGCCCGCAGCCTTCCTTCTCAGACTGTGAGCTGGCCCCACAGTCTCTGTGTGTCATGGGAGAGAATGAGCCAAGTCTCTGGAGAAAGGGCAGGTGCGAATGAGCCATTTCCATTTTCCACTCCTGCAACTCCCCGAACCTCAAGTCAGACCTGCCGCCAAGTTGCGCTCACACAGAAGCCCAAATCAAAGCGCGTTTTGGATTAATTTTCTGGCCGGTATTTTTTTTTTCTTTTCTTTTCCAAAATCGACCTTGTGCCTGTGATTAAAGACTTCTTTTTGCCATGAATTTAAATGAATTTGAACCTACCAGTGTTTTCCACCAGCCATGATATTTGGCATAAGCACCGACCAAAAGAAGTAAGGCTTTGGACAAATAAAGATTATAACAGAAGACTAAACAATACAGGCCACAGCTCCTAGACTGGACATCTTTAAGTGAATGCCATTCATTGGCTCATCATCATTGCTAGTCAGCAAGTAAACATATCCACAGACTGGTGAAAGGTCTTCTTCTAGGATGAAAAAGGTGGGGACAGTCTCCAGTGTTTGCTGCATCAGCCACTTCAAACTTATAAAAACATAAAAATAGCCCAGCCAGAGTGGCTTAGTGGTTGAGCAGGAGGTCACGGTTTGATTCCCAGTCAGAGGACATGCCCGGGTTGTAAGCTCAATCCCCAGTGGGCAGCCGATCAATGATTCTCATCATTGATGTTTCTATCTCTCTCTCTCCCTCTCCCTTCCTCTCTGAAATAAATAATAAATAAAAATTTGTTAAAAGCATCTTGTTTCTTTAAAAAAAAACATGTAAAAATAAGAAATCACCAATCATATTCTTTTCATCTGTGTATCTCACTATGACTGTCTCTGCTATATTAGGAAGGAGATTGAGGCAGAACATTTGCATAAGATTGTTTAGTCAATTACAGCAAGCACATGTGATATACAACTCATTATTTTATCACATGATTCTTCAAAGCAGGCTTTATTGGGAACATGTTTTATTTTCTTAGGAGACTCTAAGTCCCTTGAAACTGCTAATAATACACATTTGCATCCCACAAGTATTTGATACAGTAGGGAGTGCTCAGTACCTTGGTTCAGCCCCATCAACAAATATTTATCAAGCAGATGAATGAATGGATAAGGAGATCACCAGTAATGTTACAGATGCCGGGATTCTTGGGTTCCTCAAAATAGAAATTGAGAGAAAACCCCAGAGAAATTTCCAGACAGATTATTAAGCTTATGCTCAAGCACACGGGAGTCACACAGACAGAAGAAAAGCAGTGGCTCTGCTTGGCTGCTTTTACAAACTGGGGACAAAGCTGCCTTGCGGCAAAAAGGTGGGCTTTTTTTAAAAGGTGGGCTTGCAGAATTTTCCAGTTCAGGATTGTGTGATTTCCTTTTCCAGCTTCATTGCCTGGTAACTATGTCCATGCCTGCATTGTTGGAGGGCAAGATGGTGGACCACTCATTGATGCCACCCTCGCAAGGTCATATAGCAGTCAAATCTTAATCAACTGCACATGCCGGTCAGTAGTTTCAAGGAAGCAGACAGAAGGGAGACAAAATCAGTGGCCTCTGTGTTTTTGAGTAGGGAGTGGAGAGGTGGCAACATTCTTTCAGTCAGTTTATCTGGCAGTCCTTCTGGTCACCTGGTCTTAATGTGGCTTCCTGGTCACCTGGTATTTTTCCATTCTAGGCCCAAGTCTCAATGAGGAAGGGTAGTAAGAAACTAGGAAAATTCCTTAGCTGGTGGAATGGGAAAATGGAGACAAAGAGCCCATTCAAACTGACCTCTTCCAGCACCCTGACTCACCTGCCTCCTCCGCTCCCTTAAGCATTAAGCCCTCAGGACAATGATCAGCATCAAATAATCTGAGGAATAAAGCCTCAGGTCTGTTGACCACAGAGACAGGGTTTTGGTCAAACTAGAGACAACATCTAGGCCTCAGTTATATTTCAGCTCCAGGCCCAGAAAAGCAGCAAATCCAGACAAAGCGACACCATGGCTGACATCAGGACCAGATGCAATGACCAATGACTCCCTACCCTAGTACCAACCAATCATTAGAGACCACATCCCTGACCCTATATGCTCATTTGATGAATCAGCATATGAAAGGCACACCTGGAAAGTTGGTGAATATTCTATTGAGATGCTCCTCTGACAGCTCCCCTAAAAGTCCTGCCTTTAGAAAACAGATAAAAACCCTTAAGACAAAGGACCCAGTGTGTTCTCATTCTCTCTCTCTCTCTCTCTCTCTCTCTCTCTCTCTCTCTCTCTCACACACACACACACACGCACACACCTTCTTTCTTCAGGCATGTATCATTGCTTTCTTTCTCCTAAGCTCTAAGGCAGTGGTTCTCAACCTGTGGGTCGCGACCCCTTTGGGGGTCAAACGACCCTTTCACAGGGGTCGCCTAAGACCATCGGAAAACACATATATAATTACATATTGTTTTTGTGATTAATCACTATGCTTTAATTATGTTCAATTTGTAACAATGAAATTGGGGGTCACCACAACATGAGGAACTGTATTAAAGGGTCGCGGCATTAGGAAGGTTGAGAACCACTGCTCTAAGGGTTACCATGAGACTTGCAACCAGGGGAGCAGTGGGCAGTGTCAGCTTGTCCTGGACTAACTCCCTGAGCCTGTCTCTAGGGGCCCTTCTTTTGCCTCTGTAACTTGCTTCCTGAGTCCATGCAGCCCAACTGGTTCACTTCTTCTGCCTCTGACTTCCTTTCTAAAAGGCTAAGACAGCTCTCTGAGCAGCCCACCAAATCTTCTCTTCCAGCAGACTTTCACTTTTGTGCTAAACAAACTTCCTCTTGCACGAGAGGTCTTGGCTCTGAATTCTTTCTTTGCTGAATTCCAGAACCGAGAGCCAACATCACTACTGATATCTACACTGTCCCAGTAACTAATCTGTCTAGCCTGGTAACTTTGAGCTGATAGCTATAAAAAAGGGGGGAGGGCATAAGAGGTGCAGAAATTTGAGAAGAAACACAGATTGTGAGCTGATTGAAAGTATGTCACTTCAAAGCTTCCTTTGAATTTCCATAGGGATATGATCGTAGAGAAAACATTTTTTAAAGGGCAAGTGCGTGTCGATTGGAGCAGAGGTTCAGAGACACGCGTCCACTCTATTGTCTCCTTTACAGAATGTCCTTTCTGACATTCTTCCTGGAAGTAGGGAACCTAAAGGTATTGGCTATTTTGTATTGTATTGTTTTGTATTTTTGGCTGAATGGCACAATAAGAAAGTTAGCTGACACTGAAAATGATTTACGCAATTGAGCCCAAGCTCCCATACACTTCTCTTTTTAAAAAAGATCCTTATTATTGAAAGTATTACATAGGTCTCCCTCTTCCCCCATCCCATACACTTCTTTACAAAGAAAATGGAAATGAATCCTGAAAGTAAAGCAACCACAGGAGAACCTTGCAATCATCTCTGATAAATCAGGGTCCAACCCAGTCATCAGCATGCCCAACCTACAAATATGATAAAGGCCATAAAATAGTTTTTAAAATGTGGGTGAGCTCTTGGGGGTTTTAACAATGCCAATCACCAACTTAAATGTTGCGATGCAGCTTTCTAGTCCACGCACCTTTAAACCACCGTGACTCTTGTTTGTCTCTTGTCCCCACTGTTTCCTGGTGCCTCTCTCGCTGAAATGATTTCAATTAGAGCCTGGAAGGCTTGCCTCCCAACTCTTGCACGGCGCTTGCCAACACGGGAATTGGTTTTAAACGCTGCTGTTTTTCATCCAAAAAAAAGTCCCCCCTCCCTGCCCTTGCGTTAGAAGAGATTATTCTCAGACAGGCATTTAGCTGATTTTTAATGTCAAAGAAACTTAATTTGCAAACTCGTTAGAAACTCTTTAGTAAAAGCTGCCTAGTAAAACAGATGATTAATATTGGTAAGCTCCTCATTTGCATGTTAATTAGTCTCTATACTCAACTAATTAAAACTGCACTGCCGGTTTTAGGACTTCCTTCTAGACTGCTGGTCTTGTTTCTATGAACAGCGATGCCCTACTTAACGACAGGTGTATGTTCTGAGAAATGCGTATGAGAGCCATTTCATCATTGTGCGAGCATCACAGTGCCCTTACACACCCAGATGGTACAGCCTCCTACACGCCCAGGCTCTATGGTCTCGCCTATTGCTCCAGGATACAAACCTGTGCAGCATGTTACTGTACTGAATACTGTAGGCAACTGGGACACAATGGTAAGTATTTGTGTATCTAAATATATCAAACCATAGAAAAGGGACATAAAAAATACAGCACAAAAGGTCAACGATGGTGCGCCTGTGTAGGGCCCTGCCCTGAATGGAGCTGGCAGGGCTGGAAGCTGCTCTGGGTGAGTGAGTGTGAGTGCCTGGGAAGGCCCAGGACATGACTGTGCACTGATAGGGACTTTATAAACACTGTACACTGAGGCTACACTACATTTATAAAACAACAGGAGATTAAGTCAAGCACAAGAGAGAATCATGCAATCAAGAGACTTGGTAAACATGAGATGTATGAGGCTGCTGCCCAGTCTAATATGGCACGCTATTTTATAGCAAACTTTTTTAATAAGTAGAAAGAATACACTCTAAAAGGATGATTAAATGTACAGTATAGTAAATACATGCACCAGCAACACAGTCGTTTATCACCATTTTCGAGTACTTGTACTGTATATAGTCGTATGTGCTATATTTTTACACAGTTGACGGTGCAGTAGGGTTATTCACACCAGCAGCACCACCAACACGTTAGTAATGGGTTGCACTGTGACCTTACTACGGCTACAGTGTTACTAGGTGATAGGGATTTTTCAGCTCCATTAGCTTATTGGAACCACTATTGTATATGTGGTCTGTCCTTGACCAAAATGTTATGTGGCACATGACTGCGCAAGCATGTATTTTAACTAAAATAAGGCTTACTGGGACAGCTGGGGTCTGGAATTCTCTCGCCACAGTCTTTCACCCTCCCATAGGCTCCTTGGGCCCCCTATCATGGTGGTAGCTTCGTTCCAAGGCATCCAGTCTATTATGCCTCCTTTCTGACATGCTCCCTGGGAGTAGGGAACCTAAAGGTGTTGAATTAATTTGTATTGTACTTGTTGTACCCTCCTTCTAATACGAATTTCTGTCCTACAGAGGCTTAAAAAATGAAAGACTACTATATGTTTATCGGACTCCTTACAATTAAGGTTCTTAATGTGACTTAGCTTCATCCAATCAGATGTGCACATTGAGGAATGACTTTGAAACTATATCAAGTAGGAAAATAGGCAACAGCTTAAAGGGCATTAAAGGGCCTTAACTTTGGCTGGTGTGACTCTGGCAGCTGTAGCACACCTCGGGGAGGTTGGAGTCACGTCCCAGATGCATGGCTCTGATGGGAGGCTCTCAGAGGCTGCAGTAGGTGTGGCATCTTCTGGGCTCCTGGCATTCTCAGGCAGCAGAGGGAGCAGTTCCCGTGGCCGGTCTATGGTGGCATCTGGGGAGCCATTATTCCTGGAGGTAAAGCTTGTTCCTTTAGTTCTTTCAGGACTTTAGAAAGGACCAAGTTCCCTTTGTGTTTAAAGTAGCCAGAGTAGTTACTGTTTTCTGCACCAAACCCTGATGGGTAGATTTCCTCCCAGGGTACTTACGTAGTTTACATGAGACACTTGATGTAAAAGTGATTGACACTTAGAGTGAGCACTTAGTAAATCTTAATTTCCCTCCTCTTACAATGTGTATATACAAAATGACCCAAATGTTTTGAAAAATTCTGATAACTTTAAAAATGAAAGAGTTGGATGACATAATTTCTAAGGTTTTTTTCCTTCCTTGCTTCAAAGTTGTGTGCCCTTTATATCATCAAGCAATGCACTCCCAATTTTGATTTATACTGTGGACGAAAGTGGCCACAAGCTCAGGGACCTCTTACAATGTGTATATACAAAATGACCCAAATGTTTTGAAAAATTCTGATAACTTTTCTCATAGTTTTCAGTTGACATGTAAACACCATCTGGTTTTTTTTAAAAAAAGATTTTCAGTGGATTTTTAGAGAGAGAGGAGACAGAGAGAAACATCAATGTGAGAGCAGCATCGATTGGCTGCCTCACGCACACCCCCTACCAGGGATGGAGCCCACAACCCAGGCATGTGCCCCGACTGGGAATCAAACTGCCAACCTTTCAGTGCTCAGGACAACACCCAACCAACTGAGCCACATGGGCTAGGGCTGTAAAAGCAGTCTTTAATCAAAAACCTAGACTCACACCAGTACATTAAGATAGAAATAAATAACAAAATGCAAAATACAACCATCTCTTATTCATTTTTTTAACAAAGACCATGTATTAAGATGAAGCCCCTGATCCTACCTTTGGGCAAATCATGTTATCTTCCTGAGTCTCAGTTTCCTCACTTTAAAAATGAAAGAGTTGGATGACATAATTTCTAAGGTTTTTTCCTTCCTTGCTTCAAAGTTGTGTGCCCTTTATATCACCAAGCAATGCACTCCCAATTTTGATTTATACTGTGGACGAAAGTGGCCACAAGCTCAGGGAAGGCCTGCACGGCGGTCTTGCAAACTCAGAGACCTAAAGTAACCACAAAGGATGGTCTGAAAATAAACTTTAACTAAAAGCAGTTATGGTGGGTAGTTACGTCCTAGGCCCGTATCTTCACTGACAAGGTCAACCTTTACCTTAACTGAGCCTATCTGTCTTTTTGCATCTATAATAACATACCCTGAAATGTCTGGGTAACTTGTAACTTCCCTTTTTCCAGACCCCTTGGGGCACAACCTAATATGCCTGGATGCCAGGACAGAGACCACAAATTCCTTCATTGTTATCATGTTAATTGTTCCTGCACCCACCTAAGTATGTGTCTATCATTTTACTTTTGCTCCAATCCCAGAGGTTTCCCCGCTTTGCTTTCTCCCGCCTCTCTAGTCTATCACCAATGGATTTCATGTCACCCATCTACCACCCTCCTTTGATTGCAAATGTATAAACATAGAGGAAAACCTGCCATTCTCCGGAGCATTATCTCAAATCGTTGAGGTTCTGCTTTCCAGCGATTGTCGACAGTTTGGCTCAAATAAACTCACAAAAATTCTTTATAGGTTGGAATGTTTTTACGTTAACAATACATATGCAGTCTCGGTTTGTCTCAGGATTCTAGCTTCTCGGGTGGTGTGGAATTGTGTGAGGAGAGTTGGCCACGTGTTGTATGGACTCGTTATTTATCCAGTCAGCTAGGACAACACTCCCTTAGCAGCAGTAACATATTGTCTCTACCAATGGGTCATGGACCTGACATTCCTAAACTCACTTCCACCCTCTCTTTCACTTTTAAGAAAGGACTGTCATCATGATCAGCAATAACACCTATTGAACAATGACTATCAGGCACTTAGCATTTTCTTACATGCATGACTTATTCCTGGCGGTCTCGGACATTTAACTTCCACAATACCCTCCGTACTTCTTGGGCTGATGAAACTGAGGCTGAGCAAAGTTAAGCCAGTTGCCTAGGGTCACAGAACTACAACTAGATCTTGACCAGATTTGACTGAAAGCCTCTTTCTTAATCACTACATTAGGTGACCTCAATAATAACAAAAACAACAATAATCAGTGCTATTTTAGCTAACCTTTATTGAGTTTTTGCTATAAGCCAAGTATTCTGCTCTTTTATTTATATTCTTAGTTCAATCTCACATTTACAGTCTAAAGCCTATTATAACCCTATTAAAGGCCCAGTGCACAAAAATTCGTGTACTGGAGTGGGGTGGTCCCTCAGCCCGGCCTGCGCCCTCTCGCAGTCCGGGAGCCCTCAGGGGATGTCCAACTGACAGCTTAGGGAGTGGGCCAAAGCTGCAATCTGGCCTCCCTCTGTGGGTGGCAACCAGACATGCTGATCAGGGGACAGCGAGCAGCCGGCCCTGCCCCCCGCATTGCCCCTCCGCTGCCACTGGTCACCGCCGCCCCCCATCACCATCCCCTCCCTCTGCCCACTGGCACACACCAACCGGCCCTGCCCCCCACCTACGGGTCATTCAGCTGTTCGGTCGATTTGCATATTGCGCTTTTATTATATAGGATTTTATAGATGCAGAACTGAAAGCTTATTAATCTTGAGTGTCTTGACCAAAGTTGTTCAGCTTGTCATTGGTGGAGCGTGGCTGTGAGCTTAGGCTAGAACCTGGTGTGGTCTATAGCCTCCCTCTTCCTAGGGCACTCGTATGAGGGGGAACCTTGATGCTGCCTTAATTTGTGGGGAAAGTCAATTGTTTGCCTACTTAAAGCCATAAAAGCAACAACTACAATTAGTGTCCCCACAACCGATTCTGCCCACACATGCCCCGTGTCACATGACTGGGAACCACTAACACAGAGACGTGTGGACCAAATAGAGGAATGAATGAAGTGGTCTGTGCATCTGAGAACAGCTGTGGTGTGGACACACCCTTTCCTGTGCCTCAAGCTGGTGTGTGAGGACCAGAGTGGCCCTTTTTCTCTTCCTCCCTGAGCTAAGGAGTTTCTGACCCTGTTTTTATCAGGCTGGTGGGATGGGGAACCACTCCATATTTCTGTTTGAAACATAATTTTTAATGTTATGTAGACATGCACTTAAAATGTATGTTTTTTGGGGGCAGAGTATAGCCATTTAAGAAATCGGAATCATTCTTCCAAGTGAACTGGATACCTGCTGAATTAATGAGGAGAAAAATTGTGAATCTAAGCAATTAATTATTAAACACCTAACGGCCAAATATAGTACCTGTGGGCAGAGGGGGCCTCTCCTTTGAGGAGGTAAAAATTAATTGCAAAGACAGAGCTGCTGGGAAGTCACACTGGGAAGCATGGGGTGCGCAAAGCAGTTGTCCTTTTCCGTTTGCTGCGCCACATTAAAAGAAAGGTGGGGATCTAAGAAAAAAAGGTATTTAAAAACTCTTGGGAAATTTGTTCAGTAAGTACACATGAAAAAGAATAGGTGATCATGGAAGCCAGTGAGAAAGCAGGTGAGGGGATGTTTACACTGGGTTGCAGGGAGCTCTGTGAGTCCTGAAAGAGCACAGGTGTGGCACACAGTGGATGCTCCAAAATAATGAGGATAATCATCTAGGCCCTGGCCGGGTAGCTCAGTTGGTTAGAGAATTATTCCAGTTTGCCAAGGTAGCTAGCAGGTTTGACCCCATCAGGGCAGATACAAGAATCAATAATGAATGCACAAATGGGTGGGACAACAAATCGAGGTTTCTCTCTCTCTCAATTCTATAAATAAAAATTGTTTTAAAAAGAAAATAACCACCTAATCAATGGATAAACTTTTCCCCTCCAACTTTGAGAAAAAAGAAAATGTTATATTCATAAATATTACTGAAAATAGTACCTATTACAGACTGAATGTTTATGTCCTTCCAAAATTTATATGTTGAAACCCCAACCGCTGAGTGTGATGGGATTTGGAGAATGGCCTTTCGGAGGTCATTATGGTTAGACGAGGTTATGAGGGTGGGGCCCTCGTCTGATGGGATTAGTGCCTTATAAAAAGAGACACCATAGAATGTACAGCACCAAGAGTGAACCCTAATCTCAACTACAGGCTTCGGGGAATAATGATGCACCAGTGTAGGCTCATCAGTTGTAACAAATGTACCTACCATTCTGTGGGGGATGTTGATAGTGAGGGAGGCTATGCATGTGTGAGGGCAGCAGGTAATTGGAGAATCTCTTTATCTTCTCAATTTTTCTGTAAACCTAAAACCACTCAAAAAAAAAAAAAGAAAAGGCTTAAAAAAGAAGAAGCAGGGGCAGTGGAGAATGGATTTCTGCAGCAGCCCCAGCGGTTCCCAGGCCAGCAATGCTGGGGGTAGGACGGTCCGAACGCCACTATTCACAGCGCAGCAGTGGGTTCCCCACAGGCAGTTCCAGGGGTGCAATTGATCGTGGTGGTGGCTCTCACTGCCTCACCCATTTGTTTCTGGTCATTTCTGACCGTATTCTCCAGCTCTCCCAGTGAGTCAGCGAGCAGCCCAACATCTGTTCCGTATCATTTTCCTGCCTGTATCTGCAAGAACTGATTTTTGTTGTTCGTACCTAAGCCGTCTGACTGAAAATGTGGTTGTTTAATTGATTCGTTGAGAATGAGTTTTTCTCTTTTTCCATTATTCTTGTTGGGGTTGAGGGTATCAAAAGATGGCCAGAGATTAAATAGTTAGTAGAATGCAGACCATACTTACCAAGTCTCTATTTTAATGGCCTCCTCTCCGTAAAATGTATAGGCCCTGAAGGATAGATATCCTGGGAAAAGGGATCTAGCTGCTCCCAAATCCCATTGATGGAGTGCTTAACATGAGCCAGGTGCTAGAGAAGCGCTCCAGTGCGGACCTAGTTCTCACGTCTTCCTTTGAGGAAGAGATTGCTGTGTGATCTGTGTCTCTGGGTGAGGAAGCTGGTCTGAAGACGGGTCACACATGGTGAGACGGCCATTTACTTACACCATCAGAGATGAAAGTGGCAGGTTTTCCCTACAGCATCTCCACCAGCCTGCTCAGCCAGAGTTGAAGCTAAGATCAGAAGCATCTACCTTGGAGCCCATTCAAAGGACTTTGTTCTGGACGGACCATAAGGACACTGATTGTTTTTTAATGTGCAGTGAGGTCAGTGACACACACTCGGAAGTTGCTCTTAAAGTGTAGCTCCAGGCAGTGAGCTTCCCCCGCCTGGCACTGGGCTCCTTGTGGAGCTTGTCCACCCACATGCCTTCTAAGAGGAAGTCCCGCCTCCACCCAGACCCTGGAGCTGAGGCACACATTTTCTATACTGATTGGACAGCTGACGCGTGACGGACAGCTTGCCCAAAGGCCACCAGTGTATAGACCAGCCTGTGGCTTGTGCAGCCTGTGTTGTGAAGATGGGCCGTTCGGGTAGATCTTCGAGGAACTAGGAATTGGGAACCTGAGAGTGTGGGCGGGTTAGCAGTGCAGCTGAAGGTAAGGGAGGCTCTGATGTCAGCCTGATTCGAAATCACAGAAAAGCTAATGCTCCGAGGAGAAGTTTATGCTCCATAAAACGGAGGACAAGGAAG
This sequence comes from Myotis brandtii, assembly GCF_000412655.1. NCBI lineage: Eukaryota > Metazoa > Chordata > Mammalia > Chiroptera > Vespertilionidae > Myotis > Myotis brandtii. Next base: position 1,167,018 of record NW_005354632.1, on the reverse strand, counting down.
TGATTGGTAGAGCAAAGAGATGCAGTGAGACAGAGACATGGAGAGAGAGAAAAAGGAAGGGGAGGGCTGAGGGGAGAAAGGAGAGCAGCAGAGATGCCAAGAAAGAGACCCAGCCCTGGGGCTTCTGGGATTTTCGGGATTTTCCAGGCAACTGGTGGATTTCTGTTCCTTACAACCACGTGATCCTGTCTGAAACTCTCTTTCTCATCAAGAAGTGATTAGTAGAGCGAAGAGGTGCAGCGAGACACAGAGACACAGAGAGAGAGAAAAAGGAAGGGGAGGGCTGAGGGGAGAGAGGAGAGCAGTAGAGATGCCAAGAGAGAGACCCAGCCCGGGGCTTCTGGGATTTTCCAGGAAACTGGTGGATTTCTGTTCCTTACAACTGTGTGATCCTGTCTGAAACTCTCTTTCTTATCAGCCTTTGAAAAGAAAACGTGTGAACTAATCTGTCACCATCTCTTTAGTTTTACCCCCATTCTTCCTCCTGCGAACTAACTAATCCTAAGGCTGGAACCAAGAGAAAGTGGAAATGGAGGGAAGAACTGGAGTAGACTGTGCTGAGCCTGGAGCCTTTGTAACCCTCTGCTCCCCTCTGTGGACAAAAGGACCCTTTCACAGGGGTCGCCTAAGACCATCGGAAAACACATATATAATTACATATTGTTTTTGTGATTAATCACTATGCTTTAATTATGTTCAATTTGTAACAATGAAAATACATCCTGCATATCAGATATTTACATTACGATTCATAACAGTAGCAAAATTACAGTTATGAAGTAGCAACGAAAATAATTTTATGGTTGGGGGTCACCACAGCATGAGGAACTGTATTAAAGGGTCGTGGCATTAGGAAGGTTGAGAACCTCTGGTGTAAGGTGTTCTAAACACACACAGCTGGATCCTTTCTGCTGCCAGAGAGGGGTCTCCTGGCCCCTCCCTGTTCCTATTCCCTCTTCTGTGCTATGGTTTTGCTTTGATCGGCACAGCACAGAACACGAGTTAGCAAAGAAGGAACAGTGGGGTAGTGCTTATACCCCTGGACTCGACACACGCTTCTAGGGCTCAAATCTTGCTTGTGCCACTTACAAATCTCAGTCTCCTCGTCTGGAATATGTAGGGAACATAATCGGTTTCTACTGCGGGACCGAGGGAGCTATTATTTGTAAAGGGTCCAGTAAGTGTCTGCTAAATCGGGTAGCAGCTCCTCCTCCCCCGACAGCACTGCCAGGCTGGTGGAAATTTGTTTGAAACGAACTGAGTTGTAATTGTTTGTTATAAAGTGATTTTTTTTCCTGGCAAAAAATGTCCATTTGCTAATTAATCTCTACTAGGCCATTGAATATGCTAAGGTCAGAAAGAGTTGCCAGTGATAAGTAACTTGTTTTTAGAAAAAAAGGAAATCAAGCACCATTTAAGCAGAGGTTAATTAACTGGCAATTTAGAGCCCGCAATTCAGCAACAACAAAAGGAATGGAGGACTTGGCGGAAGTTGTGCCAAAAGGCCTGGGCTTGATCCCAACTCTGCATCCTTTTCATTGTTTGACCTCTGGCAAGGCCCTCACTGGCCCTGAGTTGTGTTTGCATAATGGGGACACTTTTGCCCACTCGCAGGGTGGTCCTGGGCGTGAGGTAAGAAACACAGCACAGCCCTAACCAGTTTGGCTCAGTGGATAGAGCGTCGGCCTGCGGACTCAAGGGTCCCGGGTTCGATTCTGGTCAAGGGCATGTACCTTGGTTGCGGGCACATCCCCAGTAGGAGGTGTGCAGGAGGCAGCTGATCGATGTTTCTCTCTCATCGATGTTTCTAACTCTCTGACCCTCTCCATTCCTCTCTGTAAAAAAATCAATAAAATATTTTTTTTTTTAAAGAAAGAAACACAGCACAGTGCAGGCCAGTGTGGCACTTAATGACTCAACAAACGTTTGAATTTAAATTTGTAAATAGTTTGCACGGTGCTCGTGCAATCCTTCAGTGCTTGGCTCAGGACCTGCTAACTTCTTCAGGCACAGTTAGTTCTACCAAGACGGGCCATCGGATCTGTGGCAGGCAGTTGAGAACGCTGCAAAGGGGGACACGTGCTGACCAGGTTTAGAGAGACAAACCTGAAAGAGACAAGAGACATACAGGGTGTCCCCCCAAAATGTGTGCACACTTCAATAGCTGGTAACTCAGTTTTGAAAATGAAACGTATTTTAGTAAACCTTGCCTTTATAATTACTCAAAGTGTGTGTATACGTTTTTTGGGACACCCCATATAAATTAGAAGATAGAAACTTTTATAAAAATAAGAAAAACAACTCCAGAGTTTAGTTGTCTGGGATCTTAGTGCAGGTCAGACCTGAGTCCTCAGCCCAGGGCAGTGACCAACACTCACGTGCTCTAAAGCCGGCTGGCGGACAGACAGGCACCACGCCTGTCTCTGAAAGGTCCTGTCAGGACTGGGTGCCTGCACGGCAGGGGAAAGGGACCCACAGAAGGGACCCACCAGACAGTCTCGGATTATTTGAAAACGAACCTCAAGAGACTAGGGAAGGGGCTGCTTGAAACCCCGGGTCCTCACAGCAGGGCCTTGAAGGCCAGAGAGGCTGGGAGGACACCCTCTCACTATAAGAGAAGAATCATGCAGAGCCCAGGTAACGCGTGTTTCCATCCATTAGACACGAAGCTGTCTCCCCTTGAAGAGGAAAAGAAGGCCCATAGCAGAAGGGACTGGCTGGGAAGGTGGGAATGGTCAGACCAAGGGCAGGTCTCAGGAAGAGACACAGTACAGACGGCAGGCAGCCCCGTGCCACAGGCGGTTCAGTGCTTGGCTGCTGCAGCCAGATGCCTGGGTTCAAACCCAGCCCTGCCTCCTCATTGTCTGCACAACCTCTGCCTTAATCTGAATCTCTTCTGCATGAGATGAATACCATGTAGCACTGCCGTGAGAGCAATTGTGTTAATACACACCAGGTACTTAGAAGACATCCTGGCACACTGCAATCATTTCACCAAGGTTAGCATCCCTCACATACATTTTACTGGCCTGTAGTTCCAGTAATAGATGATTGCGTTGCCTCAACTCCACTTGCCAAGAACAATGCTGTGCCCTGACTAGTGTGGCTCAGTTGGTTGAGTGTTGTTCTGTGCACTGTAAGGTCGCCTGTTCAATTCCCGGTCAGGGCACATGCTCAGGTTGTGGGTTCAATCCCTGGTCAGGGTGTGTGCGGGAAGCAACCAATCGATGTATGTTTCTTTCTCTCTCCTTCTCCCTTCCTCTCTCTCTGGAGTCAATGAAGAAAATGTCCTCTGGTGAGGAATGAAAAAAAAAAGCATGTAAAATCTCTCAATTATTTATTTACTCATGTTGAAATGATATTTTGGATATATGGGATTAAATAAACTATAACATTAAAATGAATTTCACTCTTCTTTCTGCTGTTTTTAATGTGGCTACTAAAAAATTCAAGTTATGTATTTATTTTTATTACTATTTAAAAAAAATTTTTTTATTCTAAGTTATGTATTTAAGCATAATGTTCGGACAGCACTGGGCTGAAAGTTGCTATGCCTATGGCAACTGCACTGAGAAGGCTGGGTTCTTTCCAGAACCTACGGTCTCCTTCAAAGAGCAGCTCCCCGCTCTGGAATCAGGCTCCAAATTATGTGCCTTCAGGGAGTGGTCACGAAAGTTCTTTCTTTAAGAGTAAGTACTTTCCCCGGGGGATAGGTAACTTACCAGGTTTTCAGGTAGATAAAGGCCTAAAGGCAAGCTGACCATCAAGCACCAGTTCTGTTGAGTCAAAGCAGAAAAGCAGAAACGCCCTGCAATGAATTTCTTCTTCGCCTGGGCGCGCAGGTCTGGATCTGTTTAGATCAGACACATATTAAAACTTGTCGCTCAGCACTTGGCAGAACAGAAATCTCTCCACGTTTTGTTTTCGACATCTCCAGAAAAACTGGAATCAGATAAATATTTATTTAAGTTGAGTTTCACAGGAGGGGCTTTCAAAAGAGAGGCCAGATGTGAAACAAAACTAAAGTTGTTTTGTTGTTTTACAACATACTTTCTTTTTCTTGTAAAAACAAAGCTTGGGTCTGTGAGGCATGAGAGGCACTACACTTAGAGTTGAGGTTTGATTTGCATTGGAAATTGTGAGATCTCTTAAGAAAAACAAAACAAAAACCTTCTAGGGTGCCGAAAATAAACCAAACCAAAACCAAACAAACTTTTTTAAAAAAGAGGCAGTATGATAGACATTCAAATTTGAAACGGACCCGAGATAGGCTAAGTAATGACCCTCAGGGAAATCCACATTCTAGTCCAGTGATGGCGAACCTATGACACATGTCAGAGGTGACACGCGAACTCATTTTTTTTTGGTTGATTTTTCTTTGGTAAATGGCATTTAAATATATAAAATAAATATCAAAAATGTAAGTCTTTGTTTTTCTATGGTTGCAGATATCAAAAAATTTCTATATGTGACACGGCACCAGAGTTAAGTTAGGGTTTTTCAAAATGCCGACACGCCGAGCTCAAAAGGTTCGCCCTCCCTGGAATCCGTGAATGCTACCTTATATCAAAAAAGGGACCTCCCAGATGCGATTGAGTGAAGGATTCTAATACAGAAAGATTAGCCTCCATGCAGGCAGATTACCATGTGCTGCCCAGGCCGGCCCTAAATGCAATCCCAGTGTCCTTCTAAAGGGGGAAGAAGAGGGAGACCTGACTACAGAAGAGGAAAAGGCGATGGAGAGATGTGACATAAGCCAAGGGATGTCAGCAGCCACCAGAAACCAGAAGAGGCCGGGAACGGACTCTCCCTGGAGCCTCCAGAAGGACCCAGCCCTGCTGATACCTGGAGGTCAGCCTCCTGGGACTCCTTTCAGACCCGTGCCCTCTAGAGCTGTCACAGAGTAAATTTCTCTGTGAAGTTGTTTTCAGCCACTGCATTTGTGGCAATTTATTATGGCAGCAAAAGAAAACCAAGACCGGATCCCAATGACATGCCAAATTTAACCGAGAGGCTGCATTTCCCCCTTCAATCACATTAGTTTTTACAGGTTTAAGGCAGGGAAAATAGAAATCTCTAAGACAAAGGTCTTAAGAGAACACAAATCAAAGGGTTAGATGCTCCCTCACCTCTCCTCTCCTTACCTTTTATCCCACTCTCTAGCCTTGGATTCTCCACCCCCTTGTCCTTCGCTGACCTCCCAATATCCCTCCACCTCTAGTTTAGCACTCCATCCGGATGTGACGTCAGATTTACTTTAAGTCTGGCTCACCAAGCCCCCATAATGTTAACCAGAGCATTCGTTTTCCTTGTCAAGCTATGTATGATATGATAGTTAAGAACTATAATGATCAGCTCATGGCCTATTATAAACATTAATTCATTTACTCAACAAATATTTGTTGAGTACCAACCATGCCCTAGGCACTGTGCTAGATCTGGTGAAACACAATGAACAAGACAGCTGCCTTCATTTATAGATTATTAGTAAAGGGGATAAACTAAAGCCAGTAAATAAATTACCATGTGTGACTAAGTGCTATGACGAGACAGAACGTGCAGTGACAGGGAATAGCAGAGCTGGCCTCTCTTGGGAAGTGGCATTTGTGTTGCAAAGGAGCTCACCTTGTAAAGAGCAAGGTGGCGGGGAAGGGAGCATCCCACAGAGAAGGACAGCACTCAGAGGACCCAGGTGGGCAAGAGGTTGAGCACAGTGGGAGGGGAGGAGAGATGAAACAGGATGAAGTCAGAGACAGGCAGGGGGCAGATGACCTAGGGATTCAAGGGTAATGGCAGACTTCTCTATTCCCTTTTCTCCAGGTGGACAGCCTGAGGTGTCAGGAGTTGGAAAGCTTCTGGCTAAGAAATATGCCAGTCATTGGAGCTTTACCAACTTTATCTGGACATCCTCCACCCTCCAGGGAGCACTTTAGACCATGATCACAGAATACTTTGGTGGGAATGAGTTTTCTGGACTCCTTTCCTTCACCCAACATTTACTGCATGCCCTCTCTATGCCAGACAGCCCCATGAGGGTGGGGTGGGGAGGGGGAGGCTTTGTCCTGGGTATGGAGTCTAGGAGAGACGCTGGCCATGCCCTTGCAGAACACAGTGGTGGTGAAGTGCTATGACATCGGGCAAATGAGAGTGGCTCCCAAGAGGACTCAGACTGAAATGGACAAGGGAAGGTGATTTCAAAGAGGAAGTGGCGATTGAGCAAGGAAGTGAAGGATGGCTAGGAGTTGGTCAGGTTGGTGTGTGTGTGTGGAGAGGGACTGAAGGGTGTGCTCCAGGCAGAAGGAGTCCTGTGGGATTAGCTGGAGGTGAGAGAAGTCCAGGGCATAGAGAGCAAAATGAGAATGAAGAAGAGAGGACTGGAGGGGAACTAGCCAGATAGCACAGGACCCTGGAGGGCCTGGTAACTGAATTTGGACTCTATAGGCAAAGAGAAGCTGTTAATGGATTATAAACAGAGGAGTGATAGGATAAAATTTGCATTTCAAAAAGATCACTCATGTTTTGGTGTGGAGTGGTTATTGGAGGTAAATGTGAGAACATTTAGGGGGTGATTCAGGCAAGACGTGATTGTGGCTTGGGTGAGGTTGGTGGCAATAGAGATTCCCTCATTACAGAACCTACTTAATCTTTGCATTTGCCCTAGTTTAAATATCGTCTTTATCAATGATGTAGTTCATATATTGGGTATGATTTTTGTTCCTCTACAAAGAAACAGAATATTCTTTTTTTATATAAGCAAATTTGTGTTTCAAGCCTCCATTCTTCTGAAAGTTGGAAATGTGATTTCAGTCACTTTGGGGGGTCTCTCCCAACAGTATACGCTGAGATCTTGTACAAGGTACTATAGTGTGATTAATCTGGACTTGATCTACCCCGGAATCTACTGATGCATTCTGGGTCCATCTGACCTATGGTTAGAGGTTCACCCAGGTTTCTGCTGCACCCTGTATCTTACCTTGACACCTCCCCAGGTTCCCTGATTCCTGTCTAACTGTTCTCCGAGGATATAGAAAATGTTCTGCTTCTTCCAAAGCATTCTGGCTGCGGACCACACTCCGCAGCATATCCCAGGCCTCTCTTCCTCTCTAGAACCATGCTTGGTGTGCAGGACCAACCAGGATCTTGGAGACACAAACAAGTGACACTTAGAAGGGAAAATAATTGTATGGGATGGTTCAGATTCATCGGGAGTGAGGCTTCAAGAATGACTCCTAGATTTTTTTACATGAGAAACTGGATTGTGCCTTTCAATGAGACAGGAACCTTGGGAGAGGAGCAGGTGTGGGGCAGTGGGCTGGATTCATGAGGTCTCTTTAGACCCTGATGTGTTCAAAGTATCCAAGAAGAGACATTGAAGAGGTGGTTGGTAATGGAGGAGTCTGAGCTCGGAAGAGGTCTGGGATTGAGTGGTACATGCACACATGTGGTTTCTTCAGTGTAAATAGATGGTAGTGGAAGCAATGGGACAGCATGAGGTCCCCTGGAGAAAGAGAGACTATAGAGTAAAGTTAGAAGATGGCTGGGGAAAAAAAAAAAAGCTCAAGGAATATTCAAAGGGTGGAAGGAGAACCAGCAAAATAGCTACGAAAGTAAGAGGAAAATAAGGAGGATGTCAAGAGACAGACATCTCAGAAGTGTTTCAAGAAGGGGGGGTGGTTAACAATGTTAAATGCCACCACCAATGATCAAGGAAGATGAACATTGAAAAGTATCCTTTGGATGATAAGTCATTGGTGATCTCAGAAAGCAATTCCAGGATACAGAAAAGGCAAATGGGACGAGTCTACTGTGAACACCTGGAGCAGGCTCAAGGCTCTTGGAGCCATGCCTGTGCAGAAGACTCAGTTAGTCCTCAGGTAAAGACTACTCCAAACCCACCTCAACCAAGCTTAAGAACAAGCTTCGAAGGTCAAGTGGATGCACAAGTAAATTAACCGCCTGCTAGAACAAAGTCTACCACTCTTCCATTAAGACAACAAAATCTGGTGCTCAATAATAAAAACTCACCATTTCTAGGATTCGATAAGAAATTATGATATACTAGAGGCCCGATACATGAAATTCATGCAAGAGTAGGCCTTCCTTCCCCCGGCTGCTGGCATCGGCTTTCCTCCGGCACCCGAGACCTGGGCTTCCCTCGCAGCCCTGGCTTCCTCTGGAGGGTTGTCTGGTCTAACTAGCATATTATGCTTTTATTATTATAGAGTATTATAGTTGAGAAGCAGGAATTTGGTACCTATAACCAAGAGAAAAATCAGTCAACAGAAATAACCCAGAAATGAAGAGATACCAGAATTAGCAGATTAGCAGACAAGGACTTCAGAAGTTATTATAAATATGCTCATGTATTTAAAGGAAAAAATGACTTTGATGAGAAGTGGAAGATATAAAAAAAGAATTGATAAGCAATCATAGTAAAAGTTCTTTTCCCCCCAACTAATCCTCCAAAAGCTATAACCAGTCCTGCAGCCTCTTTTCTATAAAAGATTGTTTCATGCAACTTTGTACGTTTGTTTCCCTGTGTGGAAGTATTTTAGAATTGTCCTGGGAACATTATACATTATGTATAATCCTGAAGTTACCTTGACAGGTGCTGGGGGTAGCAGGAGGAAGGCATGACTGTGACAGAATTCCAGATACCTTTCTGCCCCACACTGACGTTGTTGGTAAAAAGTACAGGACTTCTAGGTCCCTGAGGACAGAGCAGCAGGCTAAGGCTGAGGGATGACCAGGTTGAGAACAGGTTGGTATGTCAGGTCCACCTGCCTGTTGGCCCATCTGACTCTAAGGTCTAATGGGCTGAGCCTTATTGTGGCAGACCTCTCATAATTGCTGGCCATATTATCTTCCCCCCTCTCCTTTTCACCATCCTTTAAGGGAACTTTTTTAAAAAATATATTTTTATTTATTTTTTTACAGAGAGGAAGGGAGAGGGATAGAGAGTTAGAAACATCAATGAGAGACATCGATCCCCTGCCTCCTGCACACCCCGCACTGGGGATGTGCCCGCAACCAAGGTACATGCCCTTGACTGGAATCGAACCTTGGACCCTTCAGTCCACAGGCCAATGCTCTATCCACTGAGCCAAACCAGTTAGGGCAAAGGGAACTTTTTAAGGAACCCTTAAAACTATAAAAGCAATGTTAATTAAAAGCATTAAAGTTCAGGTGCGATGTGAAATATTTGTGAAAGTCTCTATCATAGCTATGTTGAGTCTCAGTCAAAGCAAGCAATGTAGGGTCTAAGGAGAAGGCCTGGGTCTTCTCACCTAGCTCCGCATCCCCCTCAAGGAGGTATAGGTCTCCCTTATGTTCAACATACTTACACTGACTGATCTCAAGGCTGAATTTTCAAATTTGAAATATCCATATTATTAGCTTTTTAAAGTTTGTTCATATGGTGAAGATCTAATGGGGCCCACAAAATTTTAGTCTATACCTTACCTTAGTTCCTAAAACACTTCTACCAACTTGAAATGTTAAAATGATAGATGATTGGACCTATTTTTATTTAGGATCGTTAACTAAAAACTCGTTTATTTCTGCACTGCCCCATGCCAGTAAGAGAATTGGAGGTCGTGTTTTTAGCTATTCCCTGGATGAAGGAAAATAGAAACGTGGGTCTCAGTTGAGTGCCCCAAGCTGTCATGCTTATATTTGGTGCCAGCTGGTCACCTGTTGGCAGGGACAGCAGAGAGCTCCATCCAGCTTCAAAGAGAACATCTGGGTCAGAACACCTACTCCCTGTGCAAGCCACTCACCAAATAGAAAACTTCTCTGCTCAAGTGCTGTCTAGTTACCAGCTGTATTTTAATACCCAACAAATTAAAAACTAAATTAATGAAAAATCTTTCCATTATATGTTGTTTCAAGAGACACTCATCTCCTTGCAAGAGAGCACATTTTTAGCTCACAAAACCACACAGAGTTGGGAATAAACAGGGTATGTTTTAAAAATAAAAACATAAACACAGAACAACTCAAATATCTTTATTCTCATCTGTACGAATGCATGTTTTGCCTTGGACATTTTGCTCTGAAAAATCTCTTCTTTCACTTACCTTAGCGCTTCATTTTGTCCTCCATAAACATGTCTCCCCTGGGAGGGAGAGGGAAGAAAAGGAAAGCTGGTCACGAGGACACGGTGATGACAATGACACATCAGGAACACGGTCATTGAACACACCAGGCTGAGAATCCATTAGCAGCCCACACAGATCATCCTCTCCACCACCTGAAATTAAAAGGGACCTCCCAGAAAACCAAAAAAAAAAAAAAAGCCACCCCCCAAAAAAACCATTTACTGCTCTGTCTGCAAAAAGTGCTAGAACAGTAAACCAAAGAGACAAAACAGCCGTTAGTGGATCCTTAGAGCACTTCAGACGGTGTAAATGGTAATTAGCCATATGCTACCCTCTCACAGACCAACAAGAAATATGCCTGACGGGGCAGGAGCTCCGTGGCCGTTTTTCAGGTCAAAGGCAGAACGGCTGTTGAGTAAGGAACAGTCCACAAAGGAAAGCCACACTAGTCCGTTCTTTGGCCTCAGACACAACAGATGAGAACTCTCTCTTCATGGGTCTGTGCTTGTAGCCACGTTGCTGAGTTATTACATATCCCAACTAGCGTCCTGGCTTGGGAGACAGGAAGTGCCTCTTCAGCGACAGCCCCACCCTAAAACTGACCTATTTATTCTGTTTACAAAGGAACCAGAGCACAAATATGTTACAAAGATACTGTTGTTTTATATTAGTATTTCCAGATAAAAAAAAGTTCAGAGGCAGGGCCTATACCTGAGAGTGGTTTCAGATTGTAAGACCAACCAACCAACCGACCAAACAAAAAGCCCACACACTTCTGAGAACTTGGTTTTATGTGTTGTTCTGCCAACGGTGTGACTTTCAGTAAATATATTATCTAACCTCCGGTAGCCTTAATCTATCATGTTTATAATGTGGGAGTTGGACTCAGTGATTTTAAAAAAATGACATTAACAGTGTCTATGGGTATGAGGGCACCCTCTCCAGCATCTTATTTTCCTGAGATAAACCATTAGCTTTCATTAGACTGGCAGAAGGTCCTGTGACTAACAAAGGTTAAAGGAAGAATCTCAGCCTGGTGGGAGAGGAAAATGAAACAGAATATTCGCAATCTTGTGCTGGAACAGAAAATTGACAGGAGGATTTGATTTGCTCCTTTGGCTGAGAATAAGACACTTTTCTCATGCAAATGAAGACTAAAGAAGAAGATGAGTTTATATGGTTTAAAATGTAATATGATCCTTTGACTCAAATAGCTGTATGCCAGCACCTTAGGGATTCATTTGGGTCTGAAAATCATGCCAATTCTCTTTGTGAATTTGTGCATTCATGTAACTTTCTGCTAAGTGGCTTTCACTATTGGGAGACAAGATTTGGCTACATTCTTCTTACAGCCGATAAACACAGGGACAAGAGCCCTTAGAAGACTTAATGGATGATAAAGACTCCTTTATAATCTAATCCACTTGGTTCAGGCTGCTATGTGTTGACTTGGGGTTGATTTCATGATCAGATAACAGAGCAGCAAGCGTGTAATTTCCATAGCCAACAACTCCTCCTCCTTCTCCTGGCTCTCGCCCCACCCATCCCACCCAGTATTGTGGCCCAGAAGAAAGTCTTCTCTGGAATGCAAGCAGCGCCAGGGACTGGGAGAGGCCTTGCCGGTTTAATGCTGTAGAACAATGCCCAGTAGAGCTAACTGCTCGGCAAGCCTTTGTTGAACGAATTGTAATACTTAGGAGTTTCAGAATGGTTTAGGATTGGCGACCCCTCTTTCTGAGACTGAGTAGGTCAAGTGTAGCAGACTCGATTCTCTGAAATCGACTTTGGCTTCCTATTTTCTGAAAGCAATGTGGATTGCTGGTTTTAATTTATAACGTCCATTTGGAGCTAAGACTCTTGATACGCAGGTTACCATCCTCTTTGTGCAATACTTCAACCAACTAAAGAGGTTCAGACTGTTCCAGAAGCATCCAGATTTTATTTATAGGGAGCGTTGAGGCATTTCTCCTTCTATAGGGCACATTTTCATCCACCCCATCAAATCACAGCCTCAATGTATTGATCCCTGAGTATAGTAAATTCACCATTTTGGCCTGTATTACATGGTTGTACAACTCTCCCATGTAAGAAACACCAGCAATAACAGCAACAACAACAACACTGACATTTTCATTAAAGTTGGGCACTCAGGAATGAATTTATTGAATTAAATGAATGTCCTATTATCTAAGCTCAGTGCCTCTTGAACAACATGTAAATTTGGACTCTTAGCAAACAAAACACTCTAGCATCTAAACTCAAACATAATTTCCCCCATATTTCATATCGCTCTACTGTAACTCCTGAATTTTAGACCTACCTCTATTCCTACTCTTTTATTGCTAAGGTTTGAGACATAGAAATGGCCTATTTCTCCGCATTAAACTTCGATCTATTTTAATATATATATTTCACCAACTTAGGGATGGCTTTTGAATGATTGTTGTTAGTTTGAGCGGCGAGATGGTGGAGACATGTCCATCTCACTGCTAAGTCCATTTTCTTTTTGCTTCTCCTCCCTTTGTCTTCTTGCTCCTTCCTCCCAGAAATCTACCCACAGAATCTGGCTTCCTTGTGATCTGATTTTTCCCTTGGTATTTGCTGTGTTTATATTAGTTTAAGGTTGGCAGTTATCTGCACTCTGACTACCTTCATTAAGGCATCTTGCTGTGACATACTAACAATCTAGGGTCATCTCAGCATGAAGGTTCCTGCAGAAGGAACAACATTCTTCAGATTTCTTAAAAAGACAGTAAACTCCAGGTACATTTAGGCTGGTGTACAACACTGATTCCCAAAGGATCTGATACACCGCTTAACATACATGAAGTCTATTATCTCGCACAGCAAGTTTCAGGAGACTTCTGGGACACCACATTTGCTGTGAAGCAAAAGACAGGACACAGTGGTTAGGTGTGCAGGTTTTATGATAAAACTATAATGATTGAGTATAATTGCTTCAAAGCTTTATGTACTTCACCAAGTTAAGCTAACCTTTTTTCCTCTTATAGCCCCCAAACTGTGTATTGGATAGATACCCTATTCTAAACATTGTGTTATAATTTTTTTTACTATTTAAAAAACCCCAGATGTTCATTACTCTTGAGTTATAAAAGAGACAGGTACTGTAAAATTATGGTAGAAAAGACTTAAGAGAAAAAATGAGAAAAGAATGGTTAGATGGGGAAAATGTGCTCTCAAAATGGAGCTCTTTGCTGAGAGCCACAGATGCAATACCTTGAGCCTCAGGAGAGCGTTGGTTAGTCCAGCTCTGCCTTCAGCGCATGCTCAGAAGCTCTGGCAATGACAGTAAATTGGGGCACGGAAATCCAGCTGGGCCTGGGTGGGTTAAGAGGGAAGGGCAGGATCTTAAAGGGATAGTGACCATTTAAAAAAGCAACACTTCGCCTGCCCTGCCTGTTTGTCTCAGTGGATAGAGGATCAGCCTGCAGACTGAAGGGTCCCGGGTTCCATTCCAGTCAAGGGCACATGCCCGGGTAGTGGGCTGGATCCCCAGTAGGGGGCGTGCAGGAGGCAGCCGATAGGTGATTCTCCCTCATCATTGATGTTTCTAGCTCTCTCTCTCCCTCTCCCTTCCTCTCTGAAATCAATAAAAATATATTTTAAAAATAAAAATAAAGCAACTCCTCAAAAAAAAATTTAAAATAAAAGAGGAATACCTCTCAGTCCCATTATTCCAGTCATAGGCCCTCCAACCTATCACCACCAACTTATTCCACTTTCTATGTTCCCTGTCTCAGTTAATAGTACTCCCATTTTCCCAGTCATTGAAGCCAGAAACCTAGGAGTCATTCTTCATTACTCTTTTGCCTCTGCAAAATGCAATCACTATCAATTTTTACCTTAAATTTGACTTTATTTCTCCATCCCTGTGATCACTGTTCTGGTATAAGCCCTCACGCCCTCACAGGTTCTGAGGCCTGCCTGGGCCATTACAACAGTTTTGCAGCTGGTGCCGTATGTATTTCCCACTGCGGTCAAATCATCTTTAAAAATCACACTCCTCCAGCTTATGGCACACCAGTGGTTCCCATCTCCTGTAGGAAAAAGTTCAAACTCCTTAGCACTACATACCTAGCCTCTAGCAACCATCAGACCTCATCCTGACACCATCCGGGTTGTACTTTCTGTTCTCGCAATAACCAACTCCTTTATACTTGGGCCCACTTAAAATATATACACTTTTAGGGTAAGATGAAATAATCCAATTTTTACTTAGTTTATTATCTGTAGATCCTATATTAACTTATAATTTTTTTCACTCCTACACATCATGATGTCAAAGAAAAAGTTTCAAAAGTTAAAAATGTGCCTCTTACCAATATAGAATGAACCCATGTCAGAGATTTTATTTTAATTAATGAAAGAATTAGTAGGATGGTAAAGCTGATTCTAAGAGCATTTGAGGAACTGGTTATTTCAAGGAAAAACAAAAAACAAAAACCCAGAATGTTAAAATAAGATTGCTAGATCAGATACAAAACGAGTTAATGTTTTAGGGGTAATGAAATAATAGATGATCTTTTCTATTGAGTATAATCATTTATATCTCTACCAAACAAAAATCTACAAATTTACACATAACTGCACAGTACCTGGGCTCTAACTCATAGCAAATAGCAAAGTCAAACACAGATAAATTCCCCTACAGAATTAAACAATCCTGGCTTCCTTACTGCATTGAAGGACATACAGGCCTCTTCCAAGTGCCCGATAATTTTTCTTAAAAATAGACGTTTTTTATTAAAACACTTCACACAAATCGCTTCCACCAGTGTTTTCACACTACAACAATCACTTCTTGAGCCACCTATCCAAGTTTTCCAGAACAGCATTTTCATGTCCCCCTAAGTTTTCTCAGGTAAAGCACTCCTGGGGTCTTGTGTAAGTTTTTATGAGTTTGAAAAGAGAATAGATATGTTAGATTACTGTAAACATTGAAAGAGTGTATAGTTATGAGGATGTTAAAAATGTAGGAGTAATGCCCTGGCTGGGTGGCTCAGTTGGTTGGAGTGTTGTACACCAAGACTTCAGGTTCAATTCCCGGTCAGGGCACATACCTAGGTTGTGGGTTTGATCCCTCCTCAGGGCTAGTGTGGGAGGCAACTGATCAATGTTTCTCTCTCTCTCCCTCTCCCTTCTTCTCTCTCTAAAAGAAAAAAAACAACCCAAAAAACTAAAGACATGGAAGTACTACATGATAAAACCGAGAGACACAGAAAAGTAGTACCCAGAAAGAAATGCATATAGCCTTAAGATTAATTATTCTTAAAAGAAGAAAATTGAAAGCAAGTAAGCTAAGCCTTCAAGTCATATAACTAGGAAGAAAATGACAGAGTAACAAAAGAAGGAGAAAAAAAAAAGAATTGATAGAATCCATAAAATAGAAAACAAAAAAAATATATAGATAGGAAAATCACAAAACTGGTTCTTTAAAAAATAATACCTGGTAAGACTGATAAGAACAGAACAATAAAAATGAACAATATTAAGATTGGAAAAATGGGTCATAAATACAAATAGAGCATGATTTTTAAAAACCCTAAGAGAAAAAGATGAGCAAACGTTTCTAGAAAAAAAAATAAAGTAATTCAAGAGCACAAAGCCGCAACGTTATGCGATATCTACCTACCTACCTATCTCTGTCATAAAGAGGCTCACTCTGGAAAGCAAGAGGAGTCCAGATGGTTCAAGGAGAGTTTTACCAAACACTTCCAACTCATTTTACTAAACTACTATAATCCTACAGCCAAATCCAGACCAGGACAGCAGGCAGAAAGGATGTAAAATCGAGGCTAGAACATTAGCGGGTCGCCTCCTCCGCGCAGTATTGTATTGGGGGCCATGGCCTGGACGCTGGAACACTCTGCAGCTGTCAAAACCAGCCTCAGGAGGTGGGGGAATGAGGGGCCGGGCAGGCGGCCCTGCCTCATCTTCTTCACCTTCCCACCCACCCACACACCTGGGCAGCCAGAGCTGCTGTCCCGCAGGTTAACCTTCCTCTCCGCTCCCTCTGCACCTCGTGCACGTTTGCATAAGCGAAGCTATCAGTGGTGCAAGGCTGGTAGGACCGGGAAGAAACGCCGAACAGCCCTCTTCCGCGAAGGATCTAGAACGCCCCCTCCCCCCTCCTCACATTAAACTGCTTCACACAAAAGGACAAATACTGCCGAGCCGCCACCAGGTCGCCCACCCTGCCTCCCGCCTCCGCGCCCCCACGCGGA
>NW_005354632.1:1130419-1150112 GCF_000412655.1 Myotis brandtii | reverse complement strand
TCCCCAGCCCCCCCCAGCCCTTCCCTCGAGTGTGTTTGTGTGTGGCAGGGGTGGGGGGTGGAGAGTTGGGAGGTAGGGGTGGGGCTACTTCATCAGACCAGCCTGTTACTAAGGCATGAAAATTCTGTTGTTGCCTGTGAGCCACTGTGAATGCGAAAGCGAATTGTTGCTCTAACCTGCAGGCTGTCACCTTGGAGTGGAGACAGCCGAGCGCCCTGGCCGCCCGGTCAGGACAGCTCCGCGCTGGAGCGACCTCCTTCTGCTCTGGGCATCTGCCTGCTGCCTTTCACTGGATTCCAGGGGCTTCCTGTTCCTGAGGTTGTCAATGCATAGGTTTTTTTTTTTTTTTTAAGTTCTTCTGGGCCATTCTACCCAGAGGCCAGTGTCGGTTGAGACTGAGTAAGTCGTATAGTGTCATCTCAGTGTGTGATTATAAAATGGAACCACTTATTCACTGTACAGAATTCCCAGGAACACTTGCACATCCCAACTAAAAGCCTGGGTTCCCCGTGCTCAAGGTCACTGCAAGTACACTTTTCCAGGCAAGAGTTACTCCTTTGCCGGCTTAAAGGGTCCGTTTGACATCAGTTACCTCTCCCAATATTCTTAAAGGCATTTTATTCACAAATCCTTTTATTAGTATTTACTATGAGTCAACCATTTTACTTACTCCTTCATTCAACACATATTTGAGTGCCTGCTGTGTGCTTAGCAGGGGCTACAATGGTGGACAAATCAAAGCCCCCGTCCTATGAAGCTTGTATTCTAGTGGGGTGGGGTGAGGCCGGCAGACAGGTAAATAATTACAGTTAATATGTAATGCTAGAGATTCTGAGGGAAGTACAGTTCATTAGTTGCTTAAACCTTGCATAAGGCAACTGCTCAATCGGAAGATGGGGTGGGGAGAGGTAAGGGTGGACTTACTGATTCTGTTTTCCTTTGAAATGTTTGAAAGTTCAGTTGATTTCATCACCAGCTAGGAGAACTGTTCAAATGGACTGACAGATGACGTCAGTTCTTCCTCTAGCAAAGCAAGTTCTCAGTTGATAAATATGCAGTATTTTGTTAAGTTTGTTTTAGCTTTAAGTGCACTTTTCCTACGAGGAAAAAAAAAGTATTTGTGCTAAATTACAAAAGTGTGTTTAAAACAGAATAGAATAGTCACCATGATGCCTGATTTCATTTGTAATATTTTCCCCTTGAGAAAATTCTTCTCCCGTTCTAAACAAGAATTGCAGGAACATAATCCCTCGCCGAGAAATCCCGCCTCCCCGCTTCCCCATCCCTGCACTCCGCCTTTGGTGCCATTAGCTTCTTACCTGCCCGGCCGGGTACCCAGCAACCTGGGATACGTTTGTACTGAGTGGAGTGCGGCACTAAAAAGGCCACTGCTCGGGGTTCAGGACCCGTTAAGTTCCCCTCACTTTTCTTTACGGTTGACTCAGTTGGTTAGAGTTTGGTACCAAGGAGGTCTAAGCACCTGACCGTGACTGTTCATTGATCTCTAGGCCCAACAGGTGGTCAGTATTTGCCGTAGAAAAACCAGGTCATGAGTGTTGGGAACGAAGTGACTGTTTATTTTGTAGGTGTGGGCTGGGAGGTGCCTTTAGCTGTGCCTGTGTCAATGGAGGAGAGGCCCCAGGACAGGCAGAAGGGAGGTAGTTCTTCACAGCTGTCACCGCCCCTTTAAGACAGTGAGCCAAGTGGTCCTAGGATCGCCCCAAGTTTTCCTGGATATGGGTGTGGAGGTCCGCAAAGACCTCTCCATCATGTCTGTTGTTGGAGAGGTTTGGCCTGCAGGTGTCAGTGCTGGGAGTGCCATACACAGTCGTAGCTCGAGGTTATCATCATTCTGGAGGGGGTTGCTTCCTCCAACAGAGGGAAAAGCCAGGAGCCCTTTTCAGAGTTACAAGGAAGGAGGTTGATGTCTGCTTTTAAAACCAAAGCACTTGTCTACCGTTGCCCAAGGAAGGTACAGAGCAACTGCTATCAGTACTGCCCGGGAGTGGGGTTTGGGGGCGGTGCAGGCTGCCAGAGAGCCCTGCACATGGTGGATGGGACCATGCCAGAGCGAGGGAGCTCTGCGGCAGTAGAAGCCGTCTCTGCACCTGAGATATGGTGACGACCAGCCACAGCTGAGAAACACAAAACCGGGGGTGGAGGGGGGTGAGGGGACAGAGACGCAAACTGCACGGGTCCTGTGGTGTGTGCTTCCTTCTGGGACTGTGATTGTTTCTTAAATGGTTTGAACTCCCTGTACTTCAAACACATCCAAGTTCAAATAAGAGGACAAAACCCCATTACAAAGCCAGCTCTAAAGGTCTTTCGGTTAACTGTGTTCTTGGTGCTGATATGGTCATCTAGCTCCTCAAGAAGTGACCTCAATACGCAGTTACCTTTGGCTGGGGGACGGTCCTGCACACTCCTGCAGACGCGATCTGTGGCATCTTTAGTGGTCGGCTTTCAGATACATAAAGAATATGTGGAGACTTTATAGATTTCCCTTGCGCGTGATAAGATGCAAATGCCCTGTGATAGTGATATGTGGTTTTAAAGTCTTTAAAAAATTTTTTTAGAGAGAGAGGAAAGGAGAGAGAGAAACATCGATGTGAGAGAGGAACATCGATTGGCTGCCTCCTGCACACCCCCTACTGGAGATCGAGCCCACAGCCCAGGCATGACGGGTGAGGGTGTCGCTCAGTTGGGTGAGTAAGTTTCATTCCATGCACCAAAACGTTGCCAGTTCAATTATCTTAAGAACAAGCAGTAGGATTTACAATTTTACAGTTAGAAAAATTCTTAACCCCCAAATATACATGCCCTCCCTGGGGCTATTTGTGGTATTTAAATATGAATAATTCTGTTTATTACTGTTTCTGTTTTCTGATGGTGACTCAGAGTTGATGTCATCATCACTGTTTGTGTGTGTGTTTGCCAGGCTGTCTGGAGGAGGAAGGCTGGAGTACAATTCTTTGGTTTTTGATCTCTTTAGACGTAAATGAAAATGGATGCTACTTCTTTGTTTTAAGCCAAAGACTCCAGCGCCTCCCTTTTCCTCATGATCATGAATCAGAGGTTGTAGTATAATTTGCACAGGATTTAAAACATCCCTTAACCAACAGGAACATGTAACCTGTAACAAGCATTCGTTTCACCAGCAAAATTGTGACGCTGCGGCGAGCCTCAGCTTGAGGTGCGGTTCTCGTGTTCCCGAATGCATTATTCTTATGTCAGCTGTTAATAACCCCAGCACTCCCAGTCCATTCACACCCTCCACGCACGAAGTGCCTTTTCACGGTGTTTTAGAGAGTGGAAGGACTGAACAGGTATTTTGCAGAAGATAAAACTGTAATAGTCATGTAAAGATGTTTACCTTCAGTGGTCATATGGGGCAGGCATATTAAAATGACTATGAAATATCATTTCACACTTATTAGATTAGCAAACATTGAATAGTCTCACAGTACAAGTGTGATGAAAACGAGCAGTAGAAACTACTGCCATTTAGAGAACGATTTAGTCCTGCTAATAAAATCCAAACCCAGTGTAGGACTCCTAGGTATACGCCCTGTACTATCTCTTAAACAGGTGCATAAGGAGATTGGTAGAGGATGCTTATGCAGCATGGTTTGCAATAATAAAAATTAGAAGCCCCCTAAATGAATCTCAAAAAGGGACTGGATAATTAAAGTGTGGTGTAAATTTGTTAGAACATAACAATTAAAATGAATGAACCAGATCTGTATACAGATACGTGGATGAATCTCTAAAACACCAAGTTAAATAAAAAAAAAACAAAAAAAACCAACAAACTATATAAATGTGACACATACTCATTATAGATTTTAAAAACATGTGGGACAATACTGTATTTGGTGTGTGAATGTGTATGAACAACTTGGAAATATGAGCACTTGGAGTAGAAGAGCCACGCCCAGTTCATGAGATTGGCTGTCTCTTGGGAAGGAGGGGAGCGAGTGGCCCCAGGGAGGGCGGGGGAGGGGAGCAGTGCAAGGAGATTTCCTCTTTATCCCTAATATTATGTCTTAAAAACCTGAAGCAAGTGTGATACAGTGTTAATTGTGGCGCTGGTTTCATGATCCGTATTTTGTTCATTTTGTTTTTGTGTTATTTTTTTAAAATTAAAAGATGGTAAAGCAAAAGGTCTGCATCCCTAGGAGAGAACGCTGCAGTTCTCTGTATGAGAAGGGGTCCCTCTTTTATTGCTATCCCTTTAGCCAGTGATGGCTGTGAACTGTGGTCATTTAACACTTGGGAGGGTGAGGCAGAGCGAGCTGCGCTCAGGGTGCTTTATTAAACTTCGTAGAGAATGCTGTCACAGCTAGTATCGCCCACCTGCTTGCATTTGCCGCCATGTCCCACTCTCCCCAGAAATTCACAGGCAGACAGCCTTTTGATGAGGCATCACTGAGGTGGATAGCCGATGGTTCCGACCTGGCAACCAGGAGCAGGTGACGAAGTTCGTGCCATACACATAAGCGAAGGCCTTTATGTATTGCAGTCATGGAGACCAGCTCTCATGCCCAGGGGGTTCTCACCACCACCAGGGGCTCAGCCATGATGAGAAGCTTCAGTAAGTTTTGCTACAATGACTGCAACATGTGACCATCTACCAGGGTTCTCTGCTAGTCTGAGCAAGTTTTATGCGGCCGCTCCCTCTAATTTAGTTCTGTCTGCCCTTAGGCAGTGGCTCGGAGCTTGGACTATAATCTGGGGATCATGTGCTGGGCGTGCCTTTCATTAGTTTAGGTTGAGTGGGGCATCATAGGTCAAAGACACCTTGCTGCCCTTGCTCTTAGTATGTCTTCAGGAAGCTGTTGTTGTCTGTAGACAGACACTGCCCCCTGGCGTAATGCGGGTGAAGCTGCAAATCTATGAGACACTCAGATTTCCATGGGGGTGGAGAGGGGGTGGATGGAGGTACCGGAGGCCTCTGGAGTTTTAGGGAGCTCCCTTGAGCCTGGAGCATTTTAAGAACTGGATGTGCCTTGGAAAGCAGCTCACCCAACACCTCTACAGCACCTCTACAAGCATGTCAACCAGGGCCACCCACAGCTGCTTGACATGTGCCTGACAGAGAAAGTATTATCTCCCAAGACAGCCCCAGAAAGTCACTAAAAATATGACGACAGGAAGTGTGAATGTGGCAGAAGAAGCACTAGGCTCCAACGCTGTGACAAGTCGGCTGCGAGGTGGCCGAGTGAACTTCACAGACGACCCCTTGTCCTCACCGCGCTCTTGGGAGTGACTGGATCATAAAAGTTTAATTCATTTGTTTGCAAGTTCAGAATTTCTTAAAGGTGCCCAGTGCCCAGCAGTGGGCATTGTGTCAGTGTTGACCTTGAGGTTTTCAGAATACCAGCTTGCTTCTTCACCACAGTTAGACGCTGCCTTCCAAGGAAGAGCCATCGATCAAAGACACACACAGCCTAAGACTCTTCTCTCTGACTTCCTTGACCCAACCCTCAAACAGAAGATAATGTCTGCATTCATGGGGACTGTATGCTACTCAACAGATAGCGTAAGACTATAGGAAAAAGGGAAAATATAGGGGGGGTGGCAAAAATTACCAAAACACTACCACTGCGAACTAAAACATGCTCACCTTTTGATGTATGACCTGCCAGACATTTTTATTACACAAATATGTACATTTATCTTTTTTTTTTTGCAAAAATGTATATTTTAACCTGATTTTGTTCATCTCAACAATATTGTGAATGCCTTGCTGAGCTCCTAAAGGAGCAGATATGTCTTTTTTAATGGCTGTAGCATAGTGTTTCAGTGTCTGGCTGTCCTGTCATTTGCTTATTCAGTCCTCTTTTGTTGCAGATACAGGTTGGTGAGCTCCTCTTTTTCACAGTTCTCAAACCCACACAGCCCATGCGTTGGGGTCATTCTTTGGCTCCGGCCTTCACTTCTCCCAGTTGAATGTTTACCACTCTTCTCAAGCCCAAATTTCTCCTCGCACCACTCCTCTCATTCTCCCCAGATGTTCTGTGTTCCAACTTTATGAGTGAAGTAGAGGCTACTAGGTGTAAAGCTCCTAAACACCCGTTTACTTCAAAATTCGTGTTTTTACCCTCACCTGTCGTTATGTTTCTACACTGTTAAATAATGATAAGAAATAATATTCCCCCAGGAAACAATGCAGGCATTGCACGCGTGGGAATGAAGAAAGGAGACATCAGCGTAGTCTAGAGTGGTTGGTTCATTGACTCAGAAAGAGGGCTGGCTGAGCTTGAGCTGAACTTTGAGGCTTGGGTTTAGGGAGAAATGGGTAGGTCATTTCAGGTGGAAAAACATGCGGTTGGAAAAAGTGTAGAAGAGGGAATAACCTGTATTCTTGCTACACATAGTGTGGCCCAAACCTGCAGCTTGGACCCTGGCAGAGCTTGCTAGAAACGCAGACTCTCAGGCCCCTCCCCGGCCTCGGGGATCAAACTGCACGTTTGGGAGGTGCTGATACGCGCCGTTTGTGTGGCGCTGCTCCGTGTACTGCTGGCTGAAGAAGCATCGCATCACGCTTGACCCTCAGAATAGGTTAGCTGGGTATGAATGAGTTAGATAAAGGTGTGCTACTATGTGTCCATTCTTTCTAGAAGAATCCATGAAGTTTACTGAGGTTTCGATTAGCTGAAAGTTTACTAGAGCTGAGCTCCAGACTCAGGTTTACAGATTCCACGTTCTTTTCCCACCCACCGCGCAGTGAGAATTGAATAGGCCGGCAGAAAGCCTGAGCGTGGGTGAGGCAGCAGCCGGGCCATGTGCCGGATCTGGAATGCTGGGCCTTTTGTTATTCGTCCATTAATACGTTCTGACCAGAAGAGTTTCATGGGTGTCTCAGGGAGACTGGTCTGGGGGAGGCATGAGAGTCAGGAGGACACAAGACTTAAGAGACACCAGTTATTCAGGACACAAGGACTAAATTATTTTATTAAAATATGTTTTTATTGATTTGAGAGAGAGAGAGGAAGGGAGAGGGAGAGTGAAACATCGATATGAGAAAGAAACATCAGTTTGTTGCCTCCCATATGCACCTCGAAAGGGACTGTACCTGCAACCTGGGGATATGCTCTGACCGGTAATCGATGACACTCTACCAGCTGGGCCACACCGGCCAGGGCTAAATTCTTTTAAATTCCTAAGCTACGGAGTATTAGTAAGTCACCCCAAAATATTTATGGGATACTCACTTTGTGCTGGGTAAGGGGCATTTGGTCTTGCCTTCGTGATATGGTCTCGCCCATATAATGCTTTTGGTTGAGTCACTTAGATAACCGAGGACCAAGTGCCCAGAAGACTGACAATAATGTCAAGAATAAAATCGCCTTTGGTTTTTTCTGTTTCTTTTATTCTCGGAGAAAAGCTCTGGCCCCAACGTTTGGTTTTGCTATTAGTGTTATCAATAACCTTGAATGAGTCACTAATCGCTGTGTCGCTCATCGTTCCTGCCACAACATAAACATCCTACTCACCATGACTTCATGGACGAGATATTGTAATGAGATCATTATGGGAGACAGTTTTGGTTTCCTGAGTATTAGGAAAGCTTGTAATGCCGTTAAGTATAAAGTTACTTTTAAAACCTCCACTTTTTGAAACTTTTAAAATTTCAGTCCCCTAGTGCGTTTTAGTCACTCTTCTCGGTATAATTACACGGGGAGGGAAAGAGTCCCAGCCATCTGTGGCTCCTGCTCGCCTTCCCTGGAGGTAGCACTTGAGAAGATAATGATTTATTTGAGGTGTTGTTAGTCCCACTCCGAAGGAGAATGGATGGTGGTTTCTCATTGTGCCTCGAAGGCCCATCTGCTGATGGGTGCGATTCATTAGACAGGAATACGTGGGCGTGCATGTGCCTGGTCGTCGTAGAGAAACAGCAGAGAAGAGTGAGGGGGGGGGGGGGGGGGGGGGGGGGGGGCTCTGCATTCCGCGTGCAGGTGGAGCATCCCCGTGACTAGATGAGTGCTACACGTTTGACTTCCGATGACCGCATGACCCGGGTAGGTGGCTCTGGGGCAGAGGACCTAACGGTGATCTCTATGCAGTGTCCGCATCACCTTTCACCTGTTCCTCACGGGGCCCCTTCCATGGCGTTTATCACACAGTGTCAGAGCTGCCTGCCGCCTGACTCCCGGACCTGTAGCAAAACCAAGCATGGCCCCGTGTGTCCGAGAAGACAGGCTGGTGCGGTTTTATGGAGGCTGCACGGCATAGAAGAGCTGCGTGTCACTGATCCTCCTGGTGGCATGAAGCCATGGCCCTGTGTGCTCAGTTGGGGTGCATGTGTGCGCACACGTGTGCATGGAGTGGGCAGCGGAAACCTTGTGAAGGGTGGTGGAGGGAAAACAGCTATGTGCAGATTAAACTGGTTAAGTCCAGCCAAAGGTTATAAAGGACTATCCCTGGAATTTTGAATTTCTTTAAATTGTATTATAAGTTCTTATACTATATTTTAAAATATAACTTAGTCAAGTACATATTATGCTTACCTGCTTTAACAAAGCACTCTTGCTCTGGGTGTGTGTGTGTGTGTGTGTGTGTGTGTGTGTGTACACTGTTTTCGGAGACATTTATGCCACAAAAAGTCCGCATGTTTAGATCGTGAATTCAAGGCCAAGAGATTCCTGGCCGCTGGTGACTGCTGTCTGAACTGAGGCTACAGTGTGGAGGGGAGTGGGCATGTTAGTCTTTAGATCAGCGGGTGATGTTTCCCCTCCTCCCACGGGGTGAGCCAGCGATGTGCAGCGTCCTCAGCGTGCAGGCGGAAAGCCGTGGAAAAGGGGCAGGTGCTTGACAAGTGGGGCTGCTGATGGCTGGTCAGGAGTCCATCTCGAAGCTCCCTTTTAACGCCTTTCTCTGTTTCTCCTGCGTCTCGTTTCTGTGCCTCGTAAACCCACAAAAGCCAGAAACAGATGTCTCCAGCTCTGTGAGCTTATGGAGGGCGTTCTCGCATCGATGGTTTTGTGTGTTTGCTCCCCCAGCTCTACGTGGCCACGGAAGCCATCCTCATCGCGCTGGTGGGGGCCACGCCCTCCTACCGCTGGGACCTGGCCGAGCTCCTGCCGAACCAGAGCCACGGCAGCCAGTGGGCGGGTGAGGACCTGGCGCTGGGGGACTGGCTCCTGAAGGCCAACGGCAGCGAGGTGCGCAAGCACGTGCACTTCAGCGGCAGCTTCACCTCCATCGCCTCCGAGGTGAGCCCGGGGGCGGGGAGCAGTGGAACAGAACCCGGTCATGTGATCACTAAGCCAAGGCGTCTCCTTGTCCAAACGGAACCACTTTTTTGTCTTGTTGATTTAAATTTCAGCCACATCTTCAGGTAACTGTCTAGTGAATTTGAGAGTTAAAGGAGGCTGTTCTATGAAAGCATATTTTTCCTTCTGTCTACAAATGGGAGAAGCACGAGTCTTACCAAGTTAGTAAGCTATCAACTCCAAAAGAGCTGTACTTTGATGCTAGTGCCCTTTGGAAAGGTGAAGTAAAACACAGAAATTAACAAAGTAGCGAGAAATGGAATGACCCGTCGGCAGCGTCCATGGTTCATGTTGAAGTCCAGTCCCATGTGTAGGCCTTGCGGGGCACCTTGACTGTACAACCTCAAGCACAAACGTGCCCCCTCGTGTGGGCAGGAAGCCTTACGTTCAAGTGGGGCTTTGCTGGCTAAGGTGGTTCTTACAAGGACAGTCCCTCCTGAGCCAGCCAGAGGGAAGTACGCTGAGGCTGGACAGCTTGGTGGAGAGAAACTCTGGGACGAGACGGGCCGGGCTCCTGCTCAGCTGGAAAGCACCCGTACTGGTTGTTAAAATGCTAAAATATTGTGTCCTTTGCCTGCTCCCCACAGCGATCCATTTGCTCACCGCCATCCTGGAAGTCCCTCCCCCCATTCAATTTTTTTTTTTTTTAGTTTTTATCATTGTATATTGAATTTTGTCCTATACATCAATTTACCATTTTCTACATTAATTGTAATGATCGTGTGATTTTTCTTCCTTAGCTTCTAGCATGGTGGATTATACTAATTAATTTTCAAATATAGAACCAGCCTTGAATCTCTGGATGGCATATAATTATTTTCATATATTGCTGAATTCTATTTGTTAATATTTTGCTAAGGATTTTGGCTTCTATATTCATGATGGATATTGGCCTGTTGTCTTCTTGTACTATCTTTGTCTGGTTTTCGTATCCGGGTAATACTAGCTTCATAAAATGCATTAAGAAGGGTTTCTATTTTCTGGAAGAGACTGTGTACAATTGGTGTCAGTTTTTTAAGCATTTGGTAGAATTCTTCATTGAAATCATTTCGACCTGGAGATTTCTTCTTGTGGAGTTTTAAAATTATGAATTCAATTTTCTTAATAACTATAGGGCTATTTAAATGCTCTGTTTTGTATTGTGAGTTATAGCAGTTGGGCTTGTCAAGGAATTGGTCCATTTCATCTAAGTTGTCAAATTTATATGTGTAGAGTTGTTCATACACACACACATATACACGCAAAGGAATACTGCTTAGCCATAAAAATAATGAAATTTTGCCATTTGTGGCAACATAGATGGACCTAAAGAGTATTATGCTAAGTGAAATAAGTCAGACAAAGACAGGTACCGTATGATTTCACTTATACTTGGAATGCAAAGAACAAAACAAACGGACAAACAAAACAGAAACAGACTCACAGATACAGAGAACAGACTGATGGTTATCAGAGAGGCGGGGGCTGGGAGGATGGGTCAAGAGGGGAAGGGACTTAAGAGGTACCAGCTTCCCGTTATGAAGTAAATAAGTCACGGGGATGCCATGTGCAGCATAGGGAATGCAGTCAGTAATTCCGCAGTAACTGCAGAGAGAGACGCTCACTAGACTTACGGTGATGATCACATCGTGAGGTGTATAAACGTCGAATCACTGTGTTGTCCACCTGGACTAACATAATATTTTATGCCAACAATACTGTAATAAAAGAAAAAAAACAGTAAAAGTACAACTTAAAAAAAAAGTTGACAAGCCCAAATAAACGTACAGGTTTCCTGAAATAGCAACAAATAACAAAGGAGAATGAAATAAAATGAACGCTGACTCTGTGCTGCTCAGGGGCCGCCTGGATGTTCAGATCCCAGCAGCGGCCGCCCATGTGGTAGCAGCATCGCCCCGTCTCCACTCGGAGTGTATTCAGGCAGATCCAAGGAGAGCTCGTCTGCTTTGCGTTTCAGTGCAGAATCTCATGTTCCCCCCAAGTCATTTTATTTTATTTCCACGTACAGGTGAGGTGCCCCCCGCCCCCCGTGCGTCATCCCCACTCCCAGTGCGTGAGTGACACGTGTGTCCACACACTCTATCTCTGCCTTGGACGCCGGAGCCCTAATTGGGTGGCGTTGCAAGTCCCGGTGTGGTTCCAGGAGGTGGGATGGGTGGCTCCCGAGTTTCCTGCCGCCGCCACCAGAAATGCCGGAGCTGGCGGAGAAATGGTAGCAGAGGGAAGAGTAACGGGAACGGTGATCCCTAGCAGCAGGGCCAGCAGGGCCGGGCCGTGGCCACAGAGCCGCTCCGTCCAGTTCACCTTTACTGCAGTGCAGTCCCAAACCCAGCCCCCCGCCCGCTTTCTTAGCGTTCGTTCCATTCTGGTGACCTCTCTGGTGTTTCAGTTGCTCCTCAAAATCCCCAAGGTGGCCGTATGGAAGCTGGTACCCAAACTTGTCATTACGTTGGTAAATATCCTTAATGCACAATCTGTGGCACATAGATAATATATGCTACTTCCTGAAATTATTTGCTATAAAATTAGAATTAAAAAAGCGAGTATAGTCTTGTAGGAACTTTTAAAAGTAATTATCCAGATAGAGCCTGGAGAACTCTATAGTTTGAGATGGCGTTAAGAGTACTCATTTTATATTTATTTACTTATTATTTATTTATTTTATTTTTTATTGTTGACACTATTACGGATATTCTTCATCCCTCCCCTCCTTTGCCCACCTCCACCCAGCCCCCACCCTCCCCCTCCCCTGGCCTTCACCACACTGTCGTCTGTGTCCGTGGGCTGGGCTGTGCATATATGTTCTTTGGCTGCTCTCTTCACCTTCTTTCATCCAATACCCCACCTTCTTCCCCTCTGACATCTGTCAGTCTGTTCCATGGATCCCTGCCTCTGGTTCTATTTTGTTTGTCAGCTTATTTAAAACTCTCACCTGCCCCTTATTACATTCAGGTCAGGCCTTGCAGGAGTTATTCATGGAGGGTTTGGGGAAGGGTGAATAAAAGGTTATGTAGATATGATTAACTTGGTATTAATGCAAAAAAACCCTCTAATTTAGGAGTCTTGACTATTTTAAAATGAGCTAATAGCCATTGGGGTGAATTGATGTAGCAAATTGCTGTCTGCCGTATTCACATTACTCCCCGAGCTCTGACTCATTGAGAAAGGACCAAATATCACGGAGACATGCAATTATCATGCTTAATTAATGTTTGCAACCAAAAAGAGTCAGGCTGGAATCTTCAATATCATTGTAGATGTAACAACCGAAATTGACTGATTATTATCTTGAGATTAATATATTTTCCCAAGTCATACCCTGGGGTCAAAAGACAGAATAGTAAAACTATTGAAAAATTGACTGCAATAATTGCTTGAGGGGCTAATTTTTTAAATGTCTTGCTTCCCTATGCTTGTGCTTCTGACTGTTCTAGACTGCACACTTCACCCATTAAGTGGTAATTCCGAGTGACAACTGCACTGAGATGAAGCAAGTTAGTTAATCACCATGAAATTGTTCCTGAAACACCCTGTCCGAGTTCTTCCTAATCACAGGAGGCCTCTGAGCCCCTGGTTTTCTCCCGAAGTGAGATTCTTCCTGCCCCAAACTGGGAATATTTTGGGGGGTAATACAGGACAGTGGGGGAATGGAGTGGCGTTGGAATTGTTATCAGGATTCTTCTGAATATTTCCTAGAACAGCCCCCAGCTCCCCAGCGGTGCCGAGCACCCAGGGTCCTGCAGCCGGGCGTGGGGAAGCTGCTGTGTTCGAGCCCCGCAGCCTCGATATACTGACAAGCTGGGAGTGGCCGTGGCACTCACAAGATGGCTCACCGTGGCTAACGCAGTAGAGAAGTTCGGGTGTACAAGTTTCGTTGTAGGTTTGTTTTTTTAGTAGCTATCTCTGTCCACCCATCTTTTCGGTGACCTGAATGTCTCTCTTGTTCTTCCTTCCTCCAGTGGTTTCTGATTGCCAACAGATCGTACAAAGTCAGCGCGGCCAGCTCCTTCTTCTTCAGCGGCGTGTTTGTGGGCGTGATCTCTTTCGGGCAGCTTTCCGATCGCTTCGGGAGGAAAAAGGTCTACCTCACAGGTAACCCACTGGAGTGTTCGTGAACCGAATGAGGACACGTTTCCCCGAGGTTCCGGGGAATGGCCATGTGTTTTTCATTACACTGGCAAGAGGCCGAGCAGCAGCCAGCATGAATTCCGGCCAAGGTTTTCAAGTGGCCAGCATAGATGGCAAAGGCCAGATATTTGCATTGGAAGCTTTTCAGAGATGATGGTGCTTTCTGTCACCCCCCAATTCTAATTTATGCCGTGTTCCTAAAGAGAGCAACGATTGAGACAGTCTACTAGGCCCATTTCCTTCTATCTTGTGTTGTTGATTCATTTTGAATGGGCTCTACAGGACTCAGCATAGCTCTCTTGACAAGCTGAGTATGAGCTAGTTTTATATTTCAGAAAGGAAGAAAGAGAGGGAGAGAGAGATGGAAACATGAATGATGAGAGAGAATCATGGAGAATCATTGATTGGCTGCCTCCTGCACACCCCCTACTGGGGATCAAGCCTGTAACCTGGGCATATGCCCTTGACTGGAATTGAACCTGGGACCCTTCAGTCCACAGGCCAATGCTCTATCCACTGAGCCAAACCAACTAGGGCTGAAACAGAATTTTAAAAAAATTACCAGCATTTCTGATCGACAGAAATCAACATGTGACAAAGAAAGAAAACCTCGGTTTTTGTTTATGGTTTATAAGAGAAACCTTATTTAAAACAAACCGTCAGAAAATTTCAGCGTGCACAGATTTACGTTTGCAAACGAATGAATAGGATTGTTTCCTTCCACCAGGTGCTGTTTTCGTTTGTGGGTCACTGAATGCTCTTCCTCTCTTTCTAGGTCTTGCGCTTGACATCTTATTTGCTATTGCGAATGGGTTTTCACCCTCATATGAGTTCTTCGTGATGACCCGCTTCCTGGTGGGCGTGATGAATGGAGGGATGTCCCTGGTGGCCTTTGTCCTGCTGAACGAATGTGTGGGCGCCGCCTACTGGGCACTCGCAGGTACTGCTGGGTCCACGCAGATGTGGAGGTGGTGAGCGGCTTCTGAAAACTCTGCAGGGAACCAGTTTAACCCTGGAGTCTAAGGATGCACCTGGACTTGAAGTGCTCTGTCCAACCGTTAGATTTGCAGTCCTGACCGTGAATGAGTCACTTGAATTCCACTGTAGAAAGTCTGCCTCACAGACGGTGGGCGAGCTCGGCCCACCCTCACAGAGTGCCCCCAGATTGTTGGGAAAGGGTCGGTTTCCCTGAAGGGCATTCACTGCCCCCTCGCTGCCAGATCATTCGGATTATTCCTGTTCCGTTGCAACAGTGGAACCAGAGTGTTGCCAAATTCACGGTAGAATTAGAGCGAGTGTGAGAGAGTTCCCGGAAAGCCCGCCCACTGACCCGCACCCAGGGCACCTGGAGCTCTTTTGAGATCCGGGCCGTCCCCAGGGTTCTGTCCTTGGCCCTCAGGTCCCAGCTGGTTTCTCTCCAGCAGTCCCTCGTGCACGCCGCTGCGGCTGCAGATAGGCTATTGACCGGCAAGAGGGTGGGGAAAACCTGAGTTGAGTGCTCAGCAGCAGGGGATGGATTGGAAGTGGCCTCATTGTTCACAGTAAAAAAATAATTGGAAAATTACGCTTGATTACAAAATACTGTTTGCAGTACGTCCAAAATGCTAAGTAAAGTAGTTACAAGAAAGTGTAAGCATAAACCTAAGACATCCTTTTTGTTGTTGTTAATCCTCCTCCAAGGATATTTTTCCATTGATTTTAGAGAGAGTGGAAGGGAGAGGGAGAGACAGAGAGAGAGAGAAACATCGATGTGAGAGAGACACGTTGATCGGTTGCCTCCCTCATGCGCCCTGACCAGGGCCAGGGGTCAAGTCTGCAACCGAAGTACGTGCCCTTGACCGGAATCGAACCTGGGACCCTTCAGTCCCAGTATAGCTAGTAACTGTCTTAGTTACTAGCTATAAAGGAATGAAGCCAATGGACAAAGTCTCTGGCATCAAAGGATCTAGTAGGGGAAGTAAACAATAAAAAAGATTAAGCAACCAAACAAGCTAACTTCAGATAATGATGATGATTATGAAGAGAGACCCCAGTCACAGGTCTCTCTTCCCTGAACCAGGGTCAATCGGCGGCCTCTTGTTCGCAGCCCTAAACCAGCTAGGGCTGGAGCTTATGTTTTCATCAGGAGGGGCAGAACAGATTTGAGGCCGTTTCAGAAAATCGTAAGTACAGTGAAGAAAAGGTCTCATCCTGTGGCCGCCTCTTTCTGCTGACACTGTTGTCAGTGGATGCTGGCACTCGGAACCGATCCGAGTGCCAGAGGCCTCATTCTTGGGAGCCAGGTGCTCTCGGGTGCGCCGTAATGAACCTGTAATAGCTATCGATTATCTTGCGTTTCCAGGGGAATCACGCTCGCCCATTCCCCTGCTTATCGGGCCACAGGTTCTGAACACTGAGCATCGGCTCTCCCTCTGGTTCCCCTTTGCCTCACCAGGGCCCACAGTATACATGTCGTTATTTTTAGTTACAGCTTGACAATCTACGAACAGAATAAAACATTTGTTTTACAGGATTTTTGTAGAGATTTTTTGTAACAGGTTTCAACAAAGCCCATTGCTTTGGGATGCCCACAGAAGCTCACCTTTCCCTAGAAGGGCGATAGGAGAGAGAACGTAGGCAATGCAGTCTCACCAGTCAGACTGACGGGGTTCGAGTCCCAGCCCTGCCACCTGGCCCTGCCACCCGCAGCACCTGACCGTCTGAGCTCTGTCCTCACTCCATAGACGGCTAATGATGGTCCCTGCGGTCTAGGGCAATATATGCAAAAGGCTGACTGCTCAATAAATCGTAGCTATTATATAAATAGTAGCTGTCAGCTGGTACTGTCAGCGATAGCAGGTATGGAAAGCGTGACAGAGGAATAGACTTTGCAAGTATATTGGACAAGCCGGTGGGTTTAATACCCACCTAGCATTTCTTTTAAAAAATACGAGTTTCTTAACAATCCCGTGGTTGGTTTTTTCCCCTGTTAGTGTGCTGACAATAATCCATGCTTCATGGAGCTTATATTCTACTTGGGAGAGATAGACAAGAAAATAAATATGAAGTGTCATATCTGATGGTGATAAATCAAGTTGGGGAGGGCAAAAGGGAGAATTGGGAGGTAGATTGTGATTTAAGATAAGGATTCCAGGGGCAGCGTCTGTGACGAAATGAAGTCCCAGTATTGCACTAATCTCATGACCTAAACACCTCCCGGTCATACAGCAAACAATGTTTCCAAGCCTCGGCCACGGATCAGGCGCGTGCCCGTCCAACAGGCACAGCCTTCAAATCCGCCTTGACCACGTGGGGTGTGTATTTTTCATCTGTCCTTCCCCCCTTTTCACTCGGTTGCTGGCCTCCCTTCCAGTTTATCGTCTGAGGCTCGATATTTGTGTAGGTTTCTCTTTCCCGCTGACTTCTCACGAGGAAGGAGCTGGCTCGGTGTCTCGGGTTGGGAATGGTCTGCAGACGGGGCCTCCCCAGTCACAGGTCTCTCTCCCCTGAACCAGGGTCGATCGGCGGCCTCTTCTTCGCAGTCGGCATCGCCCAGTGCGCCCTGCTGGGGTACTTCATCCGCTCCTGGAGGAGCCTGGCCGTGCTGGTGAACCTGCAGGGGACAGCGGTCTTTCTCTTATCTTTGTAAGTAGTTCCCTCTCGCGGAGTTTAGGCTCAGTAAGCAGAAGGAATGCCTTCAGAGGATGCGGGTCAATGAGCGGCGTTATTCCCTTGCAGGAATTCGCCTGCACTGACTCGGGTGAAGAACTAAATTCCGCAAGCGCTCCCATGCTTGGCAGCTTCTGGGAAGAGAGATGCTTAAATTAATTCAGAATGCAGGTATCCCTTGTTTAAAGTAACCTCTCCAAAACTGCATCTTAGCCTTCAAATGATGGCATCGGGGTCCAATTTCTTTTTAACCTGATGCCTCAAACTTAAAGATCTTCCGGCTGGATCACAGCGTGGGCTGAGTGTGCGACAGAGTAGGATTTTTTTAAAAATCTATTTTTTACATAAAAGACCTATTCATAGTAATATATAATGTCAACTATTCACCTTACAGATGAGTATCATTTCAGGGCCTTTGCGTGTGGATGCGGGAAAATTCTCAGCTACGGGAGGAATCCTTAGCTAAGGTGCATGGGCTCAGCAGAGTAAACGGATGAGCCCTGGTCAGGGCAGGGTTTACAGATGACTCACCCACAGTGTTACCTTGGTGCTCTCGACCGTAAAGGCCAGCCACCAGCCTCAGCTGCTTCCCCAGAAGTGTTCAGGGGCTTCTGAAAGGAAAGGGTCTCTCTGGAGGAGTCAGACTCTCATTGTAATCATCAAAACCTTTGGGCTAAATGCGATGTTCAGGCCATGGTCCCAGCTCTCTTCCGTGGCAGGCAGTGAGGGTTAGCTGTGGTAGAATTTTCACTCACCTAGATCTTTAACCTAGCAGCTCTTTATTCAGGTTCAAAAGCAAGTACGGAAATGAATAGAGTAGAAATAGTTGACCTCTATTTAAAGTGGCCCATTTACTAAAGACTTAATCAGGCAGCGTACATAGCACCTCACCTGTGCCCAGGGCCAGCTGATCCGATGGATGATCGGCACACGTAACGCCCAACAGAACAATATTTTACTTAATCATTTACTTGTGTGTAAGTAATAATAACCAAGTGGTAATGCGGACGGAGGTAAAGGGATTTTTCAGGATCTTGTAGAAGGCCCCAGGTCCCGCTTTTGTTGACAGTTCAATGTTGTACATGAATATTCCCTCCCCAGTAGCAGAGCTCCTGGGAAAGACCCTGCCTTTTTGTTTGCATAGTCTTTCCTCTCTGCACCTGCTACCCTGGGGGTCAGAATGAGAAGGCTCCATAGATGGCCATTGACGGACTGGCTGTCCAGGAAGCTCCGAATTCTGTGGCATTTGTTGCCAATTCACTCCCCTTACTGACAGGCACCTTCAGTAGCCAATGTGATTTACACACGTTTCATTTTAGGCCAATCAGGTCACATTAGATCCAGAGGTACTTGATGTTGTGTTTAGTAAACAAGGCTTTGTGCTCCTGCCACAGTTTAGTCTTTGAAAAGTCCTCTAGGGGTGCGTGCAGAACTGGGAGGAGAAGACATACGTGCCTGGCCGGCGTGGCTCAGTGGTTGAGGGTCGACCTATGGACCGGGAGGTCATGGTTCGATTCCCAGTCAGGGCACATGTTGAGGTTGTGGGTCCCAGTGTGGGGCGTGCCGGAGGCAGCCAGTCAGTGATTCTCTCTCATCATTGATGTATCTCTCTCTCCCTTCCTCTCTGAAATTACATATGTATATGGGTCTTAAAACTGTTGGAAGATAGCAGTGGTGATAGTAATGTCCAGTACGTTGTGCTGTAGTAGAAAGGAACTGCTGTTTTGTAACTGGAAGTTAATAAGGAAGTCACTTTTGTTACATAAGATCTTGGGGCGATTCAGGAAATGTCCTCAGATGCTTTGAATATTTTGAAGCAGTAAATGCTCAAAAGTAACTGAATAGTGATGAACCCTGTTTAACTTTTATGTGTGGCCTTCAAATAATCTCTGCCTTCATGATCACATATCACTACCTTTAAAACACTTTGTACAAATTTATTTTTTCTGATGAGATAATAAAGATTTTTATCTTCTTTATGGGGCTTTTCAAGAACTGAAAACGCCTACTATCTCCACAGTGTTATTCTAACAACACCTGGCTGTGATTTAGAGCCATAACTCTGACCCGTGCTTCAGGAAGCATTGGTAGTACTTAGTGCTATCGTCTGACCTTGCCATTCATATTAAATGGTCTTAAACGTAACCGCACACCGTTTACCGGTGTCACTGCTACTTGGGAAGCGTGGTCTATTCGGGAAGCGTGGTCTAAGTTCCCATTCATAGAGTAGATCACTGCTTAGCCCGAGCAGCTGTTGAGTCGCCCGCTCTGTCTTCCCTGTGTCTTTGGGAGCGTAGGCTTTAGGCCTGCGGTGGAGTCAGTGGTGGTGAGGGAATCGAGCGCAGCCTGGGTGGGCTGCCCCCTCCCTGTCACGTGTGCCTGTGTGAATATACAGCCTTTCATGACGTCTCTTTCAGATTCATTCCTGAATCACCTCGTTGGTTATACTCCCAGGGTCGACTGAGCGAGGCGGAAGGGGCTCTGTACCTCATCGCCAAGAGGAACCGCAAGCTCAAGTGCACGTTCTCACTCACTCACCCGGCCAACAGGAGCTGCAAGGCCTCGGGGAGTTTCCTGGACCTGTTCCGGCACCGGGTCCTCCTGGGGCACACGCTGACCCTGATGTTCATCTGGTAACT
>NW_005354632.1:1094220-1130399 GCF_000412655.1 Myotis brandtii | reverse complement strand
GTGGGGGGGGTGGGGTTGATCTCCAGCTCCCGCTGCAAAGGGTCTGTTGGGAATCTGGTCCTTCAGGGTGACATACGTTTTACCTCTTTTGCCAGCACAAAGTTACTTTCACAGACACAAGGCCCCCTCCCCGAATGCCTGGCCTTGGCCTCTGTTTCACACCCTCCCCCTCAAGGAGGAAAGGATGGTGCCTGAAGGCAGGTTTACCGACCTTGATGTCAGAAGCACATCTTTGCTCCTGAGACATTTGATGCCAATATTGGTCGCCCTCCCAAAAAACGAACAAAACAAAACACCGGGCCCGCTCAGTGTGGCTCTGTTGGTTGGAGCACCATCCTATACACCAAAAGGTGGCGGTTTGATCCCCAGTCAGGGCACATACCTTGGCTGCAGGTCCGATCCCTAGTCAGGGCACGTGCAGGAGGCAGCCAACCAATGTTTCTCTCTCTTCTCTCCCTTCCTCTCTCTGAAATCAATTTTTTAAAGAAGGAAAGCAAGCAAGCATAGCAGAAACCGAAGTGTTTCTAAATAGGCTTTGGTTTTGGCATCGAGCGGTGGGATGGCACACTGTGGTTGGGCTGCACCCTGTGTGGCATCGCCACTTGCTCACGGGTGGCCTGTCACTATTCGCTGGACCAGTGGGACCCTGGGAGTGTGGAGTGAGGGACTCAGCACCCCCCATGCAGATCAGTGAATGAAGGGGTCGGCCTCTTTGAAGCTGATCTTCAAGTTTGGTCTATTCCAGCCCACCTCTCAGCGTGCTCTCAGCATCAGTGTACATGGCAGTGAAGGTTCAGGGCGGCTCCGTTTAAAGAAGTTGTGGCGAGGGGAGGAGCGGATGGGCAGTGCGTGTGGCGTGTGGCGTGTGTAATGGTGTGCATTCTGCTGGTGCCATAGGTGTTATCTGGTCCAGCGCTGGGTGTCAACATCAGGTTTACGGGCCCAGAGGACTGTGTGCTGTGGTCTGTACGTGTTGACCATGAAGGCTGCAATCATGGGGATAAAGAAGAATCATTTTATAGGAACGCGATCGTGGGTCCAAAGCTAAAGGGGAACGGGAGGATCGGGAATAAGAAGCTGTGGCGATGTTTTTCTACATCAGGATTCTCTTTACTGGCTCACCTAGCACTGGCCGCCGCCTGTGTGGTCAGGGCCCGTCACACCGACCGCCCCTCCCTCCCGGTGCCGGTGGCGTGGCACAGACGCTTGGCACGTTGCACGAAGGACATGAGTGCGGAGGCGTGG
Organism: Myotis brandtii; assembly: GCF_000412655.1. Taxonomy (NCBI): domain Eukaryota; kingdom Metazoa; phylum Chordata; class Mammalia; order Chiroptera; family Vespertilionidae; genus Myotis; species Myotis brandtii. Next base: position 1,129,154 of record NW_005354632.1, on the reverse strand, counting down.
AGATGACGGGAACCATCAACAGTGCAGCCTGACAACGCAGCTGCTAGTTTGAGATGCTCCTTGTTGTAAATACTCACAAAGCACAGGCAGGTGCCTTGGGCTTCACACACTCTCCCTGTGTGTGTCCCATGGACAGGCCAGCCCTCCGCCTCGAAGGAGCCCCTACTTTTTGGGGAGTACTTACATCTTGTTTTTAATGTTTTATTTTTTCCAGGCATATTAACTTTGGGGTTCTGGCCTTCAGGGGATAAAGCATAAACAGGTGAAAAAACCAACAGACTGGACTTAGAGCCCGGGGAGCAGGTCCCTGCTTATATCATGTCTTACACAACCAAAGGGACTGTTCGCAAATGAAATTCTCTCCCCCGGGCTCAGAATTGTAAAATCCACAATAACAGAGACGTGTCCTGGCACACACTGGTTCTCCCGGAAGGTGCTAGAAAGCTCTGGATCCTTCCTGTGGTCCCCGCCATTAAAGACCGCCCCCTGTGATTACTCCCTGTGTTAGCATCTGTTTCTGTGCTTACCTCCCTCAGTGGTGCCTTTTTGAATGGTTGCTTGGCGCCCTGAATATACTGTTAACGATTGTGCAAGCATTCTAAATTTTGTTCGGGGCCCATAACGAGGATTGCGATGATTTTAAACACTCGTCACTCATCCCAGTGACCGGCTCTGCCATCAAGGAAACAAGCAAGCGAGTCTGCCTTGGGGCCGAGGCCTTCCTTGCCCACGTCCTCCCCTCTCTGTCACCCCCAGCTGGTAACTAAATTCCTCCCGTGTCCTGAGCTGGCTCTGCTCACTCGCGCCCTGGTTGCTACCATCGCAGCTTGGTTTAGATGGGCGTGTGCTTCCCTGGCTGGGAGTCCTTCCCGGGGATTTCTGTTTCCATGCAGAGCAGACACGCACGAGCACCGACAGCACATTAGGAGCAGCATCGTGGAAGGGCAGGGTCTCTACGGCAGGTAGAAAGGATTTTAAAATATTTCAGAAAACTGCATGGGTCCAAATTGACTTGAGAGCAGGTAGGACTCCGAGTTAGTAGCTCCTGTGCTGTGCAGTCAGGTTTGGCTCTGAAAGCTCCCTTCATGTCCACATCTCCTAGCTCGTGTCCTCTGTTCGGGCGAAGTGCGAGGGGACAAGGGAAACAGACAGCTCGGTGGCACCTTGCGTCCTTACCTGTGATGTCCTGGCTACCACACTGCTCGTGGCCCTTAGTACACGCGTGACAGCTCTGCCCAGTAAGAAGTCACGGAAGTAGCTGTTGCCCGGGCTCACTGGCCAGAGAGGCATGAGCACCCAGCAGTCCAGCTGCAGGTCCTCCCTCCCCCTCCCTCCTTCCCCCTCTTCCCGCCTTCTCCTTGTTACTCTCGCCCAGTCTTCGTCGCCCTGGGCACTTGGGCCGCTCCGAGTGTTGGCAGGGATGGGAAGAAAGCTTCCCCTTTCTCTTTGATCTCATCAGAGCCGCAGCTCATTAGACTTTGTCTAAGGAAAACCAGAGGAAGCCCGTCTGAACTTCCCCGTCATAAACACTTGTCAGAGCGAATGGCGACGTCATAACACCTGGCGACCTTCCACAGCCCCGTGTGTCACTGTGTGCGGAGGAATGCATGGTTTACAGAACGCGTGCACGTGTCCTGCAGCCTCGTTTCAGGGGGTGTTATGTTTGTTCTGCTCTGTTTTGCTTTAAGAATGCAGTTTCCTAGACACAAACGTTGCCATGATTCCCTTCCCTGTGGTTGAGGAAGCCCGACCTGCAGCTTCACGGTGGTGCCTGGGCGTAGCGCCTGGCTCCTGGGTTCCTGGGAAGGGGAGGTGGGCTCAGGGCCGGGGACAGCGCCTGCCACCTCAGAGGTGTTTCAGCAAAACAACTTTAAAATATATACATATTTCAGAGGAAGGGAGAGGGAGAGAGAGATAGAAATATCAGTGATAATTGAGAGAATCATTGATCTGCTGCCTCCTGCACACCCCACACTGGGGATCGAGCCTGCCACCCAGGCATGTGCCCTTGACTGGAATCGAACCTGGGACCCTTCAGTCCCCAGGCTGACGCTCTATCCACTGAGCCAAACCGGCCGGGGCAGCAAGACACCTTTTCAAAGGGCCGTTCCCCAGGGGGTCATCTGCCTCCACCATCCCCTGGCCGTTTCTCTCCTGTTCTGCGTCTGCAGCACGTGCACCTGCTGAGTGCCGGGTGGGGCTGAGGGCCTGGCGGGGGTTGCAGTGCAGTCCTTTCTGGCCCCCAGGTGACACTGGCGATCCAGTCACTTCTCAGCCCACATCCTCAACGCCACTCTCTGTCGGCTTTCCCCTGGGACTTCTTTCCTAGAGTCATTTTGATAATCTCACAGCAATTGCCTAAAGCCAGTGTTCTATAACTTGTGTTAAATAAAGTAAGACTGGAGTCCCTGTCTGCTATTTGGTGCAGAAATGCTGGTGGCGGCACAAACCAGGTCTTTTCTCTCTCAGCAGGCTGCGCCTTTTTTTCGATCAGCATCTAGACAAGTGGTTTCCAAGGCCCTTTATTCCTCGTCTTCTCCTCGTTCAGAAATTTAGATCAGGATGGCAATGTTAGCGGGAGAGTCGGACCCATTGCTGGAGGCAGATCGCAGTCTACTGAACCGGCATTGGGATCCCCGGCAGATTCTCATGAGCGCCCCCTTCTGTCCCTTCCCTCCTCCTGCAGGTTCGTGTGCAGCCTGGTGTACTACGGCCTGACTCTGAGCGCCGGTGACCTGGGCGGGAACCTCTACGCCAACCTGGCCCTGTCTGGCCTCATAGAGATCCCCTCCTACCCTCTCTGCATCTACTTGATTAACCACAGGTGGTGAGTATGGATGAAGATTGAAGTGTACCCCCCCACACACACACACACACTCACATGTGTAAGTCCCTAAATATGACTGTCTTTGACAACATACAGTATCTGTTAATTATACCACAGTGATTAGAATTCTTTTCTGAACGAACACAGTCAGGATTCATGTTTTGTACAGTATCTCTAGGCTTTCGTGTTCATGAGTGTTTATGTGGGCTTGCAGTCCAGGGTTGAAAGGCGTCATATCCTGATGGCTTTGGAGTCATCTCTGCGTGACTTGGTCGTCCCAGCAGTGGGACTGGTGGCTCCGTGCAGATGGAACTAGAACCCCACCAGCCCCATCGCTGTTTAGTTCAGGACAAAGAGCTGGAGGGACTGAAAGGTGTTTGCTAAATCTAAGACCCGCGTGACTTAGTCGAGGGGAAGAATATAGCCTGTTTTGCTGCTCCTTGTTAGTGGACACAGTTCGGAATACTTGTTAAAGTTCTTCTGTAGAGCACCCTTTCCTCTCTTTTTTTCGGATCCCTCCTGTCACGGAGCCCCTGGCCAGGGCAGCTAGCAGTCCCGCTAGTGTGAGCTAGGAATCCGCTGGCCTGTGCCACTTCTCATTCTTGAGAAACCCAGGCCCCCCCGTTCCCAAGCAGCACTCCTCTCGCCTTACACTTGGCGCTGGTGCAGGGAGAGTGGGCGCAGCACATTGGGAATGGGGCGGGGTGGGGGTGGGGGGGCGCTGGGTGCGGCTCAGTTGAAGGCTTTTCTCCGCTGCCCACTCTGTTCGTGAAGAAGCTTATGCTCATCGTGGTCTAAGAGCGGGTTAGGCAGCGTATTAAGAGATAGAGATCTGTCCCAGCGTGCCAGCACCCTCCTTTGCGCTGCTCTGGCTTCCTGTGCGCGCCTCTGACAGCCACTTAAAGTGTCCTCAGGACGCTGTCCACGAGGGCATCCTAGGTGTCTTTGCATCCCCAGTGCCTGCCTAGCGTGGGACCTGTTGCTTGAAAGGCGTTTGATGCTGACTGTTAAATTACGCAAGGTGCCCGGAGACTCACATCCTTCCCGGCCTCCCAGCTCCTACCACCAGGGTCAGGATTGAAATCTGGGATAGACAGAAGGGCTGCTGCTTTGGGGTCAGGCAGGCCGGAGTTCAAATCCAGGCTCAGCCGTGTATCAGTCTTATGTCAGTCCTATGACCTTGACAGGTTACCTCCCTGAGCCCCCATGTCCTCATCCTTAAAGGAGGGATTATAACATCCCCCTGGTGAAGGTGTCATGAAAATTAGAGGTAACATTGCATTTCCTGACAGAGGACCTCGCAAGCTGCAGCCCCTAGAAAAGGGGGTTACTTATCTGAACATCTTTCTCCAAGTCTAGAGTTCTTATTTGAAAATTGTTTCTCCCAATACATGGGCAATAAATGTCACTTAATTCTGACCCACCAACAAGAAAACTTTTCTGTTGGTATTTTTAAGAGGGAGAAAGGACAGTGTTTAACATGTTAACTGCTTAAGATTCAAGTACCCAGAAATGGAAATGAGCTACAGGACTCCTATGAGCTACATTGAGCAGCAAAATAGGCTATATTTTCTGTGTTTTAGCTCCATTCTCTGAGCGATGGGGAGTGGAACAAACAGTACATGCCTTGTGGTTTATTATGAGGATTAAGTAAGTTCATAGGTAGGAAGCCTTTAAAACAGTTCCTGGAACATAGCACACACACAAATAGACAGAATGGTTTTTTCCCCTTGCACATTATTCAGTCCTGCCGCCCTGCAACTTTCCCTTTGTCTTACGATGGTTACTTCTTCTATGTCCTGGGCAGTCACAGGGAAAGATGAGCGTGTACCATGAAACAGGACATTTAACAGGAAGGCTGGGGAAGAAGCAGACGAACAGTTCATGACCTCAAGAGAAACCGGTCATTGCTTTCTGTTACCCAGGTTTGGTCGGAGGCGGACGTTAGCAGCATTTCTGTGCCTGGGAGGACTGGCTTGTCTCGTCGTAATGTTTCTTCCAGAAAAGAAAGGTAGGCCTTCCGGATTCCCACTGAAGGGCTCTGAACAGCACGCTTATTACAATGAATCTCCATCTAGCCGGGAGATTACCATATGCCAGGCTTCATTCCTGTGACTGCATGTGACTGAGCAATTGTGTGAGGTATAATGGGCCAGATTCTTCCCTCGCCTGAACTGCTCTCTGGGTGAATAATGTGCTTCGAGGTGCACTATTAATTCTTTCAGGCGATTAAGCTACCATCTGGGGTGTCTGGGCCGCAGCACTGTGCTGTTAGGGTTGCAGATTTGAGGAGGAGAGGGACCGCTTAGTTCCGTAGAGAAAGGAGCTCCGTCCAGGGCTACATCTTAGTCATTCCAGCCCATCACGAGCGGGGACCTCAGAGTCACCAGTGTGGTCAGAGGTGGCTTTGGCACCTCTCAGCATCTCCATCAATACTCCCAATAATAGTAATAGCAACAAAAAGCAGAATATGCACTGTTAGTGACAATGGGCATTGCCTGAGTCTCATATAAAGTATAAGTAAAACATTTTCGGGAAACTTTGGTACTTGTATATACTGAGAGCTTTGCTATGCAAACACAGCTTCAGAAAGGTCCCTTGAGGCATCTTCATCTTGCCTTACCTGAGCCTGTGTAGAAATTGTGTAGACAGTGCTGTTCTCACCTGTGTTCTGGACTAGCACACCTGAGGCATGCTCCCTATGTTCAGGAAAAGGCAAGGTGTCCATTCTACCACTTTTATGGAGCATCGTGCTGAAACTACCAGCAAATACAGTAAGGTGATACAAAGAAATGAGAAGGGATCCAAATTGGAAAGAAAGAAGTAAAACTCTTAATTCACAATTGTCTCCATTGAAAATCTTAAGAATACACCCCCAAAAAATCTAGAATTAATAAGTGAGTATAGCAAAGTCATGTGACACACAATGTTATTTCTAGATATTAGCAACAATCAATTTAAAATGGAAACAAAACAATGCCATTTATAATAAAATAAAATATACAATATCTAGGGATACATTTTACAAACAATGTGTAAGACCTATGGAAAGCTATAAAATGTAAAACATTGAAAAGATATAAAGACTAAATAAATAAATTGGTGGTAATAATAATAAAATAAATGAAGAGATTACCATGATCAAGAATCAGAAAATATTGTTTACGATAACCATTCTCTCCTGGCTAACGTGGCTCAGTAGTTGAGTGTCATCCTATGAACCAGGAGGTCACGGTTCAATTCCCAGTCAGGGCACATGCCCAGGTTGTGGGCTCAATCCCTGGTGTGGGACGTGCAGGAGGCAACCAATCAATGATTCTCTCTCATCTGCCTTTCTCTCCCTCTCCCTTCCTCTCTGAAATTAATAGTAATATATTTAAAAAAATATATCCATTCTCCCCCAATCAATCCATTTTCAGCACAATCCCAATAAAATTTCCAGCAGGCTTCTTTTTGTTGATTGATAATGACAAGTGGGCACCTAAAATTTTATGGAAATCCAAAGGATCTAGAATCCCCAAAGTTAAGTTAGAGGACTTACCCTGCCTGATAAAAAAAATAACTACTAGTTACATGAATCAAGACTGTACGATACTGGCATAGGATTGGTCGTATAGGTAATGGAACAGCGTTGAGTATGAAATAGATCCACATATATGGCCAGTTGATTTTTTTTTTTTGAGAATGAGGTTGAGATTTTATTCACCTTTAGAAAATGCTTTATCTAGTTATACATAGAGAAAATACACATGGTTAATTGATTTTTAACACAGATCAGTCAACTCAATGAGAAAAAGGTCATCTTTCCAACAAATGGTGGCAGGCTGATGGGAATGCTCTGGGGGCCTGTGGCTGAGCCAGGCTCCCCAGATGGGCCACAGCTGGAAGTGTGCGGAGCCTCACGGGGGAGGGGGCCCTCGTCCAGCCTTGGATCTCGTGGGTGTCTAGATGATAAGCCGTCTGTGATGTCCGTTTCCAGTGTGGCAGCCCCCGGCCTGTTGGGAAAGGGAAGTGTGTCTCCATGCAGCTCTGCAAGATGCCCTCTTGTGTGGGTTGAAAACAGACCGAGTCATTGGCAATCAGGCACATTCCTGTTTGCTTCAACGCCGCCCAATACCCGTTCCTGACTCACTCCGTTTTCTGGAGAATAATTGAAGGATTTAATCTGCCCGCACAACTGGTTTAATTGAAGTTGTTAGCTCACAAGAGTCCAGATACAGATCTCGGGGTAGGTGCAGAGAGGCAGGGATCTTTTTCCAGAAGCACCTCAGGGATTAACATAATACATCCAGTACTTCAGATCGCAAACAGCTCCTTCCAGAGAGCCTGGCGGGAGGAGAAGCCCAGATGGCGGCTGTCAGTGCTGGGCCGCGGTGTGCAGGCGCCATCTTTAAAGCAAATGAAGATTTATTTCCTTGTCAAGCAGCGGAGGTGAAACATATTGTAGAACGGAGTGTATGGCAGGCCTCTTCCTCACACAGGTTCTTTTCACTGAATTAGTCCCTCTCATGAGGATTAAATAGTGCATGACAAGTAATATTTTTAAAACTGCACTCAATTGTCAGCAAATGCTAGTTGAACAATATATACAAAATACCTCTTAAAATTAAAAAAATAAATATAAATTATGGAGCATGAGAGATTTTTCTATGCAGTAGGATATGCTTTTTCTTTCATGTGCTAGGTAAAAGTATTTGCAGCCCTGGCCAGTTTGGCTCAGTGGATAGAGCATCAGCCCCTGGACTGAAGGGTCCCGGGTTCGATTCCAGTCAAGGGCACGTACCTCAGGTGCAGGCTCCATCCCTTGCCCATACAGGAGGCAACCAATCGATATGTTTCTCTCTGTCTCTCCCCCTCCCTTCCACTCTCTCTAAAAGTCAATGGAAAAATATACCTTCGCATGACGGTTAACAACAGCAACAAAATAAGTATTTGCTACATTCTGTTAGATACTGAAATGCAGAAGGAACTGCCTTTTAAGGGTCACTCCAGGAAAAGTTTACAAGAGAAGAAATAACCTCTGCAGGATAAGATTTCTTTTATCAAAATAAAACTTTATAGAAACAATAATCCCTGTCATGGTCCTTCCACTGATTTGTTCAACAAATATTGAGTGAGCATCACTGAGCATCTTCCTATGGGAGATGCTGCAAGCAAACTAGACCCGCCTTCGCCTGCGCTAACTCGAAATACATTGTGGGCAGACCAAGTGGAAGAGCAAGCACCTACAGGAGAGCCTGGAGCCTGCCGGTTGAGTGGATTGGTAAATAGAGGCAGTGAAGGTCAAAGGAAGGAGAGGGCATTGCGTATTTGAGTTATTTAAGGGAACAGTGGTTTGTGTGAGCCATGCACGCAGTCCCAAGGAAGGGGCCAGGCGTGTTCTATTGAGCATAAATGTCAAGGAGGATGCGAGGCAATTACCTTGGTGATCAGGACATCGCTCTTGACCTTCAAGAGCAGGCATTTCAGGGGAGGATGGCCTTGGGAGCCAGATGGTGGTGAGTGACGGGCAGCTGCCTCTGAGGAAGTGGAGGGTGGTCACTCGCTGGAGACGTTTGATAGTGAAGGGGGGAAAGTACAACAGAGACGATGAGCATCGTTTCTTCTCTCGGGAAACGAGAGAAGGTAGAAGCTGGTGAGTGATTGAAGAGGAGAGGTTAACGATGTTTGAAAGGGAACAATCCTGTATTTTTAATACTGCACTCAATTGTCAGCAAGTGCTAGTGGAACAATATATACAAAATATCTCTTAAAATTAAAAAATAAATATAAATTATGGAGCATGAGAAATTTTCTATGCAATAGGATATCCTATCTAATAAGAGTAATATGCAAATTTACCATCACTTCATCACTTTGCGACAAAGATGGCGGCGCCCATAGCAGCCGGGGCAGGACACTGGCGGCATCACCCCGGCAACGTGAGCCCAGCAGACAAGTGTGCCCACAGGCAGCACCCAGCAGGGCCCGCTTGGCCGTCACCGCGGCAACCCGCAAGTAGGCAAGCACGGCCGCAAACAACACCCAGCAGGGCCTGCTTGGCCGTCATGGTGTGGAGCAGGCAGGCCCCACAGAGAGCAGAGAACCACGGGGAGTGGGCCCAAGCCATCAGTAGGACATCCCCTGAGGGCTCCTGGATTGGAGAGGGTGCAGGTCGGGCTGAGGCCCTCTCCCCCCACCCCCCCGTGCATGAATTTCATGCACCGGGCCTCTAGTACTTTATATAATAAAGAGCTAATATGCTAATTAGACTGGATGGCGGAATGACCTTCCTGAACGACTAGTGGGTGGGGCCGTGGGGCCTCGAGGCAGCCGGGGCACGAGGGCCGAGCCCCTTGCATGAATTTCATGCATCAGGCCTCTAGTTAAATTACAAAGTCCCAGAGGGGATATTGTTAATAGAGGAAAGACCCACAGGAAAATTGATTGTATTTATGAAAGAGAAGTGAACTGGCATAAAATGTATTTCTTCATGTTATGTGAAAACGGGACATTAAGAAACTCAAATATCACTGATTAGTAACTCAAGTAAGTTGGGGAGGAGGAAGGACCGAAAGTGGTTCTATATTTAATTCTCTTTTTTTTCACGAACATTAATGTTTCATATCTCTGGTAGTGACTTAATGGGATTATTCCTTATTTTTGCAATGGGACACCAAGGATGGCCAATGGAAGAGGCGTTTTCCTGGCCCTCAGCCTTCACCCCTGCTCATCTTCTCTGTCAGCCTGAACTCCCACTGCCAGCGTTTGTTGTGCTGACCACCGTTTTATTTATTTTTTATTTTTTAAATATATTTTTATTGATTTCAGAGAGGAAGGGAGAAGGGAGAGAGAGACAGAGATACATCAATGATGAGAGAGAATCATTGATTGGCTGCCTCCTGCACACACCACACTGGGGATCAAGCCTACAACCCGGGCAAGTGCCCTGACCAGGAATCGAATCGTAACCTCCTGGTTCATAGGTCGATGCTCAACCACTGAGCCACGCCGGCCAGGCCTGACCATTTACAGCATTGATTGTTGAACAAGGTTGGGAAGAAAGGAGACGCAGTTAACATCTGTGGTCCATGAAGCGGACAATTTCCCGGCGGCTCACTCTCCTCCAATGGGGACGTTTTCAGGGAGCCCTGTCCTTCAGGAGGGAGTGCGGGTTTGGTCACAGAGTGACCTCACCATGTGAGACTCCGTGGGAACAGCAGCACAGCGGGAAGTACCTGCATGTGTGTGTGAGTGAGCGCTACACCTCTGAATGCAGATTCACTGACATTCCCTCCTGGCTGTTCCAGATCCGAATTAATGCCCCTCCCTCCTTCAGAACGAGATGTGTCGTTTCTAAAAGCCTAGTTCCACCAGCGACCTCATGGGTGTCACCCTTTGCTCCTCAGACACGGGCGTGTTCGCCGTGGTGAACAGCCGGTCCTTGTCTCTGCTGGGGAAGCTGACCATCAGCGCCGCCTTCAACGTTGTGTACATCTACACCTCTGAGCTCTACCCTACAGTCATCAGGTACGCGTCCCACAGCCTCCATCCCACACACACAGCCTCCATCCCACACACAGCCTCCCTCCCACACACAGCCTCCCTCCCACACACACAGCCTCCGTCCCACACACACAGCCTCCCTCCCATATACACAGCCTCTGTCCCACACACAGCCTGCCTTGTGGCCTAGGTGCTTGCATCCCAGTGCGGCCAGCAGCAGGTCAGCAAGCAGGGGGAGCTCAGAAACTCTGTGTGGGTGGCTCTCGGCTCCTTGGTGAAGAAATTGTAGCTTCACTTGAGCTGAATTCTCTCATGGAAATTGTGAGACGAGGACTGTGCTCTGAACATGTCCTGTCACCCAAATAGTGCTTGGATGTTGTCTCATTTTGGTGACTTCCTTTCTTAATAAAGTCACCCATCCCGTGTCAAGGCACGAGACAGGCAAGGGGACAAAGTCTCTGTTCTCACGGAGCCTACATTTTAGCGCAAAATATACATATTTTAAAAAATAAATTTATTGGGGCAACATTGGTTAATAGCATTCTAAGATATACACATTTTAAAGAGGACAATTCCATAGAGTAATAAGTAAATATCAGATATACATAGTAGGTGGATTTAATGAGTAGGACAGGCTTATATTAAAAAGAACATATTCCATCCCAAGTTTCCCCACATAAAATGGGCCTGAAAACAAAAACAAACAAATGTGAAGGCCCGGGATGCATCTTAGTCCTCACAGTTAGAACTGCCCCTGTGAGCTGGGCCGGATTCCCTCAGTCGGCACTTGCCAGGGGTGCGTGTGGGAGGCAACCAATGGATGTGTCTCTCTTACATCAATGTTCCTCTCCCCCTTTCTCCCCCTCTTCCCTCCCCTCCATTCTACTTTAAAAAAAAAATCAATGGAAAAATATCCTCAGGTGAGGATGAGAGAAAAAAAAAGTTACAAATTCAGTTCCTCATCCTTAGTCCCACTTAGAGAGGAGGCTCCGTAGCTGCATCTAGTGGCTTCCATGCTGGGCGGTCAGTCACAGACACCGGCAGCACCACAGGGCTGGTGGGCGGCACTGCTCTTCGGGACCCCATGCGTTTACTCAGGATGTTGTTCTAGGCCAGTGATGGCGAACCTTTTGAGCTCGGCGTGTCAGCATTTTGAAAAACCCTAACTTAACTCTGGTGCCGTGTCACATATAAAAATTTTTTGATCTTTGCAACCATAGTAAAACAAAGACTTATATTTTTGATATTTATTTTATATATTTAAATGCCATTTAACAAAGAAAAAACAACCAAAAAAATGAGTTCGCGTGTCACCTCTGACACGCGTGTCATAGGTTCGCCATCACTGTTCTAGGCCCACTGCCCCCACCCACACACCCCAGGGTCTTCAAATTGCCCCCCTAGAACTTACTGAATTTTGTCACTTTCTTCTGCCTTTCAGGAATGTTGGGCTTGGCACCTGCTCCATGTTCTCCCGCGTCGGTGGGATCATTGCTCCCTTCATCCCCTCTCTGGTTGGTTTGTTCCTCCTCACTTTGTTTTTCTTGATCCTCTGCTTTGGAGATGCCTGTGGGTTTGCGTAGAAAGAGGTCATGGGCCGCTGCCATTTAAGATCAGCCCGACGCACCCGGGACCGTGTGCCTTAGAGGCAGGGTCTGCAGGGCGGACGGACTCCTCCCGGGATGCTTTCACCCCCGGCTCAGATTTTCCGCTCATCCGTGTTCTCCGGACCCTCAGCTGAAGCCAGCTTGTCCCTTCTTGTCCCCGTTCACAAGCTAGTCCATAGGGAACGCTTATGAGGCGTCTGCCGTGTGCGGGCTCCGTGCTCAGCTCCCTCCGTATGTCGCCTCCTGCAGTCACAGCGACACGGAGGCGGGCGGTGTGCAACCCTGATTAAAGGTGAGACTGCAGCAGGAAGAGGTGACATACCTCCCCACGCACACCACTTGGAAAAGAAACTCAGAGGAGAAACACGCCTAGCAGTGTGTCTATTAATACTTTCTGCCATTTTCTAAATGTAACAGTCAGAGCAAAGAGTTAGACTTAAATGACAGCCCGAATCCTTCCTGCCAGGAAGGGCTCGGGCTCAGCTCGGGGCCCCGGAGACCGGGCCGTCTCTGCCGGGTCTGACCTAGGACTTCCCCGCCTAGACTCGTGGGGGGACAGGTTTGGGTGGCGCTTGTGGATGTTCTGGGGACAACTGTTCATCACCCACCGCTTCCTCGTCCCGGACGTCTCTGAAATGCACCGTAGCTGTTCCTTGTTTTGAGTTTGGATGCACTTCCTTTTTCTGAGTATCTCTCCCCGTGTCTCGTGCTTAATTTGAGGTGACAAGACCCTCCTTTCGAAGGACTCATATGAGTTCCCTCTAAAGCGTGCCTGGCATTAGGGTTCATGGTTAAAGACCCACCCTCGGCTGCTACCCTGGAGCAGGGAGGCCCAGCTCTGGGTCTCTGTTGGCTCCCGCCAAGCAGAGAAGAGGCGAGAGTGTGTGTTCACTTTGATTGAGCAACACGTCCATGTGCCGGACGTGTGTTTGCCCAGAGGTGGCCAGAGGTCAGAGATCCTGCTGCTCCCCCATCCTCTCCCTCGCCCCTCCCCCCTCCCCCTTTTCCATCATCTCTTCACTTTTGAAAAATCAGCAAAACTGTAACCGCAGGGAGTTCTGTTCTAGTTGCTGGAGGGGATGCTACCTGGTTCATGAATCTTTTTTTAAAAATATATTTTATTGATTTTTTGCAGAGAGGAAGGGAGAGAGATAGAGAGTTAGAAACATCGATGAGAGAGAAACATCGATCAGCTGCCTCCTGCACATCTCCTACTGGGGATGTGCCCGCAACCAAGGTACATGCCCTTGACCGGAATCGAACCTGGGACCTTTCAGTCTGCAGGGCGACACTCTATCCACTGAGCCAAACCGGTTTCGGCATGAATCTTTTAATAAAGCCAATTAAATCTTTAAAAAAAACAACAACAACAAAAAAACTGTAACCACAGAGGCTGAGAGGCTGTCTGCACCAGCAGCGGTCCTGCCCTCAGGACGTGGAAGCCCAACCCCGAGGCCCTGATGCTGAGCAGCCCCTGGGCAGGAATTCAAGACCCGGGCAGCCCCGCAAGCACTGTTTCCTCTGCGTTGCTGTCTGGGAGCCTGTGTGCACGTAAAGAAGCCTCGCTTCCAGAGCACGTCTCTTGGATCTCTGTGGCAAGGGCTCGCATCGCTCCCTGGCCCTCCACCTGTTCAGGGCAGGCAGTTTCCAACCACGTGTGCGTGGGGTGCTCTCGGCTTCTCTTTCTTCTCAGGATATGTATACCTTTAAGCCCTCAGTTATGGTGCAGAGTGAATCGGTGAGCGTGTAGGGATGGTTTGGCTGATTCCAGGGTTGAGAACGTTCAAGTTCGCCAGCAGCAAATATCGGGGGCGTGTCCTAAGTGAAGAGTGTGTGGAAGTCACTGTGCTGCAAGCTGTGGCCCTGGAACGGAAGCTGAGCCCCAGGTTCCCTGCGAACTCTGGCCGTGGGGGCTGGCTGCCCCGCCCCCGGGGGGTGCCCCATGCAGAGCACAGCCTGCCCTGACCCCCAGGGCTGTTACTCTCTCACTCCCCTCCATGCCTGAGGGATCGCCATCCCCAGGGCCGTTCTCTCTGGGGAGAGACTGGTTTGTAGTGTATTCCGGTGGGAAGGCATGGGCGGGGCAGTAAGCAGGACGGGTCATCTCCAGGGAAACTAATGCTGAGTTTTTGTTTGTTTCCATTCCACTCCCTGCCCCACAGAAATATGTGCAATGGTCTTTACCTTTCATTGTCTTTGGAGCCACGGGCCTGGCCGCGGGCCTGCTGAGTTTGTTATTGCCCGAAACCCTGAACGCCCCGTTGCTAGAGACCGTTTCCGACCTCCAGGTGTACTCCTACCGGAGTCTGGGGGACGAAGCTCTGTCTTTGCAGACCCTGGACGTCCCACAGGTATGGCTGTGTCATACGCATTCAGAATCACCACTTAGAGGACAATAGTTTTTTTAAAACATGTATTTTTATTGATTTCAGAGAGGAAGGGGAAGGGATAGAGTCCGAAACATCAATGATGAGAGAGAATCATAGATCGGCTGCCTCCTGCACGCTCCCCACTGGGGATTGAGCCCGCCGCCCGGGCCTGTGCCCTGACCAGGAATCCAACCGTGACCTCCTGGTTCATAGGTTGATGCTCAGCCACTGAGCCACACGGGCTGGGCGATGATGGTCATTTTTCTTTGGGCGGGGGAGGGGGGAGTGTGTCTGGTTAGAGGAAACAGATCTGAGCAAAACTCATGGAAAAAAGGGTGGGGTGTCATAGCAACTGCTTTTCAGAGAAATAAAGATGATTGATGGTTCACTAGCTTTCTTAGGACACCTTGGGGCTAATTCCTAGGAGAATATGTGTCACAGAAAGACGTGTCAGTTAGACGCTCGATAGTAATTTTCATTTTGGAAACGTCATGACACCCTTTCACGCCACTCTCCTCTCCTGTTGCAGTCCGTGGACAAGGGCAGCGCTCCGGGGAGTGAGAGTGAAGAGGAAGAATTTTATGATGCGGACGAAGGGACTCACATGATCAAGTGAGAGGCCCCAGGTTCCTCCTCCGGAGCAGGAGGTCATCTTTCGTGCCTCCGGCGAAGGCAGGTTCTGCCGGGAACTAAAGAGAGCTGGGCTCGGACACAGGTCGAAGGTGCTCAGCTTCGGGACTGTTTCCAGGCACAGAGCGAGTTGGAGAAGAGAGTTCCTGAGCGAGGCCATCACTGCATTGAGGAAATAGATGTTACTGTGTCCAGAATCCGGGTTTAGCTCAGAATCACGACCTCTGGCCAGACGCTCAAGTCCACAGCCAGAGTGGCAAACCCACCTGTTTCTAGAAGTGCGATCGGGTTGCTGTTCCTTCATTAGGACCTAAAGGCAGATATGTGAAAAGTTTTTCTCACCGTTTCAGTAACAGAAGATAAACACCCTTAAGGTTTCATTGTTAGGTCCTTACGATTCATCTTTATATCCTATTTGATGTCTCCCCTCACTGGTTGCTCCTCACCAGGAATCTGTGAGGCACGCTGGTCTGCGCAGAGGAAAACCCAGCCTCTGTGTGGCCCGGGGCCCCCCCCTCCCGAAATCTGCGGCCTCGCCTTGGTTTGCAGCCTCCTGGTGGGCTTGAGCTCCGTGTGTCTTTAGTCCCACAGAGAATCCTCTAGGAAACGCCAACTGTACCAACACGTTCTCGGTCAGAGGTTGCCTGCGACTCCCTGTGAGCCCCCTTCAGCGCTCCGATTGTGGAATTTCTTCAGTTCCCACTGTGTGCTCCTCTGGAAAAATTCCATCACAGATTCTAGTGCCAGCAGTGACTTCAAAATCACGCCCAGCGCCTGACGGAGTTTTATCAGGATGGAGGGCACTTACCAAAAATGACATGCTGAGCACTTGGATGTTGGAGGTGAGGGGGAAGGTGCCATTTTTAATAAGGAAGAAGAGAAAATGACCTTCCACAAGTTTTAAATGTGCTTTGTTTTCAGTGTCATGCAGTGAGGGACTTGGGCATCGTTTAAGAACTTGAACCCTTCTAGTCCGAGGCCCGCCCCTCCCCGTGTAGTCAAGTGGAAGGCACAGTAATTTCATAGGAAAACTTGGTTTTTCACTAAGTACTACCAACTTTCAAGAAAATCAAAATCATAATGAGTTTCCTAAAAGCATGCACTAAGAAGATCTGCTTCGCCATGAAAGTTGACTGTTACCTCACATCGGAATATTCACCCCGAGTCAGTGAGCTTGGGCGGCAGCGCTTTATGTCACTTTCCCACCCAGGAAAATGTGTGTTTTCAGAATTGCCATTTCTACTGATCTGTTAGAGAAATTGCATTAGAGGAAAAGAGATGACGTCGCCGTGACTGCTTCTGGGAACTGGGAGGCGTCACCCCATCGGCTGCAGCACTCCCCTGTCCTTCCGCATCGGCCTCCTGGTTCGCACTGTACCTGTCTGTCCTCTGTATTTGCTGAAGTGTTTTCATGTTCCTTACGCCCTGAGATGTACCGCGCTCTTCATAAGCAGGGCCTCTCAACCACGTTTTACGTCTCTCTGCTACGCCCGGAACGTGGGCCTGGATGCCGTAGGGACTAGCAACACCCAGGAAAATGTGTGTTTTCAGAATTGCCATTTCTACTGATCTCTTAGAGAGAGAAATTGCATTAGAGGAAAAGAGATGATGTCGCCGTGACTGCTTCTGGGAACTGGGAGGCGTCACCCCATCGGCTGCAGCACTCCCCTGTCCTTCCGCATCGGCCTCTGGGTTCGCACTGTACCCGTCTGTCCTCTGTATTTGCTGAAGTTTTCATGTTCCTTACGCCCTGAGATGTGCTGCGCTCTTCATAAGCAGGGCCTCTCAACCACGTTTTACATCTCTCTGCTACGCCCGGAACGTGGGCCTGGATGCCGTAGGGACTAGCAAGAGTCCCTGTTTCGCCTTCAGGGAAGTTACGGAACTCCTCTCAGTGTTGTAAAGCCCGGGCAGATGCGACCCAAACCCCCAGACTGGGGAGTCCTGCTTGTGTTTCTCTGGAAGCAAAGACCCTGTCCACCACCCGAGAGGAAGAGCTTGCAAGGACACTTAGAAGCTCCTCTCCGACGGTCGGGGCATTCAAAATAAACAATAAACTAAGACACTTGTGGCTTGGGGCCGTTTGGAGTCTTTCTTTGCATTGTAAGAGTAATGATCCCATTATAGAAAAGTTGGAAACCAGAATTTAGAGAGTGTCTTAGTCATCAGCTCAATACCCAGCGACAGCCAGTGTTGACTTGGTTCTAGTTGAAGACCAGTTAGGACTCTGTCCCTGGGTTGGCACTGACATTCCCTCTGCCCCTGGCTGAATAGATGAGGAGTCCATCGGTTCCGGCCCTGGGTGTCCTCTTTCCCCAGCTCTGGGAGCAAGCAGAAGGGATTTGAATTCCCATAGATTACAATTCCTGAAGCTATAGAATTGGTACAGCAATAGAAGGTAATCAGTAGGACATAATAGAGACCCCAGAACAAGACCAAGCTATAAAACGGGTTGTTGTTGTTGAGAGAGACACATTGATTGGTTGCCTCTGGCATGCACCCCAACGGGGCCCAGGGATCAAACCCGCAACCCAGGTACATTTCCTTGACCAGGAATCAAACCCATGACCCTTCAGGGCAAGGGCCAACATTCTAACCACTGAGGAACACTGGCCAGGGCTAAAACAATTTTTTAAAGATGGTATGACAAATGGTCGGGGCATTCAAAATAAACAATAAACTAAGACACTTGTGGCTTGGGGTCGTTTGGAGCTCTTTCTTTGCATTGTAAGAGTAATGATCCCATTATAGAAAAGTTGGAAACCAGAATTTAGAGAGTGTCTTACTCATCAGCTCAATACCCAGCGACAGCCAGTGTTGACTTGGTTCTAGTTGAAGACCAGTTAGGACCCTGTCTCTGGGTTGGCACTGAGGTTCCCTCTGCCCCTGGCTGAATAGAAAAGAGCTAGCAAGTCAGTTATTGATGTGGTAACGATTGGGTTTCTATATCAAATAATATAAAATTAGGTTCTCACCATAATAAAAATAAATGCCAAATGAGTTGAAGGCCTAAATTAAAAGAATGCAAAACTTTAAAACTATTTTAAAGAGATATCAGAGAATAACAGACCTTGAGGGACAGATGGATTTCTCAGGCAAGAAGTAAAAAAAATCAGCCCCAGCCAGTTTGGCTCCATGGAAAGAGCATCGACCTGTGGACTGAAGAGTCCTGGGTTCGATTCCGGTCAAGGGCATGTACCTCACTTGCAGGCTGCATCCCCAGCCCTGGTCAGGGCATGTGGAAAGGCAATCAATCAATGTATCTCGCTCACATTGATGTCTCTCTCTCTCTCTCTCTCTCTCTCTCTCTCTCTCCTTCCCCCCTTCCACTCTCTCTAAAAATCAATGGAAAAATATCCTCAGATGAGGATTAATAAATAAATATATATACATATTTTAAAAAGAAACAAAAATATCAAATTATTTTTAAAAAAGAAAAGATTGATAGATTGACTACATCTAACTTTAAATTTCTATCTATATGACTAACCACACCTCAAAGTTAACAGAAAAGCAATAGATTTGGGGAAAGTATTTGCAACTTCTTTAAGAGACAAGGATTAATATCCAGAATATATTAAAAATTAGTGAAATCAGAAAGAAAAGCTCACAAAAAAAAATCCTGTTAGGCAATTCTTCAGCCTCCCTGGAGAATCAGAGAAATGCAAGTTGAAACAAAAATATTTAAAATCCATAAGATTCAGGGGGAGGGGGGTCATAAAATCAAAACGTGAAGATATAGAGAAAAGAATGTACTTATATCCTGATGGAAGCATAAATGTATTCAACAAAGTACCAATAGCAGTCAGTTGAAAATGTGTATATTCTATGATATAGAAATTCTGCTCTGTGTCCATGTTGTGGATCTGTTTTCAGATATTTTGATTGTAACCCATCATAAGAAAAATGTTTTACACTATGACACATACAATACACAAACCTACATAGATGTCCGTGTGTGTGTGTGTGTGTGTGTGTGTGTATCTCCAAAATTTTATAGAATAATACTTAGCCTGTATTCTGTATTGTCTTTTCTCTGCTATTTTACTTTAAAATGAAAAGAATTCTGGTGAAAACACACAAGTGATTTCACAATTCACAAGCAGATCAGAACATGCAGGTGGAAAAAATGAAACATCATACCGTCAGTATTTTCTTATTACTTCCCTAGTGCACATGTGCAAGGAGGTGTGTACAAAGATGTCCACTGTAGTTGCAGTGAAAGGTGACATTAAATACCTTCCCTAAGCAAATGTATTGATACTATTTTATATTCATAGAATAGAATGAGTAACATAGGAGTTCTGTGTATTGAGGTGGATGGATCCCAACCACATTGACCCAAATGTGGCAAATTTTTGCTAGATCAAGGTCATTTCAAGGTTAAATTATTTAGTGAATGACTGGAGTCCTTGCTCATTAAAGAGATTCAAATGCTTTTTATGTCATACTTCACAATCAAGACTGTTGATATTGTCTTGTAGAAATATAGAAGTCTCACAGGTTTTCCCACCCCGAAGAGGAGTTATTCCTCTTCCCTGTGGGCCTGAATTTCTTTTGAACAAGCGTTTTGCATCATGGAAACATTTAGAAAACTTTTCAGCTGGGACCCTAGAGCTCTGTAGGATAAAGCTTAGGAGACATTACTTATCTATTGAAAAATGTCAAGGGCAGACGAAGCCAAATAGTCTTACAGTAACTTCAGTCTAGGCCCCACAGAACAATTGATTTCAAATAGAATAGATTCCAGTGGAATCGCTTCGCTTCAAAATACAACTTCAAGAAGTTGAATGAGATGCATGTGTAAGATGGAAAAAAAAAATGTACACCCAACTTGGAGGGAAGTTTAATAAATGAATGCCAATAGGTGGACGGAGCTTCCAGAAACCACCAATGAGGCAGTATGCAGAGGAAGCCCATTGCTGTAGTACAGAGGGCAGCCTCCTGGGCACAGCACAGGGCTAGGAGTGCATCCAGGGAGGTAAACAGGAAACATTCAGCATGGGAGGCACTTGAAAGTAGGTGAACATCCATCATGTCAGACAGTTAGGGGTTGGTTGGTTTTTAGCCAAATTCAGTTTATCCTGTTAATTTAAAAAAGACTTAATATTAGAACATCAGTTGATGTTATACGTTAGAATAACAGACTTTTAAATTTAATTTTTAAATGTATTGGGGTGACATTGGTTATATTAGGGTTTTTTAATCCTTGAAGCACAGCTATTCTTGCTGGTGATAATACAACAGGTTCCTTGGCTTCCTAGAGCCACTTTAATGATTATGAATGCATTTCCCCACAGATAGGAATTCGCTCTCCTATTTGCTGTTGCAGGTGGCACGCCTCCATTTAAACGTGTAGCAGGATCAAGCGGTACGTGTCTGAATGTGAAAGAAGAGGGTGCAGAACACGTGGCCCGCTGCCCACAGCTGGAGTGTGATCTTATCTATTGAAATGACCTTATCTATTGAAAGGTTATTTCCTTCTCCACGCTAGTCCTTTCTTTTTTTACTTTTGTGACAATTTTATTAAATGTATTAGGGTAACATTGGTTAATGAATAAGATTATATAGATTTCAAGGGTATACTCCTGTCATACATCATCTGTAGATTGTATTGTGTGTTCATCACCCAAAGTCAAGTCACCATATATTTGACCCCCTTTTCCGCCCTCCACCCCCCTTTCCCTCTGGACACTCTATACTGTTGTCTGTGTCTGTGAGTTTTTTGTTTGTCTTGTTTGTTCGTTTGTTGCTTTCTGTTTTATATCCCACATAGGAGTAAAAACACATGGCTCTCAACTTTTTCCATCGGACTTATTTTCTTAGCATGAGATTCTCAAGGTCAGTAGTACTGAAGAAATACTAACAACATCTCACTGATGATCCTTTCTTGAGGAAACAGATGGACTGTCATCAGCAAATACGTTAAAGTCTCACATCTATTTGCTTGATAATACAAAACAGAAAAACAATGACCTGCAATGAAGTATGCCTATCATACGCTTGCTTCTAGTGCAACATAGATTGGAAAACTTAATTCTAAAGTTTATAGAGAAGAACAGCAGAGAGCAGTTCATTTTGAGTAATATTCTTCCCATTTCTTATGGTAATTAATTTTTCCATTATAGTTTCCTCTGATTGGATACTATAACCGAGGGAGAAGAGGATGAAGATCATCCGCTTTTACAGGAAGAAGGGTGGCAGAAAACTGAGGTTAGGAAGCGACAGTCACACTGACTTTTCCATAAAGACTCCCAAGGACCTTCTTAGTAATTGAGGGTTGTATTAGTTTCCTACTGATGCTGTAACAAATGACCACACACCTAGTGGCTTCAGACCACACAAACTAATTCTGTTATAGTTGCAAAGGTCAGACAACAAATGAATCTTATGGGGGTAAAACGATTATGTCAGCAGAGCTGGTTTCTTCTGATTCTCCAGGGGGAAATCCATTCCTTGTCTCTTGCAGCTCCTGAAGGCTACAGCATTGCTTGGTCCTGGCCTCATCCCTCCAGTCTCTGCTTCTGTGGTCGCTTAGCCTTCTACTCACTCTGGTCTCCTGCCTCCCCCTGTAAGGAAGGGCCCACCGAGATAACTCAGGCCTCTCTCTCCATTTGAAGATCTGTACCTTTTGCCATAAAAGGTAACATTCAAGGGTGATGGGGAGTAGAATGGAGATCTCTTTGGGGGCCGTTATTTAGCCTATCCCAGGTGTCTTTTTTGAAAATTAAATTTATTGGGGTGACATATAGGTTTCAGGTGTGGATTTCTATGTTACAAGATCTGTGTATTGCACTGTGTGCCCACCACCCAAAGTCAAATCATCCTCCATCACCATATATTGGGCCCCTTCCACCTCCGCCCCACCCACCCCCTTCCCTCTGGCCACCACCACCCTGCTGTTTGATACCACAGGTGTGTTATGTGTATCAGCAAGAGATTCTAACTAGATGGAACCTGTTGGAGTCTTCAGTGTATAATTTTAAGTTTTATAAAATAACCTAGTCATCGTCAGGAGAAGCCAGCCCCAGACCATGGGAAACAGCCTCAAATCTGCATCTATTAGTATTGTTGATCTTATTGATTCCCACTTACTGTTTGAAAGGATGAATTTTAACCCCACTAAGCCTTCATTTCTGAGTTTTATTTTTGCTGCATCTTAACAATTTGCAGCAGTTTTTTAAAAAATGAAAATCAGTGCTGTTATTACCTCTGCCTTTGCTGTGCGCTCTTAAGCATCCTCAAGTTTCCATTATAGCGCTTATTGTGATTTAATACATCAAGATGCCTCCCCTGGTAGGTCATAAGCTCTGTGAAAACTGGGTACATGTCTTCCTTCGTTCCTACTGCATGGACCCAGTGTGTCCTAGACATTCAAATGTTTCTGAAAGAACGCATAAATCTTTCACCATTTTTCCATATGAGCGCTATTGCTACCTCACATTGAAAAGCAAACAAAGGCTGTATCCTATTCATCTTAGTAACTCTAAGAACTAGCACAATATCTAGAACACTGTAGGCATTTATTAACTTTTTAAATGAATGCATGCCCAGGCACAAGGCAGTCAGGATTGACTTAACTGGTCGATCAGGTAATGTACTCAAAAGGGACACTTCCCCAAAGTCTGTCTGAGAGGGAGGCCTGTGGATTACTTAGCTTCAGGAAAGCCCCTTATAGATAACCAGAAAAACCTTCATTCCAATGTGACCTTCTTATTCCTTAATCTCACCATTCTGTGCAAAGTTAGAGTTAAGATTAGAATACATTTAAGAGAGAAAGGATCCCTTTTAGCAGGGTCTCAGGTTTCTACCTTGAAAATGGAAGTAAGCAAAGGAGGATTGATTATTAAATAAATTGTCCATGTACTTCTAGACATTACTAAAGTACCATTCACCCTACTGGTTGTAGAATAAATGAATTTGATGATTTTTTTAAACAGAGACCTCACCCTGCCCCCACTGAGAGGCAGTCTACCCTATGAAGGTATTCTTGAGAGGAAATTTTGGCATAACTATCAATGTTATAACATTCAATTCTCTTAAAATAATTCATCAGGGAAACAACACGTAAAAAGTTTGGAAATACTGTCCATTTGATTCCAGGCACGTAAGGGATCAGCACATTAAGAAAAAAAAAAAATCAGCCCTAGCTGGTTGGGCTCAGTGGATAGAGCGTCGGCCTGCAGACTGAAGGGTCCAGGTTTGATTCCAGTCAAGGGCATGTACCTCGGTTGCAGGCTCGATCCCTGTCCCTGGTTGGGGCGTGTGTGGGAGGCAACCTATCAATGTCTTTCTCACATCGATGTTTCTCTCTCTCTGTCTCACCCCTCCCTTCTACTCTCTACATATCAATGAAAAAATATCCTCGGGTGAGGATTAACAAAAAAGAAGAAAAATCATTAGGTATTGGATCAATGTCTCGATTTTTCTGTTTGCTCGGTAGCTGAAAAACTGACTCTCCTATGTTGACTAAAATGTAGGTCACCTTTGATTTATCAGAGAAATGCTTTGTCGGAGGAATGACTGAAAGTGACGCCTACGGGGAAAGTTGGACAGTTGTGGTAGTTGAATTTATTTCTCCCGCCTGACACATCTCAGAAGAAGCCCTTTATTCACTGAGTAGGTTCCCAAACATCTTCAAGCAGAAACGTGACAAAGCAGCATCGTTCTCTCAGTGAAAGAATTTATGATCTTCCCAACCCGGTCCGTCAGGGGAGGGGATAAGGCTGGGAAAGGGTCCAGCTGACCAGGAACAGTGACTGTGTCACAGGTGAAGACCTGGGGCAGTAGCAGAGAATTTGGGGGCGGAGAGGGGCGGGGATTATTTGTGAAAGAGCAAAGTCCGTGCTGTTTTTCTCTTGTGCAACTAAGTATTTGAGTTAAGGAATAGAATCATTAGCAAGTTTAGCTGCCAAAGGTGTCACAGAGTGACATCCCAGGGGAAATGGAGTGGCCACCTAGGCTTTGTCCGACTGTCACTTTCCTTTCAGGCATTTCAAACCACCCCAAGGAGCTTCAAGTTTATTGTAGGGAGATGTGCACAAAACATCAAAAGATTTCCTTAAGCGCTTCTCATAGTCAAGAGATTATTTCAGGGGAGGAAAGATCACATTTATTTATTCATCAAATATTTTGAGTGCCTGCTATTGCTGCGTCCTACTCGAGGTGCTGGGTTAAAGGAGAGAACATGTACTGAGCATTGTTCTAAGCAGTTTATACTCCTTGGCACATCCAATCTTCAGAAGAAAACTGAAATGTTTTTCTGCCGGTTCCATTTTATGGATGAGAAAACTGAGGCCCGAATTAAGTAACTTGCCCAAGTCAGGTAACTAATCACTGGCAAAGCCTCGATTGTCTGACTTCAGATGTCACTTCTTAAGTGGCTGTGCTGTACTGCTATCATTCTTGGAGGATTCTCGCATTTCAGCCAGGCCTGCTTTTTCTATGGGTTGTTTTGATGATAATGATGTTGATGGCGATGGAACTGCCATGCTTTGAGTGTCATGCACCATGTTGCCATGTTAAATACATTCATTCTATGGTTATGTCAGACAGTTCTCACCAGTCTATTCGATTAATAATCTCTACTCCGTGGATGAAAACAGTGAAGCTCTCTCGCATTAAATAACTTTCTCAAGGTCACGGCTAGTGAGTGGCGATGCGAGGCCTACATCCCATCTTGTCCTGTGCCACGGCCCAGGCACCTCCTTCTCCCTCTGACCTGCCTCCTGTGAAGGAGGGTTCGTTCGAGAGAAGAGGGGACACTTCTCTTCCACAGACGGTTAGAAATGGTCCCAACTTCGCCCTGGCTTTCAGGACCAGGACAGGGAGCTGAGAGGAGGGGACACTGGTGGAACCCTGGTGAAGCCAAGCTCAGCTGTTTGAATGAGGCTCCCCCTGGGGGCAGGCCATTGAAAGGAGGATTGTAAAGCAAAGATCCTCTGTTTTACAACCACTGAGGGTTTTTTTCTTCACAATTACATCAATCGAAATTTAACTTTTGTCAGTAACTAATATGGGTGGAGAAGCTTATCAAAATTCCTCGTTTGGGGGCCAAATCCAGTTATACAATCTCATAGAGAAGATGGGAACAAAATCTCTGGGGTGCCCTTTGGGCTCCCTTTTTTTTTTTTTTTTTTTAGTATGTTTTTATTGATTTTAAAGAAAGAGGAAGGGGAGAGGAATAGAGAGATAGAAACAATGAGAAACTTCATCAATCAGCTACCTCCGGCACACCCCCTGCTGGGGGTCGAGCTGGCAACCTGGGCATGTGCCCTGACTGGGAATTGAAACCCACGACCTCTTGGTTTCTGGGTTGACGGTCACCCACTGAGCCACACCGGCTGGGCAGATTAGCCGAATTTTTTTAAGCCCAGAGCAACTGCCACCAAGTCTCCCGTGCGTACACGTGCACCCTCCTCCCCCCCCGCCCCACACACACCTCATTAAACTTCTTTATTTGATGCTTAATAACTTTTAGCTCTGGACTAGTTTAGAAGACATTTTAAATATCCTCTGAAGTCTTCACAATATCTCATCAATATAGTTTTAGAGTCAGGGAGACTTATTTCTCATTCTCATTTTTCTCTTTAACATGAAATGTTAACCTCATTTTTATTTTATTTTATTTTATTTTATTAAATATATTTTCTCCTGCACATCTCCTACTGGAGATGTGCCCGCAACCCAGGTACATGCCCTTGACCGGAATCGAACCTGGGACCTTTCAGTCCGCAGGCCGACGCTCTATCCACTGAGCCAAACCGGTTTCGGCTAACCTCATTTTTATTATAAGTCTAAGTCTGTTGTGCTGATTTCCAAGTAATACATATGTAAAAGTCCAGCTGCCATGGGGGACAGCTTCAGTAAGTCGTACCAATTAGGAACTACCGAAGATTTTCGGACAAGGATTTAATCCACCCATTTAAAAAAAATTTTTTTAAGTGAATTCTCATGGTGCCATGTTTTTCCAAAACTGAAATGGATATGACATGTTTCAAGAAAACATATTTTCACCTGATCCACGTCATTTGCTAACTAATGAAGAAGTAACTGGAGAAATATGACTTTCATGAGACCACTTTCCTCCTCTTTATTGTCCTTGAAGATTTGCCATTTCCCATGGAAAAATGCCTGAGAGCTGACTTCCCCTTTCCCTCCCCCTTTTCTGAGGTCCTGGGGTGGGGGAGGAGGCAGGAGCCTCTGGTGGGAGGAGTGGCAGGATTATACAAAAGCTCTTCCTCTAACCCTGGGCAGCAGTTTTCTCTCCTTGGAACCGGAGTGGAGTGGTAAGTGCAGGCCCGAGGGAGGTGGGGGGTGGGCGAGTTTCCATGTGGAGCTCTGCAGGGAAGTGGGGAGAGGGGGCTAGGAGCCGTCTGCACCGTTCCCTGGGCCTTGGGGAGAGAAGGTGGTTCCCGAGGCTTCTTTCTGGCTGCAGTTGTGAAAGAGGGACCCGACCAGAGTGTCTTCTGTGTTTCAGTCATGGAATCCAAGGGAGCCTTAGGTGAGTGAGCAGGGAGCAAACTCAGTTACACGGCATATGCACCACCCTGATGTTGGTGGACGGCTCATTGCTTTGAGGGCACAGACGTATTACCAGACTCACTGATATGTATGTAGTTGGTCACCTGGGTTCTATCCTTGGCCCTTGGCCTTTTTTTACTTGCTCCCTGCGCAATCCAACATCCTCTGCTCTGACTATGGAGTAGTATTATTTGTATATTATCTCTTTTTTCTGATTATGAAAATAGAAGTATGTTAACTGTAAAAAAAAAAAGACAATAATGAAAAGGTAACATGGAAAATAAACATTAGATGTAATCCCACCGCCCAGAGAAAACCATTCCTAAACTTTTCTCCATGTATGGGTAGTGTTTTAGTCTTCCATCATATGGATGTATCATTAGCCAGCGTCCAATTGTTAACTATTTACTTTAGGTCCAATTCTTCCTATTGTAAAGGAGGCATATGGAGTTGGCATACCTCACATTTCCTTTCAATAAATTTTAAGATTTCAAAATTTTTGATGAGTCTTGCCCTGTCAGTTTACTCGGCCATTGTTAATATACGAGGGCCAGATCCCCTCATAAGCACCAATACCTTTTTCTGACTTTTGCCAGATTATCACATTGGTGTGTGTCCCGGGTTAGGGCTTAATCTGCATGTTTCTGGTGTAACTAGAGATGTAAGAGTTTTTATGCTTATTAACACCGTGTGTTCCTGCTTTTGTGCATGGATTGCCTGCTTGGGTTCTCTACTTATTCTGTATTATGAAATCACGTTTTCTAATTTTGAAGTTTTGAATTTTTATTTAAAGTTTGCAGGACCTTCAGCCTATGTTCCTCATACACACAAGTGTAGGTAAATGTTCCTCTCCCTTTTCTTCTGGTTGCTTTATGATTTGTTTTTATAGTAACTCCTTAATTTACTTGGAATTCGTGTCAGTGTTTGGAGGGAACCGGGACCTGGCTTCCTTGTTTTCTGAACAGCTGAGCACTTCAAGTCTTTCTTCCATTTGCTCTGTCGTTCACCTTGGCCCACTGATTCAAGTTCTGTTTTGAATTCATTTTCAATTCTTGTTGCATTTCTCACACTCCTTTAACTCAGCTTGATCCCTCTTTGTTTGTTGCATTAGAGTGTCGTCATTGACCTTTTATTGAATCAATCCCTGTTTTCTTGAATTTTATCGACACCATGCAAACAGAAACTACCTGTCGTCTTTCTTATAGTAAATCCGTTCATAAATATCCCCAGGTCCTGGGGATTCTTTTCCTCCAGGTTTCTAGGTTATGTAATATTTTCATGATTCCATGTTAGTAATTCATGGATCTGTAACAAAAGGACAAATCCAATTCTGACGTTTGCCAGCAAATTTGAGGAGTTCTAATCGGAGCCCCTAAAATGAGAATTTTACTCCTGGGATTTGAACTTTGGGAGATGGTTGGTAAAAGTTTGCCTAACTGGTTTAACATTCCAGGACCCGAAAGGCAGGGGGACAGGGCTGGGGCTGCCGGCCGCTCCAGCGGGGAACTCGGTCTTGTCCGGGCTGGCAAAGCCTCTACAAGGTCTGCTTTGCTGAGTTTAACTGTCTATTTGATTTGGTATAGAGTTTCCTCAAAAAATTAAAAATGGAATTCCCATTTGACCCAGTGATCCCACTTCTAGGAATATATCCCAAGAAATCAGAAACACCAATCAGAAAAAGGATGTATGTTGATTTGACTCCAGGCCAGATGGTCCTTGTGACTGTATCTGGGTTCTTCCTGGTCCACACTCCCAGGTCTGTCTGGCCCAATCACTGGCTTCCTCTCCAGAGGATCCCAATGCAGCAGCTGATGGCAGTGGTGCCACATGGGGACCTGGGAGGCGGAAACAGCTCTTGTCTGCATCTTTCCACATTGGGGACCCTTAATGGGTTTTGGAAGAACCCCGGTCTACCTAGTATGTATAACACTTAGGGAGTTGGCGCTCAGGGTCTTCTGATTTGTATTGATCTGCAGTTGGTGACATATTCCTGGTATCACCCCTTAGTTTCCATGTGAATTTGAAGAACCACGTATCTTTTTATTTGTCATTTTGTTGCTTGGGGTTAAGAGGGGATGCCCGGTCTTATTTTGCCATTTGATTGGAAGTCTGCCGTTGTTCAGTGGTCCTCTAACTGAACATTTCTAGTCAGCCGCTATCTTTCTGCCATCAGAGAAATACATTTATTTTTTCTTCACTCATCCATTTATTCATTCTTTCATTCAACATTTATTGAGTGATTCTCTACGCACTTGGGATAAGGTGAACAAAATAGACCAAAATCTCTGCTGTGCAGTAGCTTAGGTTTTATCCGATATTAAGGCAACCGATTCCATCATTATTTTCCTTTCAGCACTTAGCACTCACTGAAAATGCCTTGTTTATTGACTAGTTAACTTGCTTATTTATTTTCTCCTCCCTCTCCAAAACTGAGCTGGAAACCTTTTTTACCGTCTTATTGTATCCTTAGGGCTTCAGAATGCCTGGCACAGGAGGCTTTTAATGTTTATTTGCTGGGAAGTGAATAATATATTGTGGAATTAAATTTCAGGAAGAAAAAACATATGTAATGATAGACCTTCCAGAACAATGTTGAATAGAAGCGGTAGGCGTGAACATGGTGTCTTGTTCCTAATCTTAGGGACAGAGCGTTCAGTCTTGCACCATCAAGGATGCTGTTAGCTGTGGGTGTTTTATAGAGGGCCTTATTAAACTATTTATAATTTGTTGATCATTTTTTATCATGGAAATGTGTTGGACTTTTTGTCAAATACTTTTTTTTTACACCCGCTGAGATTATGTGGCTTTGCTTTTTATACTACTAATAAGGTGTGTTACATTGTTTGATTTTCATGTGTTGAAACCACCTTGTTGGGATAAATCTTATTTGGTCATGTGTATGGTCCTTATGGACTTTGTTTGCTAGTATTTTGAAGACTTTTGAATCTATATTCATACGGATAGTGGTCTATAGTTTTCTTTGCTTGCGATGCCTTTGTCTAGTTTTAGTATTAGGTTAATACTGAGCTCATAAAATAAGCTGGAAAGTGTTTCTTTTTCTTCTTTTTTGGGGGAAGAGTTTGTGAGTGACTGAGGTTCTTTTTTAATTGTTTTATAAAATTCACCTGTGAAGCCACCTGACCCTGAGCTCTTTATTTTATTTTTTAATTTTTTTCTGGAAATTTTTTTAAAAATATATTTTTATTGATTTCAGAGAGGAAGGGAGAGGGATAGAGAGATAGAAACATCAACGATGAGAGAGAACCACTGATAGGCTGCCTCCTGCACACCCCCTACTGGGGATTGACCCCGTAACCTGGGCATGTGCCCTGACCAGGAATTGAACCATGACCTCCTGATTCATAGGTTGATGCTCAACCACTGAGCCACACCAGCCGGGCTGGAAAGTTACTTCTTGGTTGCTAGTGTTCTGGCTGCTTGTGACTGGTTGTCATGGTGATGGGAGAGAATGAATTGGGAGGTGGCTGTGATAGGCATTGCACTGTGGACTTTACTTACATATCCTTTGTTAATAGGACTTTGTCGTAGCCTTCCTCTGACCTGGGCTTGAAATATCCTGTTGTCATTCATGATGCTAGAGTACAAATGAAGACAGTAAAAGTATCCTACCATCCTGCAAATCAGACTTGTTTCTGTCCTCACTCCATTATTCCATGACCCCATGGAGATTTAGATCCTGAGGCAAAGACTTGGTAGCAAGAAAAAGGTAAGCGTTTATATGATAAGTTGAGGAACTAAAGCCAAATGTTAAAGAGTTGTCGCAATTGGTACCCGTCATTTGGCACTTTGTTCCACCAGGTGGTTGTGTTTTGCTTTTTGCTTTTTCTTATGAAAT
The DNA here is from genome assembly GCF_000412655.1 of Myotis brandtii. NCBI lineage: Eukaryota > Metazoa > Chordata > Mammalia > Chiroptera > Vespertilionidae > Myotis > Myotis brandtii. The sequence continues at coordinate 1,098,857 of NW_005354632.1, read as the reverse complement.
GTTTAATACTAAAAAGACTCATTGATGTTTAAGTATCAAGGTTCACTTACGTCTTTTCTATTCTTTCTTATTGTTGTTATTGTTTTGTCTGGCTGTTTTGACCTTGATCACTTTTATTGGAGCTCCTGCCCACGAGGTCAAATTGTATTTTCTCAACCTTGATTGTAGATTACAAACTGCCGTAAACCTGTGGGAGAAAGCCACGTGTTCCTTGGCAGTTGGTTTCCTGAATCGTGTTTCAAGAACAAATACTGTGGCTCCTGAGTAGTGAGACAGAGAGGTGGGGCCGAGCGTCCCGGGGCCCCTCCCGAGTGCCTTTGAGAGGGTTTCCCTTTCTCCGGGGAAGGCCAGGGGTTGTCCCAGGCAGCCTTCCTGGGCTTCCTTGGTTTCCTGGGGTCCTGAGGGAACGCTCGGAAGACCTTCCTGTAGTTGATCCCTAATTTGGATGCCTAAGCCAAGAACTCTCGTTCCCAAGACTGCCATGGTGGGGGGGGGGGGGGGGGGGGGGGGGGGGGGGGGGGGCTCATCCGGCTAGGCCTCCTGGAGAAAAACAGTGAAGGGGGGACCGGGATGCCGGTATCAGTGAACTTTCTATGGTTCTAGCATTGAAACTCTTGAGTAAAAGAGAAAGAGACAAGCTGGCCTGACTTCTGGGGCAGGTGCGAAGAGAAGCAGAAATGTGGCCCAGAAAAGCAGGAAAACCAGCCTTCAGAAGAGGCCCTGAGAGCGTTGCCCCTTCCTGGGGCAATTGGTTGACTGGTAGCAGGGATTGCAACAGAGGGTGGTGCCCCTGAGCTGTCTGTCTGTCTAGATGCCTCTCCGTCCAGCCCTGGGAAGCCCAGGTGAGTTCCTCAACAGAAATGTCTTAGTTGGCTGGGGCGGCCGTGACTAAATACCACGCACTGGGTGGCTTAAACAACGACATTTATCTTTGCACAGTTCCGGAGGTTAGACGTTCAAGGTCAAGGTGTCATCAAGCTTGGTGTCTCCTTGGCTGGCAGGTGGCCCCTTTTCTCGATGTGCCCTCACGTGGCCTTTCCTCTGTGCCGTACAAGCGTGGTGTCTCTTCCTCTTCTTACAAGGACACCGGTTAGATGGGATTAGGACTCAAATGGCATTCTTTTCACTTCATCGCCTCTTTCAAGATCCTGGCTCCAAACACAGTCACACGCTGAAGTACTAGGGTTTAGGAATTTAACAGATGAATCGGGGTGGTGGTGGGTGGCATAATTTAGTTTATAACAAGAGAGGCCAATAAACTCCACCGCTGAGGGACGGAGGAGCGGGAAGGCCACATGAAACGACCTGCAGTTTACCCGGGATCCTGTAAGGATAGTCAAAAAGAGCTGAAGGGTGGTCAAAAGAGCGGAAACGTTTGGGACAATTGAGACCTTGATCCCAGTTTATCTTTCTCCCGGAGCAGCAGGAGAAGGTGACAGCAGCCGTGGGAATGAAACCGCTAATGCTCCTGGGGAAACCCAGGGTTATCTGTCAACACACCAAGCCAGCCGGGACCTGTTGAGCACTGAGAGGCGCAAGACACACTCCCAGATATTAGCGAGCACAGAGTCTCATCCAGGCGCAAGTTAGGAACATGTGGGAAGTTCCTAAGCACAGAGAAATGACCCAAGAAGTTGCCAAGGAGTCTTGGAGGCCTCCATGCGTCCAGCAGTGGGCCTGGAACTGGGAATTCGTCGGAGAGCCAAGAAGACCTGACCCCTGACCTCTGGCGGCTCCTACACTAGAGGGGTGGACAGATCTTGGTCTAAGAGCCACACAAAGAATTTCAAACTGTGATAAGTGCTCTAAACACAAAGGACAGTGGGACAGGATCGAGTGCGACAGAGAACAAACCCACCTCAAAGGAATTCTCAGCAACTGACATGTAAGTTGAGACCTAAAAGATAAGAAAAGGTTAACCAGGCCACGAATCAAAAGGACATTGGTGCAGCAGCTATTACTTTGTGTGCCTAAGCCACTACAGGCCTGTTTTCATAGCTTAAAAATAGATCATGCCATTTTTTTCTGATTATGTAAATGAGTCATACTTATAAAAAATGTTTTTTACCCAGGAAAGTATTAAAAAAAATTATCAGTGGGGGGTAAGAGATTAACCAAAGGACTTGTATGCATGCATATAAGCGTAACCAATGGACACAGACAGTAGGGGTGACGGCCTGTGCTCGGGGGTGGGAGTGGGCGGGGAGAGGTCAATGGGGGAAAAAGAAGACATATGTAATACTTTCAACAATAAAGAATTTAAATAAACAAAAAGAAAATAAGGTAAATAAAAACCTACCAGAAGTCTTACTTCCTTGAGGTAACTACTTTGAGAATATATGCTGTTTTATATGGTGAACAGTAGCTTGACGTCTTTTTGTTTTTTAGTTTCTTCCCATTTTCCCTCTGCCTAGTTGAGTGATGGTGAACCTTTTGAGCTCGGCGTGTCAGCATTTTGAAAAACCCTAACTTAACTCTGGTGCCGTGTCACATATAGAAATTTTTTGATATTTGCAACCATAGTAAAACAAAGACTTATATTTTTGATATTTATTTTATATATTTAAATGCCATTTAACAAAGAAAAATCAACCAAAAAAATGAGTTCACGTGTCACCTCTGACACGCGTGTCATAGGCTCGCCATCACTGGTCTAAACTATATGACATTAAACTGATGGAAGCTGTTAGCAGAGCCCAGCAAGGACCCACGATTCAGAGTCAGAATGATGGACTTGACAATAAGCTTGATTTCAGAGAGGAAGGGAGAGGGAGTGAGAGATAGAAACATCAGTAATGAGAAAGAATCATTGATTGGCTGCCTCCTGCACGCCCCACACTGGGGATTGAACTGTGACCTCCTGGTTCATAGGTCAACGCTCAACCACTGAGCCACGCCAGTAGGGCTCCCAGTGTACTTTCAAATATTTCTGTTAAATGCTTGCCCTTGAAGTTGTGTAGCTACCTTGAAAATATAGACGTATACTTCGAAATGATTTATGAATGTTCTCTTACTGCCGCTGACCTACATATATTTTAGTTTCTTTTTCTGCTTGTATCTTTCCTGTCTCAGCATGATACATCTTAATAAAGAAAACTAACACAGATATATTACTTCACAGTTGGGCTAATAATCATTTCCAACTTTCAAATGTTTATGTTATAAGACTGACTCTCTTCTTCTTATGCAGAATCATGTTGGCAAACTAGTTAACTAGAGCCCCACTTGCTGGGGTGTTATCAGAGCCTAGCTGACCTGGGGGAAGGGAAATACCCAACTCTCATACGGTCTAGCCTTCCGCGGGGGAGAGGACAGCAGCCAGCTGCAGCTCCTCCGTCCCACTTCAGGAGGGAGGGAAAGGAAAACCGAGCAACACTAGTGAGGTTCACAGACCAGAAACGCACTAAAAGACTGAGACCTCATCAGGGGACTAGAGAACACTTCCCCTCCTCTATAGCTCACCCCACCCATTACCACAGGCCTATTTACAGCAATCCTTGCACTCGTGCATTATGTCCAACTATTGGAGAAAACTGCAAGCATATGACAGACAGTAAACCACAATTCGTATCACAATTCGTATCAGACGTGGCAAGATGTTGGGCTTATCAGATACGGAATTTGAAACCACGATATGATTAAATGCTAAGAGCCCTAGTGGGTGAAGTAGACACGTGCAAGAACAGATGGGTAACATAAGCAGGGAGATGGAAGTCCTAAGAGAGATCCAAACCAAAATGCTGGAGGTAGAAGGAGACATGAGGAATGCCTGGGCTCCTTCGTAGACTGGCTAAGAAAAGAATCTCTGGGCCAGGGGCCATCTCCCCAGACACCTCCAGAACTGAAAAGCAAAGAGAACCAAGATCGTAAAACACAGAACAAAATATCTAAGGACTATGGGACAACTACAAAAGGTGTCACACACGTAATGAGAAGACCAGAAGGAGATAAAACAGAAAGAAACAGAAGAGGTATTTGCAACAATAATGACTGAGAGTTTCCTCGAAATGCGCGATTCCCCCCTTATCCGCGGTTTCACTCTCGGCGGTTTCTGTTACCTGCGGTCAACCTCTGTCTGAAAATATTACATGGAAACTTCCAGAGATGAATAATGGATAAGTTTTAAGTTGAGCGCTGTTCCGAGGAGCGTGATGAAATCTGGCGCCATCCGGCTCTGTGCTGCCTGGGAAAGCCATTCCTCATCCCTTTTCCAGTGTCCGTGCTGTATACGTGACCACCTGTCAGTCACTTAGCAGCTGTCTTGCTTATCAGATGGACTGTCAGGGTATCTCAGTGCTTGTGGTCAGGTAACCCTTATTTCACATAATGATGGCCCCAGAGCAAAAGAGTGCTGATGCTAGCAATTCGGATGTGCCAAAGAGAGCGTCCTTTCAAAGAAAACGTGAAAAGGTTCCCAACTTTATTTATTTGTTTGTTTGTTTGTTTATTTATTTAAAGTTTACAGTTTATTAATCCTCTCATGAAAAATCTGCACAACCATCACAGATAAAGTCACCAGAGAATCTTTACTCCTCCTTTTTGCCAGCACCAACACTGGCCTTTGCAGTCCCCCTGACTTTCTTCATTCTGTTCTTGCGTTCCTTTCTCTGTTTTCTTGAGGTCTTCTTCTTCTCATA
>NW_005354632.1:1069373-1093924 GCF_000412655.1 Myotis brandtii | reverse complement strand
GTCCTGTTGCCTTCCCAGGGTGAAGGACATCAATGACCATTTGCTTCCGCTGAAGTAGTCTGTTGGTCATGAACTTCCTGGTCTGGATAGTTACTGTGTCATTCATGATGAAGGTTGATCTTCAAGCAGCCAGGGAGGAAAAAAGGGGGTTCCCAACTTTATAAAGTGATGCCATGCAGCTCAAAATATTTCATCTATAAGAATGTCACGTCAATGTGTAATGCAATCAAATACTCACCGCTATTAACTGAGGGTCAGTTACGTGTTAGGTGCTCAGCTACTCTGGGGGCACGGAGCACACAGAGTCCCTGTCTTGTTCAAGGCTGGGGGCTCCCTCCAGCCCGGATCCTCATCTCTGTCTGGGCCTCTGAACTGTCACAGTTGAGTCACCCCAGGATCGAAGGAAAACTTTGAGAGAATAAGGCAGAGTTTGTCGCCTTGGTGCACTTTGCCAAACGTGTGTGTTTAAGAGTGATTTGGATCCAGCCAACCCTTCACCTTCTTGGAATAAATATCTGGGCCGCCAGGTCAGTCGGTAACAGACGCCCCTGCTGGTGGGCCAGGCGCATGCCTGCCCGGGACTGCGCCTCTGCACGGGTCGGGGTTGTGAGCACCTTGTTAAACTGCCTTGAAAACGTAACTTCTTGGTCCTCAGAGCAGAAGCTGAGCCGCGCTGGTTGACCTGTGCCTACTTGCGTTGGTGTGAGTCATGAGAAGTGAGGAGCCATGTATCCCGAGGAAGGAGAGGAATCTGAGTCAACATGAATCCCTCCCAGTGGCCCAGCGTAGTGCCTTAGGCAGCCTGTTGCTCAATGCATAGTTGTTGACCCAATATCCAATTAACCAGAGATCGGTATCTGCAAAGAAAGTGTGTCTTTTCCACTCGTCAGAGGCCCCCGTGTGTGTGTGTGTGTGTGTGTGTGTGTGTGTGTGTGTGAGAGAGAGAGAGAGAGAGAGAGAGAGAGAGAGAGAGAGAGAGAGGAGAGAGGGAGAGACAGAGACACTGCCTGATGTTTGGAACCTTTGCCCGTAAGGAACTGTGTCATGGAATGAGGAATGGGTTGTGTTTATACAACACCCCTATTTTCCGGGTCTGACATCCAGGCCTGACGGCAGTAAGCCACCTGAGCACCTGCCTCTTTCTTCTTCTCCAGGCTCCTCCGCTGGCCCTGCTGGTGGTTTTCGCTGCTCACATCTGGCAAGTGCCGCTGGCCCCGGTGCCAGAGAAGATCCTCTGTGACCAGCTGCAGCCTGGAGCAATCTCGGTAGGAAAGCCACAGGCACGTAGTAACGAAGTGTGCACATCTGGGGACGCGTGTCTGGGGTGACCGCAGAACGAGAGGAAAGGCCCCGCCAGGGGAAAGGGAGTCCAGTTAATGACCAGGACGAAGCAGGAATGAGGACAAAAACAAGAGCACCTGGGAGAAACAGGGGGGCTTGGGTCCAGTTACAACTAGGGTGGGGCAGGATTCTGAGCTGCACGAAGCCCCGAGTGAGAGGCTCTGGTCCACCTGCTGTTGGGAGCACCTGGCCAGTGGTCAGAGAAGCTGAGATCCCCAGAGCTGATGGCAGGAGGAGACAGAGTGACAAATGGGAGGACATGGAAACTCGAGGCAGTGCCGAGGGTGGCTTTCCCGGTGCCTGTCAGAGACGGGTTCGCAGAGGGACCTGTGGGAAGCGGCTGGGCTGCACCCTGGGATGAGGGAGTGGGGAGTGGGTGGAGCACGGAGCACCTGGGGGCTCTGTGGTGGCTTTCCTGCCCCAGGGCAGGGCAGGGCAGGGCAGGGCAGACACCGTGAGATATGCAAATTCTGAGGCTCCGGAAGGCGGAGTTGCTGGGCAGCCGGCCTGCTGAGCACTGGGAGGCGCACTCGGTGGGTTTGGACACCCTCGGTCTGAGCCTGAGCGGGGCTCCTGGCGCGCTGTTTCCTTAGCAGACCTCATGTTTACGCTTCGGGGAGAGCAGATCAGACCATTGTGGGGTTTGTTTCTGTCAGGCGGGGGATTTACCGCCTGAGCTGCTTCCCAGCGCGGCCTTGCTGGCCAAGCCAGGCGTGATTGCTTCCTCCACTCTCCAGGGGCCTGTTTACACTGACTTCACTTTTACTGCCAGCTCTCAAGTGGGAAGAGGGAGGTTTTAGTGAAAGGTCAGCAGGTGAGCAGAGGGTCCCTGTCCTGCCATTGGTGGGTGTGCGTACATGTGCCTGTGTGTGGGCCTGTGTGCGTGTGTGTGCATGTGCCTGTGTGTGTGCCTGTGCATGTGCCTGTATGCGCGTGTGTGCCTGTGTGTGCGTGTGCGTGTGTGCGCCTGTGTGTGTGTGCACTTTTCTATATGCAAATCGTGCCCTGATCTGGTTGACAAGACCTAATCGCTTGTTTGTGGGCACAATTATGGGTGCCAGGCTGGTTGTTGGGCAGTTTCCTGTTTTGTTTATTGTAAAGAAGGAAAATAATCCGGGTTTTCTGGGTGGAGGGCACGAGATATTTACTGTCAACAGGAGAAGGACGAGGGGATATAAGATACTGAGCCCCGGGGGGCACCTGTTGTAGGACAGGAGTGTGAGGGGTGGAGACGCCAGCTGAGGGCATTCTGCCCCGTATTGGATGGGAAGGACAACTTGGAACACTGCACTTCGGCCAAAGCACAGCGCTAAGTGGAATAAAATTAGGTTGGGCTCCAATTCTATTTCATCAACTCTCCTTTTTAAATGATTTTTTAAATCCTCCCAAAGATAACAGATGGATGCTCCCTGTTTGGAAATAGGAGCTTAAGTGAAGAATCGAGAAGGCCAGTCTCTGGTCCACGCGCACGTCCCCAGAGAATCTAGCAGAGGGGCTGACGCTGTTGGGAGGAGCCGCTCACAGCGCTGTCCTCCCCTCAAGCAACAGGATGGAGCCTCCACTCGGGACTCAGCAGGGAGCCATGCAACCCCTGGTCGCGGACAACTTTGAAGCCTGCCTGCTGGATAAGGTGAGGACGGGTAGCCGTCTCTCCCACACACCCCTCCTCACCCCTCCTCACCTTCTACCCCCTTCCTCACCCCTCCTCACCCTGCAGGGGGCTGTCTGCCACTCCCGCCCCACCAGAACTTTCCTGAGGTCTCAGGCCCCAGCTTCCCCCCACGCCCCACCAGGGGAGAAAGCCTCTCTGCTCCCCACTTTTCTGCCCCACAGACACCCATCAAACTCAGCTGAGTCCACTCTCTCAACACAATGTCCCGAGCACCGCAGCACAAACCGTGTTTGCCTTCCTGTGGACTCCTCTCGTATTATTAGTGAACACATTTATCTGACAATCAATTGTACATGGACTCCTGAAGCTGTTCTTGTTATTATCTTGGGGTGGTAATGTCAATGTTATATTGTTTTATTGTTGCTCAGTTTCTGGGGCGAAGAAGAGAGTCTTGGATATTTTTATTCCCCCTGAAATTCACATGGTATCTTTGCACATACGTGGCCAGAATTATGTTCAGGGCTCATTGAAGACAATGCAGGAATAGTGTGAAAGGTGCTGGCAGGTTGAGGCCCGTACAGTGTCTCACTTAATCTAACCAACAGCTATGGGGTGCATGCCCATCGCCCCCGTGTTTACAGAGGAGGGAACGGAGGCTCATGTGGGTTAAGTAACTGGTCCGAAGTCACACAGCTGGGCAGAGGATGCTGAGGTTTCAGTCTACTCTTTTTCTACCCCGAAGCCGCATTTCTTCTGCTAAACCCCTCTGTACGCATCTCCATAAACACAGTGGGCACTGCTTTGTGCAGAATACTGTGCCCAAAACACAGGTCTGGGATGGGTCTGCTACGAGAGAGAGACTCTGTGCTCCGGGTCGAGCCCACAACCTGGGCATGTGCCCTCACGAGGAATCAAACCATGACCTCCTGGTTCCTGGGTCGACGCTCAACCACTGAGCCACACCGGCCGGCATTTAGAAACAAACAAACCGGTTCTTGGAATTAAATGCAATTCCAGAATTAAAAGTCTGACTTCCTGTTGTCGGGAAGGAAGGTCTCAGCGTTTTCCCCAGCGGCACTGATCATGGGTGACATCTGCACGGGCCACATGCTCGGGGGTGTGACCACGCCTGTGTGACATTTTGTTCCTGGCACACTATTTAGTGCCATCTCCGTGCCTCTCTCTCAAGGAAGCATTTGCAATGTAAGTGGGTCAGAATGTTATAGGGAACAATCTTGACGTCCAAATAATTTATATTTGAAACAGTAAAAGTTGTCCACAAACTTGAGCTATTAATAGTAGCAAGTGATGTGTGGGACAGCAATGGGCCTGACACTGATTCGGGGGAGAGGGACGTAGCCCAGGATGGGGACACGTACATAGAGCTGCCTGGAGAGAGGGAGGCCAACCATGGATGGCGCCCTTAAGGGATGGATGGGTGCTCTCATGGCTGCTTGTGCATAAACTGTGCTTAGTGAGAGTGACTGAATCTGCATGCTGACAAGTGTAGCCTAACTTCCCCACGGCCAGGGCACTGGGAGGGCTGGCTTAGCCTCAGTGCTCACAACACTGAGAACTTTACTGTGAGATGCGGTTCCCAACCACTCTGACCACAATTCTATCGTCAGCTCTTGTGTTACTTTCCCCTGCTGTTCCTGGTCAGACTTCTGGTCATCGGATGTCCCCTCACCTACTAACCCGGCTTTGTCCATTCTCTGACCAGAGTGCGAACCATGGCCCGCCGCTGAAACCCTCCCGTGCTCTCTCAGCCACCTGCACATCTTGCCCAGCAAACCCCAGGCTTCGCCCCTCAACTGTTACCTTTGTGCTGAGAGCATCTTACAGTGGGGCCCACTGGTATCCCACAGCCCCGTGGGCCCACCCACGGACTCATGAGCCCACCCACAGACTCATAGGCCCACCGACCACTGTCCTGGTCACTGCCTGGAAATCTCACACATGTGCCCAGGCAGCCCCTCATTCCTTAGAGAAGCTATTCCCAAAGTCTGTCACCCGCAGTCCCTCCCTCCCACCTCCTTCCTCCCTCTCAGCCCATTGCCTGGACTCCTGCTCATAAAGAAAACAGTCATCAGACAGGAAGTCTCGGATTCCCGCATTCCCTGCCCTTTCCTCTGTGTTTGCACCCACTTTTCCTTCCTCCTGGCACCGGCGGATTCCTCACCAGGTTTCTGCATTTGCCCAGCTCTTCCTGGCTGGGAAACCCTTACTCAGTGGCTCTGCCCTCCGTCCCCACCCCCCACCCCTGCTCCTCCACTGGCTCTTCTCCCTCAGCATTTAAACGTGCTTGAACCTGCGTGTCATTTTGAAAATACCTGTCGGTGTCCTTGTTTGTTTTTCCTTCCCTAGCCAACTTCCTAGAGGAGTTGCTTACCTCTGTCTTCACTTGCTTGTCTCCCATTCCCTCTTTTTTTTAAAAAAAAAATTATTGATCTCAGAGACTAAGGGAGAGGGAGAGAGAGATGGAAACATCAATATGAGAGAAAATCATCGATCAGCTCACCCCCTACTGGGAAGAGAGCCCTCAACCTGGGCCCGTGCTCTTGACTGGGAATCGAACCGTGACCTCCTGGTTCATGGGTCGACACTCAACCACGGAGCCATGCCTCTATTTCAGAAAAAACTTACAGACTTCCCATCCAAAAATGATTTGGATTTTTCTGTCTCTCCTGGAGTTGACTAAAAATTCCATTGTGTTTCCTACAAACATCTATTTCCCTAAACCTTACATATCTCTAAAGGCATGTATTTTTGGTGTTCAGTTTTCTGGGGGGTATTTCCCAATTTTTGGAGACTTGCTGTGCAGAGTCAGCAGGTCCAGGAGGGGGGAGTTCCGAGGAGAAGGGAGCCGTGGTTTATGGACATGGCGGGAAGCAGTCGCTGGACGTTAAACTGTTGAATCTCCACACGTGCTAAACCGTTTCATAGTCACCAACCTGGGCAGCAGGCGCCATCGCCCCCTTACATCATCGTCTCCCCACAGTTCACAACCCCTGCGTGACGGTCTGGCCCTGCCATTTCCCAGCCTCCAGCCCCAGGGGCACCCTTGCTGGCCCCCCGGCTTTGCCAGGCGTGCTCTTGCTTTGGGGGCCAGGAATGTGCTTTCCCCAGCTGTCAGCAGGGCCCACTCAAACGTCACCTCCTTAGAGATGACTTCCCTGGCCACCTGATTCCAAAATAGTAGCCTTTTTATTCTCTAATCCCTCATCCCATGTGACTTTTCTTCATGGGACTTACCCTACCTGATATCACATTGTACACACACACACACACACACACACACATACACCAAGTGTGTATACACACATACGGGGGGGGTGGCATGAGTAGGTTTACAGTTGTGAGCATGTGAAACAGAGTTTATCTTTGTATTATCATTTATTAATTATTATATTATTTTTCCATATGAACAACTGTACACCTACTTTTGCCCCACCCTGTATGTATATGTACACGTGTGTATATGTGTGTACATATATACCTAGGTCCTGTATTTTCAACTGGAGGGCAAGTATCCCTGTCTTGTTCCCTGTGCGCCAGCATGTGGAAATGGGCACCGACCACACGGCAGGGGACGTCTGTGACCTCCCAAGTCTGTGAACTCACACTTGAACGCATGCTTCTATTTTATTTTTTTAAGATTTTTTAAAAAATTGATTTCAGAGAGGAAGGAAGAGGGAGAGAGAGAGCAACATCAATGATGAGAGAGAACCATTAATCAGCTGCCTCCTGCAAACCCCGCCCTGGGGATGGAGCCTGCAACCCGGGCATGCGCCCAGATCAGGAATCAAACTGTGACCTCCTGGTTCATAGGTTGACGCTCAACCATTGAGCCACGCCAGCCGGACAAATGAGTGCTTCTATTTTAGAAGTGAACTCTCAGGCACTGACAGGCACCATCAGACCTGAAGCCCCTCTCCTGGAGCCCTGCTCCTGTGGTCACCCCACTGTGTCCTGTCCCGTCACTTCCTTATGCCAGTGCCCGGGGCAGCCCCGGAAATAACCCCTGTGCTGCTTCCCGCCCCCCAGGTGGACCAGAGGCGCCGGTGGGTGTCCCAGATGGTGGATGAGGTGCAGAAGGTCGTCTACCACCTGACCACAGAAATCAGCAACCAGGACATCCGCTTCCAAGCCATCCCGTACTCCCTGATGTACAACGGGAACATCACGGTGAGCGGCCTCCCTCGCCTCTGGGCGCCCACCCGGGGCTCCCGGGAACTGCACGTGACACGCGCTGACACCACTGAGAATACTGGCAGTACTGCCTGTTTCCTCGGGGACTGGGTTTTTACCACTTACACACTCATGTGAGCGCCCACATTCCAACTTCCAGCTGATGGAGACTGAGACGGGGAAGTCACAGGGTGAGGTCAGTCCTATGGGGCGCGGAAGCCAGAAGGCACCCTGGGGCCCTGAGCCAGGCCTGTGCCACTCTCACAGTAACCATAGATTGGGGGCTGGGCAGAGGGAATTGTCGAGAAAATGGCTGAAAGTATTCTGTGGGTTGCAGGTGGGGAGGGAAGGCAGTGGGAGAGGTGGCCTTTAGAAACTGGGGTTCCAAGCCGCCTCGGAACCCCTGTCCCTGCCGAGGAGCCCCCAGAGCTGTAAGCCGCCAGGGTACCAGCCCGCGCACGTTCATGCACCACTGTGGAGTGGGCGGAGCCGTCCTCACAGAACGACCTCACCTGCAGACAATCTCGCTGGGCAGACACGAGGGTTCTCTCCCTTTCAGGGACAGGCGAAGCGAGGCTCTGGATTATTCTGGATCCCCTTGCCCCTTGATCTCGATTTTTCTTACGGCACACAAGAACCCCTTTCATTTGTGTTAAAGATATCTGTATTCACACCCCTCTCTCCCACCAGACTAGGTCCCTCGTTTGTAGGGATCATGTGTGTCGATGGCTCCGTTCCCAGCCCCCAGCAGGGTGCAGCCTGCGGTAGACACTCAACTTCTGTTGAATGAATGAATGAGCAAAAGCATTAGTATGTGAGCACATGATGTACTGGTGCGTACGCTTCAAGGTCGGTGGGCGTAGGGACCACCCATAAGATTCTGGGACTTGTTGCATTTTGAAACAGTAAGATCCTGGGAAATTCACCCCAGTATGCAAATGATAAAACTAGATTAGGTCCTGGAATGTCAGCACATCTCCGCCCCCCTCTCCCACCCACTTCCACTGCCTCCTAAATTAGACAAAAGTAGACCCGTGACTAGGAATAGAAGCACAACATTACTTTTCCTAGAACTACATCCTGGGAAATGTCTTTCTGGGAGAAAACTCCTCCCCGTAAACATGAGGTGCCCTGCAAAGCCCAGGTTTCCTTCATGCCTCTTCCTTGCGGACTCACGAAGCCAAGGGCTCGGTGACTTCATGTGCTACTCGAGGCATCACAGGGGTCAGTGGCAGGATAGGATGGGCCCTCTCGCAATAGGCAGGTGCAGTTCCCGTCCACCTCATCACATTGCTGAGGGCTGAGTGGTTAACGGAGCTGCCTGGCTCAGCAGGTGGCTCCAGGGCACGCCTGTGACCTCCCAAGCCTGTGAACTCACACTCGCTCTCTCTCCTCTCGGACCCCAGGTGTTGTCCCCCAGCCAGTTCCTCGTCACAGTCCCAGTGAGAGGCCTGTCTGGGTACCGGGAGGCCAGGGAGCAGCGCTGGCGGTACTACACACTGCAGGGCGCCAGGCTCACCTGCCCCCAGCGGAGCCCCGAGGGCCTGCAGCAGTGGCTGGAGGTGCAGCAGTTCATGAAGAACCTGTGGCAGTGGCACAAGGCAGACGTGAGCATCGAGGGGGACATTGTGCCCGCCAAGGTGCTCCAGGTGTTCCGGAAACTGGTGGAAAACGCCATCGAAACCTGTCACCTGTCAGGTGAGAGGACCGAGAAAAGTGGGGTCTACTTTTTAGAGGGTAACTTGTGATCTGCTTACTTGGCAATTCAGTAATTCCAGTTCTAGAGAGATTCCTACAGATACACGAAGACATATGTACGAGGATCCCCACGGTCATAGGCTGTGTGGTCGTGGGGAGCTAGAAAGGGTCCGAAAAAGGAACACTGACCGAGTAAATCCTGCTGCCTCACCTCGGGGACTCCATGCAGCCTTCAGAAAGGGGAGGTGCCTGTGCTCACACACAGGGGTGAGAACAAGTAAGTGGAGAACCAGAGAGCTGAGCAACACCTGTTCCATCTGCACAGGAAGGAATAGGGGGGTCCGTGCACATTTCCTTGTCTAGACAGAAAGATTCTGGAAGGTTCCATGATGGAAATAGCCCATGTTTAATGGACTGTGACCATGGGGAGAATGCTCCCATGGATTATTTAATTTAATATGCATAGCACCCCTAGAGAGTAAGAATTATTTTTCTACCTGTTTATAGATAAAAAATGAGATGTAGAGAGATTAAGTACCACGTGGGTGAGCGGAGCTGGGCGCGGGCCAGGCAGGCGGGTCTGGCAGTCGCTGGCCTGCTCGCTTTGCCACGCTGTCCGCAGGGAGAGTGGGTATGAGAGAGTCACACCCGGCGGGTTGAGGATTAGCTGTCAGTAAATCATGCTGAAGTGGTAGGCTTCCTCGTGTTTGTGTCTGGGCGGCTCTGAGAGGAGACAATAGGCTCCTCCCCCCACCCCAGCAGGGAAAGAATGTTCCCTGTGGAGCAGCCGACACAGGCAGCGAGGGAGCTTCTGTTCCCTTCTCCGGGCAAAAAGCAAAGTACCAGCTCCCCACCCAGGGGCTCGGCCTTCTCTCATGAAGTCAGACAAAAAGCCTGCATCCAGCCGGCGTGGCTCAGTGGCTGAGCGGCAACCTATGGACCAGGAGGTCAGGGTTCGATTCCCGGTCAGGGCACATGCCTGGGTTGTGGGCTGGATCCCCAGTGTGGGGCGTGCAGAGGCAGCCAGTCAGTGGTTCTCTCTCATCACTGATGTTTCTGTTTCTCTCTCCCTCTCCCTTCCTCTCTGAAATCAATCAAAATATATTAAAAACAACAACAACAACAACCTGCATCCTTTAAAAGAAGTGGGGACAGATCAGAAATGGATTCTAGCCTCTGAGCTGGGAAACTTGACCAAGTGCGTTTCTCTCTCTCCCTCTCTCCGTCTGGTTTGAAGTGACGGCGTGTGGGCTTCCTCTGCTCTTGGACTCTCTCTTTTTTTTTTTTTTTTAAATATTTTTATTGATTTCAGAGAGAGAGAGAAAGAGAGAGAGAGAGAAAGAAACATCAATGATGAGAGAGAATCATTGATCAGCTGCCTCCTGCACACCCGCCCACGCTGGGGATCGAGCCGGCAACCCGAGCATGTGCCCTGACTGGGAATCGAACCATGACCTCCAGGTTCAGAGGTTGATGCTCAACCCCTGAGCCACACCCACTGGGCGGCTCACTGAACTCTTGAAGCCAGTGACTGGGCAGCAGGTTATGATTGCGAGGCCTTAGGATGGTAATGCAGCCGGGGGCGGGGCTGGCGCGATGCTGGTGAGAACAGATACCCCCAGGAGCCTGTGACTTGGACAAGAGACGGTTAAACCGAACGCCACGACAGGCCGATGAATTAGCAAGGGGCGAGGCTGTCTCAGACAAGGTCGGCGACTGGTCTGCGTGGAATGAGGGGGATGTGGAAGAATGGTCGGATTTCATCTTGCAGCAGCAACTGCTCTACCTTTTGTTTGTATTCAGCGTCTCTTTCAGTTGAGCCTCCTGAAAAGAATCCATTAATTTCAAAGAAAAGGTACCATAACAGCCTTGGGGGAGGGAGGAGAAAGATACAAGAAAAACCCACCAACCATGCGATTTTCCTAGCAAGGCTTCTGTCGATATTTACTCGGCTCATTGTCTAGTTTGGCTATAAACCGTGCCCCCCTGGGTGCGCTATTGACACGGTGGAAATGGCCCGGCCGCCTGCGGGCGCTGGGCAGAATCCCTGCCCCCAGACTCCCTCTGTGAATGCTTTTACTGAGCCAGTCCGTCATTTCCCACCAGGAAAGGTCAGCGTGCTCACCACCGGCATCACAGTCCATGTTGCCATGGAAACATCCGAAGGGCAGGTGGAGATCGAGCTGGCCCCGGAAGTGGAGATCCCCACCGCCTGGTCCAAGAGAGCCCCGTGGCCTCGGTGTCTGTCCCGCTGGCCCTCCTCCGACAGGGCGAAGTGCGTCAAGGTACCAGTGAGCGGGCCCCCAGCCCTCACAGCCGCCAACCGCGGCATCGCGGCCTGCCTGCCAGCTTCCCAAAGAAAACAGGTTTCCCCAGACCCGCGGTTCTCCAGTGGGGACCCCACGCCGGGGAGCGGCACCTGAGGACCTGTTAGATATGCAGGTTCCCGCGCCCCCTCTGATCTCCGGAACGAGGCTGGGTGGGCAGGCCCCGCCTTCCGGGTTTTAACAAGCCGCCAGGTGATTCTGGTGCAGGCTCCCGTCGGAGAACCCCTCCCAGAGGAAGCGAACGCAGCCTCTGCCATTAACTGCCCACGTGCGAGGGGCGGGCTCCGAGGCTCCCGCTGTGTCCACGAGGGTGTGCCGCCTGCCCCGGGGCTGGCCCCCAGACCAGTGGATGCTGCGGAGATGGCTTTCTCCTCCTTTCTCCTCCGGCCAGCGTCCTCCTTCTCACGTTCCCGCGTTCTCCTCTTCCTCCAGTCGTTTGGGTTCTCCCTGTTGGCCCGTTGGCATTATCACTGGCAGCTGAGCTTCCTGCAGGCCGAGCGGGCGCTGCTGGAGCACCTGGACGAGGACGGGGGCTGCCGCCGGCGGTGCTTCCAGGCCCTGCGGCAGATGAAGGAGGACGTCTGGTGTCCAGGGCGGAGGCCTGTGATCACGTCCCACCACCTGCAGGTGAGTGTGCGGCCGGGGCGACCGGGGTGGGTCCCCTCTGCGTCTGGTAGGGCCTGGCCTGGCCACACGGACTGGGCTGTGTGTGTGTGTGTGTGTGTGTGTGTGTGTGATGCATGTGATGCGTTCAGATGGGCGTCCAGTGTCCCACTTGCCATACCACAAAGGACCACTCATGGAGAGAGAGAGACCAGCTGTAAGTGTGCCCACAACTCCCCTGGCCAGGGTACCATTTCCTCCGCCTCGCCCTCCCTTTCCCCCTCCCCCTCCTTCCATTTTCTTTCTTTGTGCCTTTCCTTTTTTCCCTCTGTCTCTATCTCTCTCTCCTCCTTTTATTTCACTCAACAAACCACCACAAGTGCCCACTGTGCGCCAGAAACCCTGCTGAGCGTGAGGACTGAATTGCAACACGTGGCCTCTGCACACGAGAGGTCTTCCGTCTGGGGAAATCGTGCGAGCTGCTCAAACCTCCGATAAAGTCCCGTTTTCCTCATGTCCTGACTCAGTCCCCACTCAGACCAGGTGCAGCCACTCACGCACACACACGCTTTGTGCAGAGGAAACCAGGGAGTGATCAGATTAGACCAGGACCGGAACTTCCGGGTTCCAGCATCGGGCACGGTTTCCCGTCACTCTGCCAGCACCTGCCTCCCCTCCCCCCAAACCCAACATTGCACCTTCGTGCCCACCTTCACTCACTCACTCACTCACTCACTCAGCAAATGTGCGTTGAGATGACTACAAGCCAGACACCTGCCGCACCTGGAGGTACCTGGGGAACAAACACAGACATGCACTGCTCTCGGCTCCCCGGGCGAGCAGGGGAGACGGGCGTTGATCAGGCAGCTCTGCAGGTGGAATCACGTGATGCAGGGAGCACCAGGGAGAGGAAGAATGCTGCTCCGGGAACCAGGGCGCCCCTCCTGGAGAGTGGCCTTTGATTACCCTCTTCCGCTCCTCTTTCCCAAATTTCCGATCACTCACGGAGACCTGGACGCTCAGGTCGCACCGAGTGCAGCTCGCTCGGGCCGGGAGGTGTGCGACTCTGATGGGCAGCACAGCCCCAGCCCAGCTAGTCCCGCTGGGAGCTCAGGCTTCCCCCCGAGCCCTACCCGGGAGCACAGGTCTATGTGGTGTCTTCCTTGCACGCTCCTACCCGTGCCTCCTCTCCCTCAATGGACAACGATACCGTGTTGGTCTTATTCACTCCTGAGCCCCTGTCTCGCCCAGTGCTGTGCACCCAGTAGTTGCTTGGTAGATATTGGTTGGCAGAGTGCATGAGTGATTCCACATCTTGTTCGGCTTCCCCACACCCCCTCCCAAAACCACTGGCCTTTGCTCCGCCTTCTTATCTTTTCTGATGATCTGTCCTCCTCGGTCTGGCCGAGAGTCTCTTCATGTCTGGGACCTTTCTCTCGAGTGTCTGCATTCTTAACATGTTCTCAGGCACATGCCCCTGAAAGCACACACCTGTGCTGGGGGAGGGGCGCGCGCTGCCTGTGGCCTGACCTTCTCTCTTGCTTGTCTTTCTCCACTGGGAAGAGGTAGAGCTGAGACGCAAACTCGAGTCTGTCTCAGAGCAAAACCTCATCATCTTGACCCCAATGGCATTGCTCCACAATTAAGTTGGATAGAGACACTTTAAGTGGCATGAATAGTTAAGGCAAGATTGACGAGGGCGCTGTGACTGCTCTCAAAACTGCATCCCACCCACAGATCACTTTCATCCCAGCAGCCTCTAATCATCTAGAGCAGCGGTTCTCAACCTTCCTAATGCCACGACTCTTGAATACAGTTCCTCATGTTGTGGTGACCCCCAACCATAAAATTATTTTCGTTGCTACTTCATAACTGTAATGTTGCTACTGTTATGAATCGTAATGTAAATATCTGATATGCAGGATGTATTTTCATTGTTACAAATTGAACATAATTAAAGCATAGTGATTAATCACAAAAACAATCTGTAATTATATGTGTTTTCCGATGGTCTTAGGCGACCCCTGTGAAAGGGTCGTTCGACCCCCAGGTTGGCGACCCACAGGTTGAGAACCGCTGATCTAGAGTCTTAGGGCAACTCCTTCAAGGGTTTCCGCTTCGGTCCTCCCTTCCCACCCACAGAGCACAGCAACACTGCGCGCGCTCAGGAAGGGACGTTTAAAGGGGAGTCAGGTGTTGGAAGGGTGGGATGAGAGGAGCAGCTGCCTTTTCCCCCAGTCTGCCCCCTTGGTCAGCGGGCAATGCGATGGCCGCGGCTGGTGGCGGTGTGGGTTGTCCCCGAGGAGGGCTCGAGCGTGCAGGACCATTGCAGGGCGTCCGGCTGGGAAACGTGGAAGAGATTGTGCAAAAGAGCCCATCACGCTCACCTCACCGGAAGCCTGGCCCTCCCCCAAAGGGTCCTCCCCTCCGCCCCCAACAGGCTGTCCCCCAAAGCGTGAAGCAAGAGCTTACCTTTCACTGGCTTGTTTATTCCTAAAACCCACTCAGAGGCCCGGGGCCTCGAGTATCATGGGCTCACTCGCCTTGGTTTGCCTGGGGAGATGAAAGGTTAACGACAGGAGAGGAATGAGCCCCTGTCTTTCGTATCCAGGTTATCTTGACCAGCATGAAATGACCTCCAACTCGTTTGCGCCAAACAATTTAAGTCAAAATGTAGTCAGTATCTTGCCGTGACCGTAAAACTGTTCTTTTACTTTTTAGTCTAGACTGAATTTTTAAACATACCCAACATGCAAACCATCACATTAGTGAATTCACTATTTCCCTCAGTCAGCATTTCCTGCGTGCCTCCCGTGCGGGGTGACACAACAGTGACTAAAAGCAGGTATAGTCTTCTGTCTCAGGGAGGTCACCGCCCAGTAGGGACCCCATGGCACGTAGGAACATGAGGGCTACTGGGCTCATTGCTGCTTATGAGAAATAAGTGACAAAGAGGGCGTTTAATGGGTGTCAAAGGGCAATTTGTTGTGATGAATGAGTTTCCTGGGAAAAGGGAGGGCAGGTAGGTGTGCTCCAAGCTGAAGTAGAAAGTAGGGTGTGAAAGGCCCTGAGGGAGAAGAGAGCATGAAATGAGGCCAGTGTTGCCCAACGGTGTGGCTCAGAGGTTGAGCGTCCACCTAGGAACCAGGAAGTCAGGGTTCGATTCCCAGTGGGGAGTGTGCAGGAGGCAGCCAATCAATGATTCTCTCTCATCATCAATGTTTCTCTCTCTCTCCCTCTCCTCCCCTCTCTGAAATCAATACAAATATATTTTAAAAAAAGAACTGAGGGCAGTGTGGCTACAAGGAGAAGCTCTGGAGCATGCAGGGCCAGACGAGGCTGGAAAGGCAGGTTGGACCAAACCTTGTGAGACAGACTATGTAAAGGTTTATGTTTTTAGCTGAAGCAATGGGAAGACTTGGAGGTCCTCATATTTCAAAAAGGCCACGTTGGCTTCCGTGTGCCTGGCGACAGGTGGGAAGGCAGTTGCGCAGGTCTGGGCGCGATGTGCCGAAGAGGACGGCTGCACCGCAGACGAGATACGTGGGTGGATTTGAGACCTACGTCGGCAGCGGGATCGGCAGGACTTGCCTGGGGTTGGCGAGGGCGGGGGTGACCCCAGGTCAGTGACTTGCATGACTGGCTGGATGAGCAGCTCTGGAGGCAGACCAGGTAGGGGGGAAGGCCCTGAGCTCAGCTGGGACATGTTGAAAGATGACTTTCAGATTTTCAAGAAATACCAGATAAAGAAGTCAGTGGAGCAGTCTGGGCTGGAGAGAGAATTGGGAGTCACCTGTGTCTCGTGGAAATGAAAGCCACTGTGGTGGAAGGAAGATCGAGTAGGAGGGCCTGGAGCTGGGGAAAGCCATGCTTAGGGAGGAGAAGCCTGTCGAGGAGTAGCTGTGGTGCTGGGAGAAACCCGAGGGTGTGGTGGCCTGGAAGCCACGTGAGGAATAACCCCAGAGGAGGGTGTGGAGGAGAGGATCTGCCGGCTGGTCGGCTGGTCGGGTGAAGCGAGGGCTGGAAGGGGCCTGCGGGGTTCAGCCGTGTGCAGGTCACTGGGCCTGGAGGAGAGCAGCTTGTGGGGACTGATGGTGGGAGAGTCCAGCCAGAGGGACTGAGGCAGGGAATGGTGCAGAGGAAATGAAGACAAAGACAGGACGATTGGAGAAACCTGGATCTGCAGGGGAGAGTTAGGGCAGGAGGAGAGGTGGGATTGGCGGGAGCAGGAGATCCGTTTAAAAGCCAGCGAGGAAGCGGGAGATCCGTCACATACAGTTTCCGGAAGGAGAGGGATTCGGCCAGCTGGGAGGAGCAGAGGGTCAGCGAGGAGGATGCTGAAGTCTGGGCCCGAGGGTTTCCGCTTTCCCTGCAAGGCAGAGGCAGAGGGGCGGGGAGAGCTGTGATCACTGGACGTGTTAGTGGGGAGCGAAGGCCTGAACGGAGAGGCGTCGGAGACGGGCAAGGCTGGGAACCCGCTGAGGTTGGGGATCCGGAATTCGGGGCAGAACCAGCTGGCCCCAGGGTCACGTGAGCTCAGGGTCCCCGAGGATGCCCTCCTCATGGGCCCACGCGTCTGACCCCCTCCTCCCTCCGCAGACAGTGCTCTTCTGGACTTGCGAGAAGTATCCCCACGCCAAGGACTGGCGGGTCTTCAGCAAAGGGCTCCTGCGCCTGGCGAGGAAGCTGCACAAGTGCGTGCGCCAGCGCTTCCTGAAGCACTTCTTCGTGCGCAGCGGCAACCTCCTCCAGCACGCCGCCTCCACCGAGCTGGACGCCGTGGCCCAGAAGCTGGCCCTCTTCCTGAAGGACCCCGGGTCCTCCTGCAGGCTCCTGACCTTCCACTCCAGCTCCAGCTCTGTGGATGGGTGCAGGCAGGTGCCAGGTTCCTGCTCAGGAGAAAAGCACCGGGTGGCGAAGGGAGTCATGCCGACCAGTAGCACCTCAGAGGCCTGACCAGGCCTCCCTGGGCCACGCAAGCCCTGGCCCTCGCCATCGCTAGCTACCTCTCTCAGGGACAGCTCTCATCCAGCTGCCCCGAGCAAACTGATGACAGTTCTGAGTCTGTTTCCCTTGCTCAGCTGCGGATGGTCCAACGGGGAGGATGGAGACAGAGCCCCTGGAAGCCAGGCATCAGCCTGCTGCCCAGCCCTGGTCCCCCAGCCCGCCAGCCACGGGTTCATTGTTTCCATTTGGGAAATGGGACTGTGACTGTGCCTCGCTGAAGGCGGGGCCGAGAGCCCGCGGACTGTGCGGTGCCCTTCGAGGAGAAGGCATCGGATCAGCACTCCGTGCTGCTGTTGGTTTATGGCCGGCGTTCGCATCCCGGATGAGTACCTGACTGCTGATTAAATGATTGCGTCTGTTGCATTGGCCTGCGCGTGTTTCCCGCCAGCTCTCCTGTGGTTCCGTCTGTCTCGCTGGTGGTCACCCGGCAGAGAAAGAGAGGTTTCGATGACAGGTGTCAGTCAGAGGTTAAAGGGCAGGTCTGTCTGCCTCCTTGATCCCAGCCACTGGCCTCTCCTTGCGTCCCACGCCGTGGGTCAGGGATGGGACTGCCTTGTATTGATGAAGGAACCTGGTACGGTGATCTTCATGGAATGGCTCAGGTGCTACTCACCTCTCAGCACCTTCCTTTGCTCTCGTCATTCACTCCCTCATTCAATGATACATATATGCTCCTTAGGCGTGGGGAATGCGGCAAAAGAGCAAGATGGACCAGGCTCACCCGATGGGTGATGCCTAGTGGTGGAGACAGGACATGAACAGTGAGATCAATAAACAAGTTATAAATTAGAGCGAGTGCCCCGGAGGAAATAAACAGAAAACTGAAATAGAGCCACAGAGAGAGCCAGAAGGATAAAGATGCAGACACTGACGGGGAAGGAGAGGGAGCTGAGTGCAGGCGTGGAGGGGCCGCAGGGTCCGATCCGCTGGCCTTGGGACGCCGGTAAGGAATTTGTATTTTGTTGTAAAGTCGAAGGCGAGGCATTTGGCCTCTCCTGGCATCGTGATGCGATTTGCATTTTAAGTTCCTTTTCTAGCATCTGCATAGAGGGTGCGGGGCTCACCCTGGCGTCGGGCACGGAGGGCTCTCCAGCCCCACATTTTGAATCTCACTGAGATCCCGAGGCCACACACCCTGTGCAGCACGTTGGCCGGGAGTTCTAGTTCTTGGTGAGGCCAGTGGTTTCTCCTGGCATTTATGTGCTGCTTCTCAGGTCAAGGGAACCCTTTATCACTTAGAACATTTTCCCCAAATATATAACAGTGACATTCCTATAAGCATGAACTGCTGCCTTTTTAAAAAGGAAAGTCACATTTGAAAAGGAAAATAATTATTTTTACAAAAATACTGTAACCAAATGGTGGGGTCCCTGGGCCATCACATGGGAACCCATGGTTTCAGAATGATGGAGGGAGATCTTGCGAAGCATAAGTTAATAATTTTGACAACACGAACCGACGAGCAGACCAGTGTTTTTGCTAAATCATCCAGACTTGCATTCAAATTCTCCTATTCTTAGATCTTGGGAAACATTTTTGAGAAGGTAGCAGACAGATATAGCAAGTTTTTAAAATGTTAATGATGAAAACAGCTGAAGCAAGTTTCGAAACAGCTCTGCAGTCTCACAGAACGCAAAAGGTGTAAGTCGCCTGTACCACTGATTCAAGTGTGTGCGGGTGTTTGGAGAGGGTGGGCCTGGCACACTGCGCCGGCTGGCTGCTTCCGGTAGATTCTCCCCACCTTTCCCTGTGGATCTGGTTTCTGGAGGAAGGAGGGCTGTGGGCAGATTCTGGAGAGTTCCGACTGCTGGCCAGCAGAGGGCAGGCGGGGACCACACATGAAAGGAGCCGGGTTCCCACCCAGTGCCTTTTCAGCCAGCAGGTGTCACCCTCCTCGGCCCTGGTTCTCCAGAAAGGGAGCCAGGGATAGAGGATTCAGCTGATGCAGAATTGTTTACCTTTCCGGCCATTTTGGCTAAAATTCACAGTCCTTCTGCTTAAAGCTCAGATTTACAAAGGGAGCCTGTGCAAGTATAGTCCATCGTGGGGATTCTGGAATATTCTGCTCATAGTTCTGAAAAGTCTGATAATATGACTCCTTTATTCTGGTCAGCTTTTTGTTTTGTTTGTTTTGTTTTTAATTCTCCAAAAGGCCTTTTCTGTGCATCTCCGATCTGGGTGCAGGGCTGTTTCCTGGTGAAATGCTTGGTGTTCAGCCGCAGGAACTGACCTGCTCGATTCCGCATCCAGCTCTGACCCTGTAACTGCCTGTCCTGGGCAAGTCGTCCAGCCTCCTAAACCTGGATTTCTCTGTGGACTGTGTTACGGCTTGAATGGTGTCCCCCAGAATTCATATGTTGAAGCTCTGACCCCCAACACCCCAGAATGTCACTGTATTTGGAGACAGGCACTTTAAAGAGGTGATTGAGTAGAAGGGAGGCCTGGAGGGTGGCGCCCTAACCCGATAGGACTGGTGTCCCTAGAAGTTCAGGAAGAGAGATCCTGGGCAGGCGTGCAAAGACACCAGGCCATCTGCCAGCCCACGGGGAGAGGCCTCAGGGGCAACCATCCCTGCTGGCACCTTGACCCTGGCTTCCAGCCTCCAGAGCCGGGAGAAAATCGAGTATGTTGTTTAGCCACGCAGTCTATGTGCTCTGTTCTGGTGAAACTAACGCAGGCCTCGGGGGAGAAGCCACACCTCCTCACTGGTGAGGAGAACCCATGGAATAATGGTGCTTAGTCGAATCAATGCTTGGTATTGTAGACACCTGTCCCGCACGCTGTCCGTCATCACTGCCAGTCCTGGTACCTACCCCCGCCCCATGTATAAAACCCAGGGGTGGGCAAACTTTTTGACTCGAGGGCCACAATGGGTTCTTAAACTGGACCGGAGGGCCAGAACAAAAGCATGGATGGAGTGTTTGTGTGAACTAATATAAATTCAAAGTAAACATCATTGCATAAAAGGGTACGGTCTTTTTTTTTTTTTAGTTTTATTCATTTCAAACGGGCCGGATCCGGCCTGCGGGCCGTAGTTTGCCCATGGCTGATAAAACCGCCACCAGGAAAGCAGGCACAGCATTCCAGTACGAACCCCGTGCGCCCATCTCTTCCCCTGTCCCTCTTGCTGACGTGGGGAGGCATCCCTCCTCGTGCAGAGTTCTCCGCCTGCGCTGGACCAACACCGGCGAGCTTCGCAGGGCCACCTCCCTTTATTTCCTGGCATCGCCCGTCCTCCTGCAGCCCCTGCCCCTCTCTTCTCTCCGCGATCCAGTTTCCCGAGTTACTGTACGTGTCTCCACTTCCTCCGCTCTTCATACTTTTGTTTACTGAGAGAGTCTGAGCTGTTTAAAGAATCACAGGGACACCATGCTCACTGTCTGGGTGGGAAAAATGGCCCATTACCAGCCAGAACTTTAGAATTCTCCCAGGTGCGCCTCCTTCCCTAGCCCCCTCCCTCCCTGACATAGGTGAGCCTGGTCCCCTATTTGATGTACGACTCTGGCTTCCATTTTTTGCTGCCTGCTAGTCAATCATGAGACTGTTGTTTCTTTGTAGGGTGTCTGCTTTTCTCTCTGACTGCTTTTAATTCTCTTCCGCCTCCTCCTTCTCTCTCTCTCTCTCTCTCTCTCTCTCTCTCTCTCTCTCTCTCTTCTTGTAGGCTTCCTTTGTTGCTCTGACACATGGACAGAGTCCCCTGGCATCCGTTTGGGACCAGCTCTGCCACTCACAGATTTGTGATCTTGCGCATGACTCTTCGTTTCTCAAAAGGCTTTCCCTCGTCTGAAGATCAGTCCACATTGCAAATGTTGGTTGCCTTGTCTAGAGTCAGACAGCCCTGGGTTGGAACTCGGCTCTGCCACGTCCTAGCCCATAGCCTTGGCTATTACTCAACTTGGCGAGACCTCAAGTTCTTTGTCTGCAGACTGGGTAGAGATTATGCCTTTTATCCCCGGCATCCCCAGTAATCACCACCCTACATGGATGAGCAGATGAAGCTTCCAGCGGGGACGGTGCGGGCTTCTCACCAAGGCCAACGGTTGTGGTTTAAGCATTTGCTGGAACAAATAGGCCTGATAGCTTTAGAGCTTCAGGCATCTCAACACGGTATCTGGTATCCCAGACACTCCCTTGTCTCCGTGGACCACTCAGAACCTGGGGCCTCTTTCAGTTGTTCGGGTCATGTAGCCGTCTGCTCACAATCCTCCAACCATTGCCCATCCCGCTCATGCTAAAGCCAGAGCCCTAAATGACCCCCAGCCCCACCTCTGAACCAGTATCCTGTCCCTCACACTCATCCTCACCCATACTGCTTCCTCGCTCTTCCTAGAACAAGCCAGGCATGACTCGGGACTTCTGTGCTTATGGCTCCCTGTGTCTGGAGGCCTTCCCTAATGGCTTGATGTAAAATAGTACATTTTATATACCTCAACCTGGTCTTGACATGGGCTACACTCTTTTCTGCTCGATTTCTCTCCATAGCACCCTCTGGACAGTATCTAGCTGTCTGTCTGTCTGTCTTGCACCCACCAGAGTGAACGCTCTCTGAAGAAGAGACTGTGTCTGTATTTTCAGGGTTGTATATTTACAACCCCGGGCACATTGTAAGTGTCCAGTACATCGGACCGTGAATGAAAATGTTTGCCAAACTCCTTCAAAAACGATCCATTCAGGTCTCAAGCTCCTTGGACTTTTCCATGTGTTTGGTTTGTTTCTTCCCTTAAAAGCAGCAGAATCGCGGAATTTCTAGCTTGCAGAGGAGGTGGAGGTCTTTGCCTGTAGCTTAGAGGAGAGTGGGTCCCGGCAGGGTGAGTGACTGGCCTCAAAGCCCAGGCTCCGAGGTGGTTTGCAAGGGAAACGCTGATGTTTTTCCTTTCAGAAGCCCTTGACCTTCTACAGTGCAAGCCTGAGACCTGGAGGAAATGCAATCTCACAATCTACCTCGAACTTTGGCTCTTCTTCCTCATCTGTGCCCTGAGCTGGGACTTTCGCCCCTCGCCCTCCACCCTGCTTCCTCTTTCCTGGTTGTCAGGACGGCGGCGTGGGCGGGACCCCTTGTGGGAGGTGGGGACTTGCTGTTCTCTCCCCATTTCTTTCTCTCTCTCTCCTGAAAAGAAAACTTAAAAGAGTCCCGTCACTTATTTTCTCTGAATTCGAACTATATTGGAAGACATGGAACGTGGGAAAATAACCCTCATCACCACCAAGAGGTTCTGCTGACCAAGTGGGCAGCCCACACTTCACAGACGAGAAGGCAGAGGCCAAAAGAGAGGAGAAAAAGTAATTTGCTCAAATGTATCCTGTCCCAAACAGAGCTCCTTTTAAAATATATATTTATTAACTGATTTCAGAGAGGAAGGAAGAGGAAGAGAGAGAGAGAGAAACATCATTGATGAGAGAGAATCATCAATTGGATTCCTGCACGCCCCCTACTGGGGATCTAGTCCGCAACCAGGGCATGTGCCCTGATGGGGAATGGAACCGTGACCTCCTGGTTCATAGGTCGATGCTCAACCCCTGAGCTATACACAGGCCCAAACAGAACTCTTGATTTCTCCTCTCCAGTGTGCCCCTCGCCTCAGGAACTGGAGTCATTATTCCTCCACTCGCTTCAGCCAGAACCCAGGCGTTACCCTTGAGCCCTCTCTTTTCATCACCCAACACCTTCAATCCGCCAGCTAATCCTTTTGGCTCTGCTTTCTAAATATAGTGCAAGTCTGACTCGAAGCCCTCGGCTGCCTCCACCCCCAGGCCACCCCTTCCTCCTGTCCCTTCTGGACGGCCGCAGCAGCTTCCTAATCTGGTCTCCTCACACCCACCCTCACGCCACCCCCTCCCACCCAAGTGTCCCCCACACAGGAGCCAGAGTGCTGTTTTCAACATGCACATTGAACCATGGTGCTTCCCTGCTCAAATCCTTCCAATAGTTCCCATCCCTCTTAGACAACAAGGCCCCCAGGATCTGCCCCCTGCTCTCCTCTCTGCCCTCGCCTACCACCACGCTCCTCCACTTCATTCCCACACAGCCGCCATGCTCATTCCTGCCAGGGCCTTCGTGCCTGTCTGCCCACATGTCAAAGCCCGCTCCTCCCTGACAGCCTAACACAGACGGCGCCCCATCGCCGGTCCCTTCCCCGGGTGGGGAGCCCAGTCCCCTATTAGAATGTAAGCTCCCCGTGGGCAGGGAGGTGTCTTGTTCGCTGCTGTGTCTCCTGCACCTAGAACAATGTCGGGTGCATAGCAAGCGCCCAGTGAGCATTAGTGGAAGGGATGAGTGGAGGAAGGAAGGAATGATTTGGCTTCGTGACAGGCATCTGCTTCGTGGCAGGGCCCAGACTTGAACCCAGGTCTTCTGACTCAGGCCAGGCTCTTTCCCCTACAACGTGCCGCCTTGAAGGTTGGAGAGTCACATCTTTAGCTGCAGAGAAAGAAAAATTACCGTGGTTCCGGCAGCCTTTGCTCCAGGCAGGGCCTGGCTCCCTGGACGCAGGATGCACGCTCATGCTGCACGGGCCCAGCATCCCGGCCTCCGCCACCACCAGCAGGGGCGCAAGCACACGCACTGTGGCCAGTGCTGCTGGACACTGCCAGCCCAGTCAGACCCGACCCCAGCGCTCTGTGCACTGTTTGAGCAACACACACACACACACACACACACACACATGCACACACTTTGCATGTAAACAAAGCATGCCAGAAAGGACTTCAGGCCCGGCCCCTCCCTTCCTGCCAAGCGTGGGGACAAACGGTGGTGGTCTTGGCAGAAGGTCTCTGTTGCCTTCTCTTTGTCTCCGAGTCTTGACCATTCATTTCCTCCCATTCAACCCGCTTTATTTTTGGCCGTGTGACTCTCCTTTGTGCACTTAAATATTCGGTTCTCAGACTTTGTAACCTGTGCACCTCCCGCCAGGGCCTAACTCCTGAACACTGAGTACCAACGACCAAGTGAGGAGTGTTCCTGTGAGCGCGCAGGTCGTTGTAAAGGAGCAGAACGCCTTAACATCTAATGCAGGCTCTTAGTGATCATGTAAAAAGTCCCCCCCACCTCACCCCTGCCCGGCGGGCGTGGCTCAGTGGTTGAGCGTTGACCTATGAACCAGTCAGGGCACGTGCCCAGGTTGTGGGCTCGATCCCCAGTGGGGGACGCACAGGAGGCAGCTGATAGATGATTCTCTCTCATCATAGATGTTTCTATCTCTCTCTCCCTCTTCCTTCTTCTCTGAAATCAATACAAACAATTTTTAAAAAAGTCACCGCCCTCTTAGGGCACAGAGGGATATGAGGGTATTTGGTGGGGCACCGGACACCTGGCATGTTCACGAGTGAGTGCCCACTGTGGGGTGTCGGACCTGAGACCAGGGAGCGAGCCAGGCTGCCCTGCGGTGGTGGAAAGCATGGTTTGGGACACTTCGTGGTCGTGGTAGTCGCGGGAGGGGCCCAGGGAGCTGAGCTCTGGGCTCCTGAGCTGCTCTCCATCATCAGAGCCCCCGGGTGGGGCCACCCTCTCCTCTCCCGCCTCCTCCCAAGGCGTTCTTTGTCCTGTGAGGCATCCAGAAAGCTCTCTGCCCTTGACTCTGTCCAGGGGCTACCATGACTGACTTGTGCCCTTGGTAACCAGGACACGGGCCCTTGAAAGGATGAGGAGGAGCAAGAGAGGGTGGGGAATGGGTGCCCGCCCCACTGCGCAGGGCGGTCCCGGGCACGTCCTCAGCCAGCCCGGCTGGGATGGAAAGGGACGGGTCTGGGGAGCGCTGCGCATTTGCGGCAGCAGC
>NW_005354632.1:1067093-1069058 GCF_000412655.1 Myotis brandtii | reverse complement strand
AGCCCGCACCTGCGGGGTGACCCTGCATCCCCAGGGCGTCAGGGCTGACCGGGCCCCTCATTTCAGTGTGTGTGGGGGGGGAGGGTGTTTATTGCACGAGGGGATCAAGGCCACGTCCGCACAGACACGGGCTTCTGCGCACACATCTGCGCCACCGCAGCGAGCTCAGCCGCCTCCCCTGCAGGACTAAGGGAACCCGGGCAAGGGCAGGAAGCTGCGCTGGTGGGCTTAGGTGATGTCAGCAGGAAGAGGAGAGGGAAGAGTAGCAACCCGCGTGTCCTGGTGGTGGGGGGTGAGAAGGGAATCGGGGGGCAGGGGTGAGGGGCGGCGGCTCCAGGAAAGGAAAGGTGGTCAGATTCTCTGATGTGTCCTATGTGCCAGGCACATTTTGGGAGTGCTTGATGCTTGATCTCATTTTTAAAAATATATTTGTATTGATTTCAGAGAGGAAGAGAGAGCGAGAAACATCACTGATGAGAGAGAGTCATTGGTTGGCTGCCTTCTGCACACCCCACACCACATTGGGGATCGAGCCTGGAATCCGGGCAGGTGCCCTGATGGGGAATCGAACCGTGACCTACCTCCTGGTTCATAGGTCAACACTCAACCACTGAGCCAGACCAGCCAGGCTATGCTTTATCTCATTTAACCCCCTCAGCAACCCTTCGAGGTCAGTGGGCATCAGAAACCCACTTTGCTCCTGAGCATGCGGAGCCACCTGTACGGTCACCTGGCTGCAGGTGAGCAGAGCCAGGTTTTGGGCATCTGTCCTAGGAATTTCTCACAGAACAGGTGACCGGGCCCCAGGCTCTGGAAGCCTCAGCTTTCCTGCCGGCTTCGCAGCCAAATGAGCTGGCAGGAAACCAAGGGAGCGGGAGCTGCCCGGGAGGGGCCTCTGCTCTTGACATAGGACACGCCTCACATGGACCTGGGTCACGCTCCTCAGGGGAGCGCGTGGGGTGATGGGTGGGAGAGGGAGCCGCTCTTAGAATTTGCCCTGGGCGCATGTTTCCTAGCTGCACCTTGGACCGCTGTAAAAAAACAAAATCCTCAAAACTCACTTTCACGGGAGTTAATGATTTACTCTCTCCACGGGCCAGTTGACCTTTGCCATGTGCTTGGGGTTTTGTTTGCTTTTCTTAAAAGTCCTGGGGTTTGCAGTTGGACCGATGTCCTTTAGGTGAGGAAGGGAGGCACTCGGGGTGCGGGACAAGGCTGGGTTTTCTTGCCGCCCTCTGTCTCCCAGGAGCCTGCAGACATGTTCTGAGAGAGGTGATGAGATGAATGCAGGCCTCCGCTGCAGCCTCTTGGGGCGCTGTGTGCCCGAGACCCTGGAAGACAAAGGCAAACCCAAACCAATGTCCCGGCCGCGCCCACCCTCCCCGATTCCTTTGGGCCTTGCTCTCTTCTGGGTGGCAGCTACGTTTACCAAGAGAGATCCTTCTGTCTGTTTTTTTTAATTCATTGGGGTGACATTGGTTAATAAAATGAGGTAGGTTTCAGGTGTGCAGTGTGATAACACATCACCTGTATGTTGTTTTGTGTGTCCACCCCCCCAAGTCACGTCTCCTTCCATCACCATTTACCCCCCCTATACCCTCCTCTACCTCCCCCACCCCCTTTCCCTCTGGCAATCACCCTACTGTTGTCGGTGTCTGTGGGTTTGTTTGCTTCCTGCTTTGTTTTGCTTAATCCCTTCACCTTGTTCATCCAGCCCTGCACCCCCTCCCATCTGACAGCTGTCCGTCCAGAGAGCGTTCTCTTTATTTCACGACCGCCGTCCCCGAATCAGCTTTGCACACAGAGAGGTGCACGTTGGGAGATGCTCAGTTTTAATATTCCATTCGCCGGAACGTTAATTCTGAAAAGCAGGGAGGGCACATTGGCTGTGCGACCGACCTTAGGCCAGTCACCCCACCTCCCTAGGCTCCGAGACCCCTTCTGTGCAGAGGAGGCGTGAGCTCC
>NW_005354632.1:1059900-1067045 GCF_000412655.1 Myotis brandtii | reverse complement strand
TGCTATAAGGCCAGCCCCGCTCCATGACTATTCCTGCCTCAGTGATTAGCGAGCTCAGGCCACACCCAGATCTCTGCATGCTGACAGCTGGCTGGCCATTTTCACCAGGCATCCCACCCGGCGCTCCGACTTAAGATGCTCCGACCAAACACACCGTCCATTGCTTCCTCCCCTCCCTTAGCCAACTCCTCTGATTACCCCTCTTCCTTCTTGGCTCTGAGCTGGGAACCTCAGTATCCGCTTTGCAGTCTTGCTGTTCTTCAGCCTCCACGTTCACGTGGTTCCTGAGGCCTAACATTCTGGTGGTGAGGTGCTCTCAGCGTCTGCCCACCTCATGTGTGGGTGCTCGCTGCTGCCCTGAACACCCCCGACGCCAGCCCTGCTTTCATTCTCCACGCTGACCCACACCAAGTGTCACCACCAGATCAGCGCATAACCCTCCGCTCTGGCCCGCTTCTCCCCTGCTGTGGCCAACTGAACAATCAGCTACCATCCGGGGCCTCCGTGATGGGGGCCCAGCCTGGCTCCCCTCCCACCGTACCCTACACTCCAGCTGAGCCGACGTCCTCGCTCACAGCCCAGCTGTTTTGTCTGTCCCCACATTCTCCCGTTCCACACCCACCTGCCTATGAGCTACCCCTTCCTCAAGGCCCCTGCAAATGCTGCTATTTCCTCGAAACTTTCCCGGAGGCCCGCAGTGAGGGTCGATTTCTCATTTACTCATGCAGTTCACAGGTATTTGTGGAGCGCCAGCTCCGTGGCTGGCACTGGGAATCCCGTGGTGAGTAGGGTGGATGTGTCCCTGCTCACAGGGAGCTTGTGTTGGTGGGTTCCCTGGCCTTCACGATGGTCTACTGGTAAGACGCCTGTTCGTGAGCAAATGCTACCTGTGAGCCCTCGAGGGAAGGATCTGAGTCTCACTGATTCCTGTAACTCCCACGGGCCGAGCATCAGCTCATCGTAGCAGTCCCTCCGTGCGTGTTTGTGGAAGGAAGCGAGGGAGGAGGATGCGGACTTGGGAAACATTTAAACAAATACCTCCGGCCGGCAGTGAGGCCCCTCTTCATACCTTTCCTTGTTAAACGCAGAATTAAAACAAAAGGACATTCTCATCTTGCATTTGTCAACTTCGCCATCCCTAGGGATGGCCCTGCAGCGTGAGAACCGCCCTCCAGGAAGGAGAGGTGACATAGGGCAGGGGCAGGACACAGGCCTGAATTTGGTCTCTGCTCCACCTCGTCATTGTTGAGAGGGGGGAGCAAGTTCCTTAATCTCTCTGAGCCTTCACTTCCTCACCTGTAGAATGGGGAATCACAGAACCTGCCCCAGGGAACTGGGAAACCAGATGAGACAGCGTTTGAGAAATTGCTGCTTAAGCTAAACTAAAGCACCTCGCCATCATGAGCTGCATTCGGCGTTATCCCGGAACCTTGCGCTGGCTTCGTCCGGGGAACACTAGGCCAGGCTGTCTGTCCCCAGAAGAAGCAGCCTTCTGGATATAGGGATATTTAAAAAAATTATCTCAAAATCTACCCTCTGGATCCTCAAGGAAGAAGGGACCCGGGCTCCCGGGATCAGCTCAGGCTGCCGGACAAGCACCTGGCTCCCTCGTCCTCTTCCCTGAAGTATGTCCTGGGATTGCGCCTCTTTCAACCAGTAGGGTGTGTTGCTTCAGGCATAGGAGCCCACAGTGGCTTCCCTGAAAAGCATGCCCAATGCCTCGCGCTCCCGGTAAGAATAGAAGGGGTCATCTCTTGCCTTTTGCCATGGTTTGCGAGTGTCAGTACACGATACATGGCCGGCCTGTACTCCGCCCGCCACACACAGCTTCTGGAGGCCCCTCCGACGTCGTCTCGCACTCAGTTTTACATCTTCTGTGCCTTCCAACGCTCACTCACCCCCCCACGCCAGACTATTCCCGTGGGGCTGGGATGGTAGGGGATGACTCAGCCTCGGGACGTCACAGCCAGAATCAAGCCCCCGGAAGCCAACAAGGAGCGACTGCAGTCGGGTACCCACTGGGCTGGTGACCCCTGGGAAGCGCACTGGCCCCTCGCTTGTCCACAGTTTCCCGATGGCTTCCAGGGTTTTGGCAAAAGTTCCTGCCGTGTCTTGAGCTGTTGCTCCATTTTAAAACGAAGTCCCCTAAAAATAGCCCTTGGCCATTGAGATCCACTTCTCTGCTGAAGAGGGGATACAAAGAATTGCTTGGACACATACCCCTCCAGATATATGATAAATAGTAATTGACTTGAAAGACGGGAAGAGAGAGACAAATATCTAACAATTTTCATGAGCACAATTCTCATTAGCGTGTTCCTGGCACATCACCCACTCTTCCTGGCCACTTCAATTAGCCAGGACCCCCGTGGGCTGTGGCTTGGCTCTGCTCACTAATATGTGTGAGGACATTCTACCTCTTTAAGACTCAGTTTTCCCACCTGTAAAAAAACAGAGCAATAATCCATACCCAGCATGACTGTTGTGGAGAAAGCTATGGGAAATGTATTTGAAAGGACTTTGTATTGAAAGGATAGTACAAATGCTAGTGACCATTATCACAGAGCTAACACACACACACACACACACACACACAAAACGCAGCTTTTTAAACTTTATTTTAGGAATTAACTTAGAGTAAAATTGACTGGGGTGTGTGTGTGTGTGTGTGTGTGCACGCATGCGCGTATGCAGTTCTATGACTTGTGTAGATTTGTGTAACCCTCACCACAGTGAAGATATGGAAAAGTGACATTGCTCCATTTACTCATTGAAGGACGTTAGTCCCGGTGTAGTTTTATTTGACTATGTCACTTGATTTAATTCGCTAATATTTTGCTGAGGATTTTGCATGTAGGTTTATGAGGGCTATATACACTCCAACCAATTGAGCCACACCAGCCAGGCCTCTGAGGGATATTGATTTGGATTTTTCTGGATTTTTCTTCTACTGCCTTTGTGTGGTTTTGGTATCAGGGTAACACTGGCCTCATAAAATAAGTTAGGGAGAATTTCTCTTGTGTGTTTTGTAATTTTTTGTTTACAGTTGACATATCTATGTATATAAAAGCCTAATATGCTTATTGTCCCTCCACCGACCTTTCGACCAGTTGCTATGATGCACACTGACCACTAGGGAGCAGACGCTCCAACCAGTAGGTTAGCTTGCTGCTGGGGTTCAGCCGATCAGGACTGGGCAAGATGGGCCAGACACACCCTGGAGCCCCCCAGGGTTCCTCCCTGGCCCCAATCGTGCACTAGTGGGGTCCCTTGGCCTAGCCTGTGCTCAGGGGATGTCGGAGAGCCAGTTTCAGCCCAATCCACACCGGTTGGGCCGAGGGACCCTACTGGTGCATGAATCAGTGCACCGGGCCTCTAGTAACACTATAATAGTTTTAGATATACAACATAATGACTAAACAATTATATACCTTACAAAGTGATCACCTTGCTAAGTCCATTGTGTTCCTCTTCTATTTGCTCTTATTTCCTCTTGAAATGTCTGCTAGAATTCACCAGTGAGACCATGTGAGCCTGGAGATTTATTTTTTACAGGGTTTTTAACTATGAACTCAGTGTCTTTACTTAGTATAGGACTTTTCAGATCTTCTATTTCATCATCACTGAACTGGTAGTTTGTGGTTTTCGAGGAATTGGTCCATTTCATCTAAATTGGCAGATGTGTGTGTGTGTAGATTATAATAATTCCCTTATTATCTCATTGATTAATGTCTGCTGCACCTGGAGTGATATCCTTCTTTCATTCCTGATATTGGCACTGGGTGTCTTCTTTCCTTTTTATTAGATGTTTATCAATTTTATAGATCTTTCCAAAGAACCATCTTTTGGGTTCCTTGCTTTCCCTATTGTCCTTCTGTTTTTAATTTCATTGATATCTGCTCTTATTTGGTTGCTGCCTTCCTTCTGCTTGCTTTAGATTAATTGTGTTCTTCCTATTCTGGCTCCTTAAGGTGTAAGCTGATTTGATACCTTTCTTCTTTTCTAGCATAAGCATTTAATCCTATAAGATTCCCTCTTAGCCCTGCTGTAGGTACAACCCATACACTTTGAAATGTTATGTTTTCATTTCCATTCAGTTCAAAATATTTTCTCATTTTCCTTGAGACTTCCCCTCTAAATAATGGATTTTTTAAGTGTTTTGTTTAATTTCCAAGTATTTGGAGATTTCCAGACAGATGCTTTTAAAGCCATTAAACCTAGGGAAACAGTAGATATCTAAAATAGCCATTATTTACAAAACTGAATTAGTTATTGAACACTTTTTGTGTGCCGAGTACTAGGGTAGGTGCTGTTGGGGGACCACGGCTGCATGAGATTCAGCTCCAATCTTCAGAGACCTGACTGTCCAGGAGGGAAACCAGGATGCTCATGCAAACAAGTGGGATGCATGCTGGTCGCTAATACATGCATCTTTGTAGGGCAGATCAACGCGGCAGCTGAGGCGGTCAAGGTCAAGAGTGTGAGGTGGGCTTTGAGAATGGGAAGGATTTCTATATTGTGAAGGTCTTAGGGGATGGCCATTTCTAGTTAGAGGGAACCTTGCCTGGCAATGGACACCTCTCCTCTCAGAGCCCAGCTGAGTCTGCTGCCACATGGCACACGTGGCCTGCTCAATTCACACTCCTCTGGGGCGTGAACTAATCGGACTCTAGACTAAGGCTCTTCCAAGAGTTGAAGGCCTCGCCAAAAGCCTTTGGAGCAATGGGTAGGGTCAGTGTTTTCTGGGCCCGCAGAGGCGAAGGTGAGGTGACAACAACAAAAAAAGAGTGTTCTGCTTCCCTCACAGATGTAGCCCGATCCTCCATTTTGTCCGAAATTAAGCTAAGAAACTGGAGTCGAGTCCAGACAGTAAAGCTGCTCCTCAGTAGGTCCTGGGGCAGGCCCCCCTGTTGTGAACGCGAGTGGAATTAACGTTGGGACTTTGGCCTCTCTGGCTGACAGGAGCCAGGCAGGCGAAAAGGGAGTGGGGATGGCAGGGGGTGGGAGAGAAACATTTGCTTCAGGCCCGAGGGCCCTTGCTCGTGCGTGAGGTAGAAACAGCTTCCATGCCTTAGAGACCCGGGAGAGATGAACCAACCTGAAGAGAGTGAGAATTAACAGGTCAAAGTCCTATAACCCAGTCTTGTTCATTCTCCCCAAAGTGTTCATACATAGTTCACTTTCTTTCCTATTTTGCTTCAAAAACTGATTTGCAGACCAAATGCAATGTTTCTGAATTTTGGAATTTGCATTTTCCCATTAATTTATTTTGCACTTCATATTTTGTTTTGTTTTTTTACTGAAGAATGATTGGGCCTATGTTGGTGATTTAACAAGAAGAAAACACTTGTTTTACATCTTCTAGCCAAGATGAAATAACTAAACTTCATTTCATAGACAATGGTTGTGTATGTATGTGTGAGTGTGTGTGTGTTAATTTCTTGTTGAATTTCCTTGGACAAGTTAGACTCTCCAAGTCTCAGTTTCCTTATCTGTAACAGGGAGATCATACCTCCCTCGCAGGGTTGCTATGATACAGGGAACGTAAGCTGGCGATCTTAAGAGCATCTCACACTGCGGGGCACATGTCGAAGCTTTGAGGTGGAAATGGACGACATGAAGACCTCAGTGACAGGGTGAACCATCCCAGCGCTTTATGAACGCCTGTCCTGGAACTCCCAAATAGTGCTAAGAAATTGGAACTCATCTTGGTACCTTATTTTCCGGCCCCAAAATAAGGTCGCTGTGACCTGAGTTCTCGTGCAAATAACAAGTTTGTTTCAAAGAGGAATAATTCCAGGCAGAAAGAGTTTTCAGGAAGAACCAGATGGACTCATTTCAAAATGAAGACCTCCTAAGGGGTTTTTTATATTTTTACTAGAGGCCCGGTGCATGAATTCGTGCATGGGTGGGGTGCAAGCCAGGCCCTGACTGTGCCATCTCTAATCCAGGCCCTGACTGCGCCATCTCTAACCTGGGCCCTGACTGTGCCATCTCTAACCCGAGCCTGTGCAAGCCGGGCCCTGACTGTGCCATCTCTAACCCAGACCCTGACTGTGCCATCTCTAACCTGAGCCCTGACTGTGCCATCTCTAACCCGAGCCTGTGCAAGCCGGGCCCTGACTGTGCCATCTCTAAGTGCTCTGGGCTGCTCTGAGGAGGACATCATCTTCTGTATTATTATATAATAACGAGAAAATGTCCCTGTGTTCCGAGCACACTGTGTTCCATGCTCTTATTTATTTTCTCTCCAGAATATCCGAGTTGACAGCACAGAGACACAGGTCTGCAGTCATTGCCAGACCATTTATCTCTCCCCACCCCGCCCTCCTCTCCTCATCAGCCACCTGTCGCCTGCCCCCTGGGCCTCGGGCCTCTCACCAGTGCCCTGCCCTCCTTGGAGGGCCCCGCGTGCGCACCGCCGCAGCCTTTGGCAGGCGGACTCGTTCAGTTCTGA
Organism: Myotis brandtii; assembly: GCF_000412655.1. Lineage (NCBI taxonomy): Eukaryota > Metazoa > Chordata > Mammalia > Chiroptera > Vespertilionidae > Myotis > Myotis brandtii. The sequence continues at coordinate 1,060,588 of NW_005354632.1, read as the reverse complement.
CAAGAGCCCAGGAGGTGGTTGTTACCATTGTTCTCATTTCACAGTTGAGGAAACTGAAGCCGAGAGAGGTTAAGTAACTTGCTCAGGGTCACACAGCTGGTGAGTGGCATCATCAGATGTGTGTCTCATGAAGGTGTGCTTCACTGGGTTGCGGGGTGTGTGTGTGTGTGTGTGTGTGTGTGTGTGCGCGCGCATCAGGGCTTATGTACCATAAGCATAAAGTGTGTCAAAAAGTGTGAGTGTGAGTGAGGGCCGGGCCAGAGGTATACAGCTGTGTAGATGTGGGTGTGCATGGGCACACGTTCCGCGTGTCTGTCAGCGATGGTGGCTGGTCCCGCCTTGGCGTTCACCTTTGCTGCTCCGAGGCCCCCAGCAGTGCCCCCCCCCCCCGGCGACCCTGGCCCCCTGTAGAGGGTGGCAGCTGGTTCTTGGTGAGCCTGGAAGTCCTGCAGGGAGCGGCCCTCCAGCTTTCCCTGGGCCCCGCACTGGTTCCTGCTCTCCCCTCCTGCTCTGCCCCTGCCGTGCGGACCGACCCCTGGCCACATGGGAAGTGAGCGGGCAAATATTTGCTTCAGACACAGTGCTTGAGCCACAGAAAGGACAGTGGCCAGGAGTCGTCAGAGCCGTGGCAGGACCTGCCCATGACGCTCTGCACGCCCCCCCCCCCCCCCCCCCCCCACCCCCCCCC
>NW_005354632.1:1057288-1059513 GCF_000412655.1 Myotis brandtii | reverse complement strand
AACATCCTCTGACCAGGCCTCTCCCACCCCAGACAGGCACACGTCATGGTGGGGGCCTCCTCGCTCTAGTCTTCCTGCCTCCCTCAGAGCCACTTCTAGGCTCTGGGCTGGGTCTCAGGATTTCGCTCACAGCCTCCCCACTGCCCTGCACAGCTGGTGAACTGGGTCTGTGGGGGCTGCTGGGACGGGTGACTCTGGAGTCTGACGGACAGGGAGATGCTAGGCAGCTGGTGGCTGTCAGGAGAGGAGTTGGCAGTCCAAGAGGCAGGGAGCTGGGCCCGCAGCCTGGCAGGAGAGGCAGCTCCTGGCACGGCTCCAAGCTGAAGATGCACAGTCACTGCCTCTGCAGCAGCCCTGCTCCGGCCTCCGCCTCCTCCATCCTCCTCCCTCTCCCCTCCTCCCCACACCTGCTTCCTCCCCTGTCCTCAGGTCTCCACCAGGACTGCCCCACTGTGCTGTTTAGCCAGGAGGACTCACTGGGGTGCCTCCAGGCAGGGGGCGGGGCTCTCTTATGAGGAGGAAAACCATCAGAAAGCTCTGGACAGATTGGCTTTGGACAAACTGCTTAAGCCCTCTGTGCCTCCATTTTTAATCTGTGAAATGGGGATGGGAACCGGGTTATGGTGAGAATTAAGCGAGTCACTGTAGAACACGGGGACAGCGCCTGCATGTAGGAAGCCCTGTGATGGCGGGTCACTACGAGACCATCCCAGAGTCCAGTCTGGCCTTTCCCAGGGTCCACTGGGCATGGTGGGGGGCAAGGGGAGGGGGAAGAACAGGGGGCAGGGTTTCTAGGCTTGGAATTGGGGAGGGGCAGTGCCTTCTGCCTGGAAAGGAGCCCCTCTGTCCTGGCACTGTGGGTGCACCCAGGAAGCCGGGGGGCCCCAGCCGGGGGCTGCCTCCCTGTCTGGGCAGGTGAGCTGGCAGCACGCACAGCAAGACCTGTTCCCCCGGGAGGCTGTTCTTAAAGGTCACAGAGCAGAGACCCCTCCAGAATTGGTCTCTGGTGATAAGGCCAGCAGACGCAGGCTCTAAAAATAAACCTTAACAAGATTGTAAGGCAGCGCTTTCCGCCACAGTTCTGAGCACTGTGATTGTCTCTCCCAGAGCAACGTGCCCTGCAGCGCAGCCCACCCCACCCCGCAGAGGAAGCGTCAGACTCGGGTGCGGGATTGAGTCTGGATAAGGCTCCGCTCCGCTCCGGGCTGGCCTGGGCCCAGGATCTGCAGCCTTAGTGTGAGGGACCCCCTCCCAGCCCCGGGTACCCACACTCCCACCCCCACTGTGGGCTGAGCCAGCAGCCTGAGCCCTGCTGAGTGTGTGCCCCCCAGAGGCACGAGACAGGGGAAGGCATCTTTGCTTTGGGACCTTTCTCCTCCCCAGCATGGGGCTCTGGGGTTGGTGTCTGGGGACCACCACGCCTGTCTGGTTTACTGGGGCTGGGCACCAGCCTGAACTGAGCACACAGGGCAGTGCCGGCTGTGGAACCCCAGGAGCGGGCCTGAGGTGTGTGTGGGGGGGGCGGGGGCCGCAGGCCTCCTGGGCCATGGCCGCCAGGGCTGGCCATGAGCTGTCTTTCCTGCTGCCTCTCACTGCAAAGCGGGAAAACATCAGCGGGAGCTGGGACTGCAGGCGGTGACACCAGCCTTCTGGGGCGGTCCGGGCTGCGGGAGACTGCAGAGGAAGGAGAGGGGAGGGGGGAAAGGGAAGGAAAAAAGGAGGAGCCAGGGGAGGGGGTGGGGAGAGGACAACAAAGACAGCGCCTCTCTGGTGCCCCCCCATCCCTGACCCCCACCTCGCTGCAGTCCATGGGGATCTCTGTCTCCCACCCCCCTTAGGCACCTGGAGAGGGGCGGCTGGAGCCGAGGAGGGCAGGGCGGGGAGGGAGAACAAGGAAGGCACAGAGGAGAACAACAGCACAGGGAGCTCATAGCTGGTACCCAGAGGCTGGGCTGCGGATGGGGCGGGTCCCACCTGTGCCCTGAGAACAGGGCTTGCACCCAGCCAGTGTGGCTCAGTGGTTGAGCATCAACCTATGAACCAGGAGGGGGTTGATTCTAGGTCAGGGCACATGTCCCGGTTGCAGGCTCCATCCCCGGGAGGGGGTACGCAGGAGACAGGGATCCATGATTCTCTCTCATCATTGGTTTCTATCTCTCTCTCTTCCTCTCTGAAATCAATAAAAAAATACATTTTTAAAAAAGGAATCGGGGCTGGCACGGTCA
>NW_005354632.1:1033254-1057235 GCF_000412655.1 Myotis brandtii | reverse complement strand
GCTGACCTGCCTCCCACCTGCTGGTACCTCCAGGTCTCGGTGGGATTGGGGGATGTTGTCTCCATCCCCTTCCTGGGCGGGGCCGAGGCTGGCTGTGGCTTGCTAGAATGATAAATGATTATTGTTCTCTCGCTCCTAACTCGGTTTGGGATTTGAGGAGGGAGAGGCTGCTTTCTCTCATCATTAATTTAGATGGCGGCCGCTGTGGTCACCACAGGCCCCAGGCAAGGAGCAGAGCCTGAGAAATTGAGGTGAGGAAGGGAAGCAAGAACCACAGCCTAGATGGGACTTAACCAGTGGGGGGCAGTCAGCGCTGCAGGGCCCTCACCCAGCACCCACCGGCCTGCAGGGCAGCACTGAACATGGTCTACGCACCGTGTTCCCAAGCATATCATTCATTCAGTCAGTCGTTCCTCTTTATTATTTTTGCTGTGCCCCCAATCGGGAATCGACTGAACAAGTCAGGACAGTGAGGTGTTCCTGGTAGTCCATAGTCACACTGTGGGTGGGCCCCCAGCCCTGAATACCTGGCCAGTTCCGCCTGAGGGCAGGAGTGGGGGCGCGGAAGGGAGTCAGGAAGAAACAGAAAACCTTTTGAAAGAGACTCTGGAGCAGGCCTTTTCTCCCCCTTCTCTCCCCTCCCCCTCCGGCCCCAGAAGCACTGAGGCCTGGGGCAGGGGCACCGAGCCTCAGAGGGGCCTCTTTATTTATTTATTTTAAATATATTTTTATTGATTTCAGAGAGGAAGGGAGCCAGAGAGAGAGATAGAAACATCAATGACGAGAGAGAATCATTAATCAGCTGCCTCCTGCAAGCCCCACAGAGGGGATGGAGCCCGCAATCGGGCATGTGCCCTGATCGGGAATCGAACCGTGGCCTCCTGGTTCATGGGTCAATGCTCAACCACTGAGCCACGCTGGCCGGGCAGAAGGGGCCTCTTTAAATGCCCCTCATGCCCCTGCTCTGGGCCGCCCGACTGAACTGCGGCATTCTGAAGATTATGAGATCATTCTGAAGTGTCTTGTATGTCTAAATGGACCGAAATCATCATTTTCTTTTTTTTTATTTCCCATTTCAACAGAGGATGGTTTTTAAAATATGCTTAACTTATTCTCCAAACTATTTATGCTCATTCATATTTAGCATTCTTTATTGTTTAAGTTATTTGGGAATAGATAGATTGTGTCTAGCTTCTTAATTAAATTATAAATTCCTAACAAAATAAGTAAATAAAATATGCTTAACGTAGAGAATAAGGATTAAAAAAAAACAACAAAAACAGTGTGGGAGCCTGAGGTGAAAATGGAAAACAGATGAAACCCAAAGACTTCTCAAGGTGTCTTTCCCTGCGTTTGGCAGGTTGTAAAGGCAGAATTAAGGTGTAAAGCAGAGGGCAGTTTCTCTCCCGCGGCCTTTACATAAGAAGCACATTCAGAAAAAGAGGCTGCGCTTCCGCACGTGTCCTCATTTTGCTGCCTGAAAAGCTCCCTGGGGATCCGAGACGGTGGAAATTAGTTGGGGAGAGGAGGAAACCAACCCCCCCTTTTCACATTGCAAATCTCTCCCCAACTGAACATTTCACCCCGGGAAATGGCCGCACTGTGTTCGGGAGCAGACAAAGCCCTCTTTGTGTGAGGGCTGCACCTCCGAGCGCCGTCATTACAATTCCCAGCTCTCCCGCGTCCTTAGCAAGCCCGACCTTGCCCTTGGTGCTGGGTCACCGGCCGTGGGCGCCACCGTCCAGGAGGCACCGTGTTTAGTGGTTGTGCATGTGGCTGTAGAAACGTATCCACGGGCCATTTAATCGACCCGAGAAATCAGATTCGGTGGAACTAGCACCAAATGTCACGCACGTCCACAAGCCCATGTGATGAACGTGTGTATTTGTATATATTTTCTCTGCCATGTGTCAAATATTCGCAGGTGAAGTGGCACAGAATTTCACATACAAGAAGGACGCTGTGTACACAGTGTTCTGCTTATCTATTGCTGTGTAACAGACTCCCCTAAGCTCGGTGACTTAAACAGCAATTGTCTTGCTGTGTGTTGTGATAGTGTACGCCAGGGATCAGGCCAGGGCTCAACAGGGTGGCTCTCCCGTTCTAGGTGACATTGGGATCACACGATGGTATTCAGCTAGTGGTGGGGCTGGGTTGGAGCGTCCAAAACAATATTGCTCACGCAGCTGGCTCCTTGGTAGGGATGGCTGTTGGGCTAGACTCCATGGGCACCTCCTTCTGCATGTAGACTCCAGGCCTCTCCACACAGCCTCTCCAGCGAGGTGGCCAGACTTCTTAAATGACCAGCAGGGCTCTAACACCAGGTGTTCCAGGCAGAAAGCCACCTGCCAGACCCTAGGAAAGGTCTTTCTTTGTAGTCCCAACATTTCCAATTTCTTACCTTCTACCTCACCCTGACCCTGCCTCAGACACCCATTTCCTGTGCCCACAACCGGCACAGCGTCACTTCTGCTGCAGTCGAAGCAAGCCACCGTGCAGCCTGGAGTCAGGGGGAGGGGACATAGAGTCCACGTCCCTTTGGGAGGATCAGAGAATTGGTGGCCATCTGTCACCCAGTGGCCACCTGGCATCAGTGGGGTTTATGCTTACGTTGGTGGCAAAAACGGCACCAATTGTTACCGGTGATAAGACCTCAGTTCAGCAACCTTGGTACTTGAGTTCTGGCTAAGAGAAGAATTCAGAGCCAAGACTCGAACTAGAAGAGAAGGTTTATTTAGACAGTCACAGAGGTAGGAGAAGTGAGCTGGAGAAGAGATAGGCAACAAGTTACAGCAAGAGAAGGGCCTTCGGAGCTTAGGAGAAAGAAAGAGACAGAAAAAAACGTGCAACTAAATTTACAATGATTTTTGTTTGTTTGGTTGTTTTTTTTGCCTCTTGCAGTTTACGAAGCACTTTGAGCTCAGGCTAGTCCTCCATCTATTAAAACACAGTCCAGCACAAGTAAAGGAAAACCAGCCCTAATAGCCTAGCCATCAGGGGCACCTGCTGCTTTACTTCTCTCTCCTTCACGCCTCCCACTCGGTGGCCCCAGGCCATTCTCACAGCCTTTGGCCCAGTTCCAGTCAGGGTGGACCTGCTATTTGGCATTCCGGTGTTGATTACTTCTTTCACACAGCTCAGCTACCTGCTCAAAACGGAATGTCCCCAACCGGCTCTTAGTTTCTTGCCGCAAGGGGTAGAGAATTAATGATCCGTTCACCGAAGATTTCCCCCTGTGAAAGGAATTCGCCTTATTTTCAGGTGACCCGCTCCCACCCAGGGTCGCCTGTGCATTACCACTGGCAAGATAATGAAAGCCTCGCCAACCCCTCTCAGCATCCCAGACCCCTTGCCTTCGCTTCCAACCCAGATACTCAGTTGAATCCCTCTCGGTGGCGGGCCACCACCCTGCCTCATTTCCGGTCGGTCGGTGTCGCTTCCCGCCAATCTCATGATCTGTTGGCTTGTTCCCAAACCTGAAATGCAGTCTTTCACAGAAGAGGGGAAAGGTCACCTGTGAGGCCACTCCAGGTCGCGCAGGCAAGTGTCAAATGCCACACTGGCCGGGCTCCAGGCAAGACCATTCCGCGCGTGGAAATTCCTGCCATTTGAAATTCCTTCCTATTCTTACCCCAAGAACATCATTGTCTGGGGATGAGGAAAACATTGGCTCACATCAAAGAAGAAAGTCACAGCCATGGCAGTCAAAGAGGGAGGCCCGCCGATCGAGCAGCCCTTTGCTTGTCAGGGTGCACATGGTTTGACTGCAACTGGACACCATGGTCGGGATGGTCCTAGTCTGGCTTCTCAGGTTGTTGTGACCGAGTGCGGGTTACCCCGTGGCAGGAAAGGAGGGGGTGGAGTATGCTCGACAGGTTTCTTTGTGGGTGCGTACCTGTGTAGCCAGCTTGGAGAAAAACAATGCACACGAATGAATGGTGGTGAACTCGATCAATCAGGGAGCAATGACCTGCGTCGCAAAAAGAATTGGCCACCAGTGTCTTTAAATATTAGGGACCCAGGACTTGGGGAATCCGAGACAAGATGAGGAGGGCTGGCTGTCTGGGTCTCTAGGCATGACAGCACCTACAGGGGGAGAACATAGTCCAGAGTCTGTTTCTTGGCCTTGACGATCCAGAAGCTCAGTCTGGAAATATAGGACTGACTACCACTAGTCTAACTCATAAGAGCCCAAAGTATAACTCAGTTGCGAATTAGTTGGTTTACTATGGGAGCTCCTTTTCCCATTACAAATTCCATTACTGAGTCCTGAAATGGGCTAAAATCCTCTGTCCTCATGCCGCATACATTCTGGGAGGAGAGACACCTGATAAGCAGATATGTCTATAATACGTCAGGTGGTACTATGTGCTACAGGAAGATGAAGGTGGAATCGGGAAGAGAAAGTGTTGGGGTGCACGTGAAGATAGGGGTTTGTTCTGTTTCATTTAGGGGTGTCAGGGGTGTCTGTCTCTTTCAGGAGACATTGGAGCAGAAATGGAAGGAACAGGGCCCAGAGGTTTTTGCAGGAGGGGTACCCGGTGGAGCCACAGCAAGTAGAAAGGTGAACTTGCATTTGCTGTGTGTGGAGAACTGCAAGGAGGCAGTGTGGCTGCAGAGAAGTGAGGGGCTGATGTCAGAGACGTATCCAGGGCCAGCGCTCTTGCAGGAGGATCTTGGCTTTTGCTCTGGGTGCCATTTCAAGCTGAAGAGTGAGCCCTGCAGGTTTGGCTCAGTGGATAGAGCATCGGCCTATGGACTGAAGGGTCCCAGGTTCGATTCTGGTCAAGGCCACATGCCTGGGTTGTGGGCTCAATCCCCAATAGGGGGCATGTAAGAGGCAGCTGATCAATGATTCCTTCTCATCATTGATGTTTCTCTCTCTCTCTCTCTCTCCCTTCCTCTCCAAAATCAATTAAGAAATATATATGTTAAAAAGAATGATATCTGATTCACATTTTAATGGCATCATGCTGGCTGGCTGTGTTGAAAACGGATGATGGGTGGGGAGAGGGAGGCAAGGGAAGAGGCAGGGAGATGAGTGGAGGCAGGAGGCGAGAGTGGCTTGGACCAGAGTCGGGGCACCAGAAGCTGTGACCTGGGGTCAGATTGTAGATACATTTTGAAGGTAGTCGTGATGGTATTTGCTGATGGTTTGGATGTGGTGGGAGAGAAGAGGCGGGTCAAGGATAACCTGGAGCTTCTGGTGCGAGGACCGAGAAGAGGGAAGTCTCCCTTTGCTGTGAGTAGGAGGAAGAACTTGGTATCCATGTGTGCGTGTTTCTGGGGGGCAGCAGGGGCCCAGTTTGGAGGTGCTGACATTGACATGCCCATTATGTATCTGCGGGTGGAAGGTAGGCCCTGGGATACACGAGTCTGCACTTTAGTGGAGAGATCTAGGCTGGAGGTGTAAACCAGGGAGTCATGACACGTAGGTGGCATTTAAAGTCGCGACACTAGATGAAGCTACACAGAGTGAGGGTGCAGATGGACTCCCCAGCCTTCAGCGGTCAGTGCTATAAAGAGAACCCAGCGGGAAAAGGCTGAGAAGGAGCATCCAGAGAGAACAGTGGTCAGCACCGTGGAGACTGTCCCAGGAGAGAAGTGACAGGCGTGTCGGATGCTGCCAATGGGCTGAGTAAGATGGGAACGGAGACTTCGCCACTGGAATTAAGCGCCAGGAAGTCATCGCTAACCTTGACAAGAGCAATAAAAGAGCGAGGCCTGCTGTTCCAGAGAGAATGAAGAGGAGGAAGTGAGGAGAGCAGGTACAGAGATCTCCAGAGTATTGTTGTAAAGGGAAACAGAATTGAGGTCATGGTCGAGAAGGGCTTGGGGTCAAGGGAGTTTTCTTTTGCTTTTTGTTGTTTTGTTGTTGCTGTTTTGGGGTGGAAAATAGCAGCGCATGTTTGCCGGTGAGGGGCGTAGTTTTTGGAGAGATGGCCTTGGAGAGGTGAGAGCTGATGAGGCCGAGGGCGCAGATGTAGGGATTGGCCTTAAAAAGGAGCAGGGCCCTACGTGCCTAGTAACGGAGAGGAAACCCATAGGTACAAGTCCAGTGTGAGGAGGAGGTTGTCCTCTGTTCTCCATGAAATGGGCAGCAAGGTATCCGTTGAGATTGGGGGGGCAGAGAGAAACATCGATGTGAGGAAGAAGCATGGATCGGCTGCCTCCTGCATGCACCCCAACCGGGGACCGAACCCGCAACTGGGGCATGTGCCCTGACCGGGAATTTAACCGGCAGCCCTTCGGAGCACGGGACAGCGCCCAACCGCCTGGGCCACACCAGCCAGGGCCGGAGTTTCTTTTACTTATTAGTTATCTTGAAGGCTCACTTCAGTACCCAAGTCAGCCCCGCCCATGACCTTTGAGCTCAGCTCGTCAACCCCTTTAGCGCAGCAGCGTGGGGGCGGTGGACATCGAAAGAAGCCGAACCCCTGGGCCTGTTTAACTTTAAGTTTAAACTTTCTCCCTCGCACTGAGCCGGAGGGTCCTCTGCTTCTGCACCAAACGGGGGGACGCTCCGGCCACTGGCAGTTGAACGTTCTTTTATCGTTCAGTCCTTTGTTGTTACCGCTTCGTGCTTGGTGCTGAATGTGGCCAGCTCTGCCCCTGCCCCCTAGGAGAAGCCTCTGACCAAAGGTGACGTCAGGAGAGACACGGTGAGTCCAGCCAGGGAAGGAGACATTACCTGCCCCGGGGCCGGGAGAGGAGTAAGAGGGAGAGACCAGATTGCATGCAGTGCCCACAATAAAGCAGGAATATTGCAACAATAAAACAATCCACCGAAGGAACAGGGGACACAGCTATACACAGAGGCCAGGTGCCCCATGGACTGTTGGAGACTTGGCCTAAGGGACTTCAACCTATCGTGCTCGGATCTCCCCACACCTGTTTGCAAAGAGCCACTCGGAACAGGCTGGTGCAGGTGGCAGCTGGATGTGAGAGCCAGCTCATACCCAGCCCCAGGGCACCCCTGCACACGCCTCAGTGGGCAGGTGCCCCCCTCAGTGTGGTGCCCTCAGTGGGAGCATGAGTGACTAGGACCCTCTGCAGGGAACACATGGCCTCGAACTGGGATCCCTACACAGAGCGGGGGTCCCATACACAGAGCGGGGGTCCCAGGATGGGTCGGGCATCTCTGGGAACGCAGAGCCCGAGCTGCTCAGCCTGTGTGCTCTTTAACTCGCCCTTGGGCCTCACAAGGACAGAGGCAGCGCGTCTCTCCTCAGGGTGCCCAGGGGTGAGCCCGGAGCCTGGCACAGGCCGTTCTTATTGACTGTCGAACTGAAGGCCTAGACCAGCGGTGGGCAAACCTTTTCTGTGAAGGGCCCGAGAGCAAACAGTTTGGGCTTCGTGGGCCCTGCGGTCTCCATTGCAGCCCTCGTCTCACTGTGAGGGCAGCTGCAGGTAGGGACACAGGGGTGGGCGATGTTCCGATAAAACCTTATTTCGTGGACATTGACATTGGAGTCTCATGTAACTCGGACATGTCATGAAAGAGTCTCCTTTTGATTTTTCAACCGCTTGGAAATGTAACAGCCATTCTTAGCCCGTGGGCTGTGCAGAAAGAGCACAGGTCGTAGTTGACTGACCTCTGGTCGAACACACCCAAAGGGGCCCACTTCCTGTTTCCGGCGGGAGTGCACGTAGATCTTCTAGTCTGCTAATAGCCATCGGGGTGCACGGTGCCCCCACAGCGGGGTTACCCCATTCCTCCCTGCCGCGCGCGTACACACTTTCCCACGCGTGGCCGCTGTTCTGGATTCCAGGTGTGAGGTGGGCGGTCTCCGGTCGGCATGATCGTTGCAGACACACTTTTAAGACGGTTGCAGCTCCCAAGTAGGAGGGAGATGTGTGGACTGTCGGCGACTTGAGGCTGATTGTCTGCCTCCCCCAGCCGCCATCACTCCAGTGCAGAGGCAGTTCACCTGAGGGAGCCCTTCTGTCTTCCCCGATGCAGGTCTGCCCGTGGCCTTGGCCAGGCCTGGAGGGGCGTGTGGGGTCCTGGGTCACAGAGGCCCAGATTGTGTCCCTGGGTGCTGGCAGGAACCAACCTGTTCCACAGCAGGAGGTGCCCAGACAGGCTTCCTTCCCGCAGTCCGTGTTTGAAGTAACTCCCTGCGGAGGAATACAAATGGAAATTCACATTCAATGACTTTAAATGTCACAGAATTCAGTTTCCCGTGTATTTTGTTGACAAGTGATATTTGGGGGACACGCCCTGACCTTTATTTAAGCTGGCGGCGTGTCCTTTTTAGTCTCGCTGTCCTCCCCCACACCTTTCCGCTTGGAATCCGTCAGGGTAAGTTCCATCCCTGTGACACCAACCTTTTGGCTCTCTGGGTCCGGCCCCTCTGCCTGTCCCGGCCCCAGCAAGGCTCCGCCCACCGCCACCTGGTTGGCTCTGCTTTCTCCGCCTCCGTCTCTGGGGGACACACGCCCCTCTGCTCTGGCGAGGGGGCTGCTGCCTCTTGTCTATGGCGTCTGACCTCAGTCGGATGTCCTTCTTAGTTAGCACTTGGGTTTTAATAGCTGACTCCTTCAGACAGGCTTTGGCATGATTTGTTTTGCATCTGACGATGCTGCCTTCTGATCTAAAATATTAAACCCCTCTCTGTTTGGGGATTTACAGCCTGGCTGCTCTAGGTTCATAAAGCTTTTCCATTAAAGATCTCTCCTCTGCCAATATTTATTTCTAGAGTCACTGTTTGCCCAGAAGCTACTGGCTGCTGCATCTTCTGGGAAATGAAATTTATGTCTCCTGGCATCCACGGGGGTGACATCACCGAAGCACTGTTTACATCGCCCAGCGGCACAAGCCCTGAGCCCGTCTCCAGTGGGTGGCAAAGGCAGGGGCAGAGGGGCACGGAGTGAGCAGAGTGGGTTTACACGAACATGCCTACCTCCTCCCCTCCTCTCCCTGCACCATCCCACCTACCACTTACATTGACAGGGTCGTTATGTAATGAATGGAATCCCTTCAAATGGACACCCCTCTTACAATCAGTATTGAGGGGTTGGGGTCAGTAGTGGTGGAGGGATGGGCAGGAGGGGGTCTGCTCGAAGGACAAGGACCATGCCTTCCCTTTGTAGCGCGTCACCCCCATGACCTGTGCGACGGAAGTTGTGCTGCCTCCGTGGACAGGTGAGCTCAGGGACAGAGACTCAGAGTTTGCTAGTCCCCAGCAGAACTGGGATCAGAACCTCGCTTTTCTGACCCAGGGCCCTCTCCCCTTTGCTCCACGATCTCCTGGTTTGGTGGCATGTGCCTCGTTGAGGGGTGAGTGGAATGCTGTGGCCCGGCCTCTCTCCCACCTGCCTACGTGAAAGTCACCCCCAGGCAAGCTGGCCCCCGAGAGAGAGAAGATGCCTGGGCAGCAGTTCGCTGGGTACTGGTAGCCGCTCTCACTCTGTTCTCTCCTTCCCGGCTTAGCCAGCTTTCCCCATGGCATGAGTCTCTTTTCTCCCAGGAGTGTGGCTGCCATCTCCAATTCTTCACCTCCCATCCTCGCCTAGCCCTCCTGTGTTCTCCTCTCCTCCTCTTCTCCCCACTTCACCTGAACGGACCAATGAACTCCCACTCTCCAGCTCCGTGGACAGCTTCGGGTCCAGGGCTGACTTTGTGGGCATGGGAGGAGTGCAGTGGTGCTGGGCCCGCACGCAGAGGGCCCCACGCTCGGCTCCCTGCTCCCCTGTTGCCGTCTTGAAACTCTCAATACATTTTGAACAGGAGATTCTAAATTCTCATTTCCCACTAGGCCCCACAAATTACTCAGCTGGTCCTGTAACTTCTGAGAAAAGGAAATTATGTTTTGGCCACTGATGGTGCCACATGAAACTCATCATCCTTTTCTGGTCTGGAGCGGCTGCCTCTAAAAGTGCCATCTCACTGAGCTTTGTATCCGTTCGTGCTGGAGAAAGCTCGAATGGTTTATGTACAAAACTGGTCTTAAATTTATATTATTTTGAAACTTGGCTTCTCTGGGGTTGGGGTGCACTGGCCACCCCATCTGGCTGTGAGATCTCGCTGAAGTCTGGGCTGGCAGTGTGCTCATCTTTACAAGTTTTTTTTCCTAGCAAATACCCCCTCATTGGTGAGGTTCCTGTGAGGTCTGTTAGGTGTGCACCCTGCAGCTTTTTGGCTTAAAATGTACTCTCCTCTGGTGTGGTCTCTTTGGGGGCTGATGGGGAGAAAGAGAAACCAACAGTGCAACTGTTTTAATACTGAAAATTGACAAGAGTCTTTTTAAAAAACATATTTTTATTGATTTCAGAGAGGAAGGGAGAGGGATAGACAGATAGAAACATCAATGATGAGAGAGAATCATTGATCAGTTGCCTCCTGCATACCCCCCACTGGGGATCAAGCCTGCAACCCAGGCATGTGCACTTGGCTGGAATCGAACCTGGGACTCTTCAGTCTGTAGGCTGATGCTCTATCCACTGAGCAAAACCGGCTAGGGTGACAAGAGTCTTTTTAGAATAAAGAGCCAGCCCTTCCCCACCTCCTCCCCAAAAGTAACTTCTGTAACAGACACCATTCATTGTCTACCCAACACGCATTGTGCCTTATTCCCTCCAATAGAATCCTTTTTTTTTTTTTTTCAGTCACCATTGGAGATCCCTTGTCTCAGGGACAGGCCCTTCCTCAGCCACAGAGAATGAATCTGATAGATTAAAACAGTGATGGGCTCTTCAGACTTGTGTTAAGAAGTTGATCTAAAGGTGACCATATGACCTAGATCTCATCAAAGAGTGGGAAGTAAAAGCTTGTTCTGGGATAGCTTTGGTGTTCCTGAGAAAAAAACAGACACATGTGGCTGGCCTGCTCCTTACTATTTTGTCCATCCCTCCCTCCCCCCACCCCACCCCCTACCCTTCTTCTGCTCTGGATGTGGACACAATACCTGAGGATGCAGCAGTCATCTTGTAACAGAAGAAAAACCAACACACTGCAAAAGGCAGAGGGAGAAAAAGGAGCTGGGCCTCTGATGGCATTGTTGAGCCACTGCCCCTGTCTTAGACTACCTCCCTCTGAACTTCCTATTATGCACCAGACAAACAACAACATCAAGCCTTACCTTTTCAGTCATTGCTATGACCTTTTCCTTTTTTACTTCCAATGAACTCTTTTGTCACTGCTATGACTTCTCAGCAGCAGTTGACACAATGTTGTCTGTCCCCTCCACTTAAACCATTCTTTCTTAGGCATTCACGACACCATATCACTGGACTTTCTGATCACTTCTCATATTCCTCTCCTTAGCTCAGTCCTCGATGGTGGGATTCAGTGGTTCATTCCTTTTATCATCACCAGACATTTACTGAGTGTTCCTGTGTGTTGGGCTTTATACCAAGTGCTACAGATGCAGCCATGAAGACAGACGAGGCCCTTGCTCTCACGGTGCTTACCCTGCAGTCCTAGTCCACTCCCTACCACTGGCCACGCTCCTCCTGGGCAGTCACATGAACTGCCACAGCTTCACCACATACAGACTGTTAATCAACAGTCTGCAGATTCTCCTAGAAAAGAAAGAGAGCCGATTGAACTGCCCTTGGCGAGTCAGTCATGAAATAACCTTCACTCCACATCCCCAGCCAGGATCTGATGAGAAGGCATAAGAGAGCTGGCTGCCTGTCCTCGGACCCACGCTCTGACTTCATTTTTTGGCAGCACTCGAGCTGCTGGGGGATTCTACAGCAGGAAATCCCCTTGACATAACCTGCCGTATGTGAGGACTTTCTGTTATTTCCCATAAAATGTATTGAAAATTTCCATCAGGTTTAATGGTTATTGTACTGTCGGTACCGCCAGCCTGTCTCTCACGCACAAACTGCGAGAGAAACAATGAGAGGCACCAGGAAGTGAGAATGTGTCAGACTCCCCCAAACCAGCAGTGAAGAAGGACTGCTATTCAAATCGCTTTGTCAAAAAAGTCGTGTTTCATTGGGAAAAGTTGAAAATGCAAAAGCTTAATATGGCAACCCACTGATTCCATTTATGAGAATGTTAAGGTTTCTGACCTCAGGATAGAATCCAAATGACAGAAAAGCATTGATCTATAGATATGCTTATTATTTATTCATGATAAAAAATGGGGAAAATTTTGACTTACTGCTATGCATGTAATTCACTACTACTTCGATTAAAGGAGAAACACTATACGATCATTTTAATAGATGCTTAAATAGCACTTGTTAAACTTCAGTGACCACTCCTAATAAATATTTTAGCAAGCCAGGGATAAAAGGAAAGCCCTTAATTTACAGCGGATATATGCAAACCCACAACAAACATTATTCTGAACAAGAAAACTGAAGAAGTCTTCCCTTCAGAGTTTGGTAAAACCCCCTCCAGATACTTTAGCGCTGGGACCGCAGTGAGGCGAGTGATGAGCTTACCCGAGGTACAGAACTTAACAGCATATCAACAAACTCCGGAATCCGTAAAATACATGACATTATGATGGCTGCCTCCTGCACATCTCCTACTGGGGATGTGCCCGCAACCCAGGTACATGCCCTTGACCGGAATCGAACCTGGGACCTTTCAGTCCGCAGGCTGACGCTCTATCCACTGAGCCAAACCGGTTTCGGCTATGATGCAATATTTTTAAAAAATCAAGATTAATGAAAAAACTCCTTGAAGAACAAACTATACAAATTTTAAATATGGACAGGACCAGGATTTCCCCTGATTTTTTTTCCCTTTTGCCTTGAGCTGTAATATGGCTCTAGCATTCATTAAAATATTCTTTATCTTGATGATGGAGCTTTTTGGTAGCTCCCCAAATTTCGGGCCCAGGACAAGTGCCTCACCTCACCCTGGAGTTGACTGAGATGTAAATGACCTTCACTTTAGGCCTTTCTGGTGGTTTGTGCAGGACAATAACCCATCAGGAGAGCCTTGGCCCAGCCTGCCCTTTTCTCTCCACGCCCCCCCACCCCCACCCCCAATCCTTCAGTCCAACATCTGAAACGGGCCTAGAGTAGGGGTTTGTTTTCAGCAGATACTTACTAGGCACTTGTCCTACCACTCAAAGTTGCCTTTCCATTTCCCACGGCAACTTCTCATTCCTCCACCACCCACTCCCTCCCGGCCCAACACCTGCATCAGGCAGGACCGACCCCCATCTCCTCCGTTCCTCAGTATCTCCCCCGAGTTAGGTCCTCAGTTCTGACAACTTGTCTCAGTGAATTTCAGCTTTTACTCAAAGTCTCGATCTTTCCCAATAGACATAGCATCCTAAGGAAAGGACCCGGTATTTTGTGTGTATGTCCCAAGGTCCTGCAGCAGTGCTTGGAACATAATAGATGCTCATTAAAGATTTATTGAGCATATGCAGGACTGTGTCTATACACGGTCGCTCAAGGTGAGCACCTGGGGTTGTCTGAAGAGCATCTAACTTCAGAAACAGGGACCCCATTTGTCCCTGAAAGGGCATCTGACCAGTGACAGAATCTTAGAAGGGCAAAAGTCCCATGTTTACGAATCGCTTATTAATGTTAGCGTCAAGTTCTAAATTCTTATTTCTACTTACGTTGACTTTTCCCTTTCTTTTCCAAGCTCCTAGCATCTGTGCTTGCTTCGGAAGCTTGTAGCGCTGCTTCTCATTAAAAGATATTTCCCAGGCAACATTCTGGTTCTCCCATCACATCAAATTAACGTAATGACTGCTTAAGCTGCCAGGGAAACAGGGGTCATTGCATGCTGCTGACAGTAACACTGACAGTGACATTGAAGCAGGACAGAGGCCGTCTTCATAAATAATTACGTATACACAAGCAGAGCACTCTAGAGTTTGAAGTGCACTTAGAGAGCCAGTCCTTTTGTTTATGCAAAAGTGGAGACTGAGAACTTCCCATGATTCCTGAGCACTGTGAAAAGTTGGTTAGAGAGCTCATCTCTTCCTTCTTCAGGTGGGAGGAGCCTCTTCAACCCAAACTCGGAGACTTCCTAGAGCCCAGCGCAGTATTAGATGCATAATGAGCAACTAACCAAATGTCAACTCGATTCCAAATGGCTTAAAGCGGGAGGGCATTTGCTATCTCAATAACATGGAGGTTAAAAGGAGGGCAGTTCCTTGGTTGGTTAATTCACTGTTTCATCAACCTCATCAAGGACCTAGGCCTTTTCTGTATTTTCTGCTCAGCCCTCCTCACCATGTTGGCCATTTTTCCTCATGGCCACGATATGACTGCCGTAGCTCCAGCCCTCATACCTGTGCACAACCATGTTCAGAGGTTGATGATAATTTATGTAATTTTAAAACTCTGACCAATGGACCCCTATAGTTATGCAGAAATGCTTTAGAACCCTACAAATACTTGATTCAGATTCATTTAGAATTTTGTTTTATCATTTAAAAAATTACAGTTAAATGTTTCACACGCCAAACATTCATATCCTGGAAACAATCAACATACTAAATTGTTCTTTCATTTTTACAGGCTTCAGTGTCTAGAGTTCCTGCCATAAATATTTTGCCCACGTTCACTGATGCAGAGTGTTGTAGCTCAGTGCTGGTCCTCATGATATTATTATCTTTTCTTATGCAGGTCTTCCCGTCTCTGTTCACATAAGATGGTACACACGAGTATCAGCTGCAGCTTTGCGAGGGCCTTCTGGAATGAAACGCCAGGTAAGAGGTACTTTTGCTCAGCACCGTGTGTGATCATGGTGCAATCCTTTGTCTTACAGTAACACTTGGCCAATAATTGTGTCACATTAGGCATCGTTTCAGCACCTGTTGTAAGATCTGAATGCTTTTCTCTTCCTCTTAAAGGCTAAGCTCCTTTGCAAGGGAAAGGCTCAGGGTTCATGCTAGATAACTGGTCAGAACCTGAACTCTAACTCTCTCACTTCGTTGCATCTGTCTTTGAACAACAAAGATGCACTTGGTCCCTGCAACTGGTCCCTAACTCCCTTCCTCAAGACTGGACGCTTGCCAGTTAAGGAATGACAGCAGGTCTGACGCGCCGCTACTGACTCCTCTCTGAAGGAGATTGTCTTTCCATCCCTCTGTTATATTTTGTGACCTGAAATCGTAGGGCGAACAAACTCGTATATTTGCAACCCCTCATTGGTGTGACTAGAATTCTCTCCATACTCTGCGGCTAAAACAAAATTTAAAAAGTAGGTTGAATGGGAGGCTAAGACTGCACCTGTCCTTGGGTTTCCTTGTTTCTGGGTTTTCTGTAGTCATTGAAACAACCTTCTTTAACATGGTGACATTTCATGTTACAAAACTAAACAGAAGGTACATTTATGGGCACGTCTGTCATATTTGATAGAATTCAGGCCCGTCCTTCCTGGTTTGGGCAATGACCTTAAGCGGTTTCTGCAACCAGTAGAGAGCAAATATTAGAAAAGCACTTAAGTGAGGAAGAGAAGTCGGTGGCTTGAACAAAGAAGGCTTGTTTCTCTCTCATAACAAGAAGTCAGGAGGTAGATGGTGCTGGCGATGGTTTGGCAGCTCAACATCAAGGCCAACATCTCTGCGATGTCTTGGCCTTTCTCCTCTGGGCACAGAAGACTAAGATCCAGGTCCAGCCAACACAGTCGCCCTCCAGACAGGAAAAGGCAAGGATGGTCCTGCCTCTTTTGTCCCTTCTATTAGGAAAGCGAAACATACACAGAAAACTCCTGCAGGCTCCTGCTTACGTCCCACTGGCCAGCCGACACCTCACTTGCAGCGCAGGGAGGCGGGGAACGGAGAAACGAGGTTAGGAATGGATGCTGAGTCTACATCGATATATGCACTATGTTGCTCGAAAAGAAACAGATTTCCAGGTTACCTTGCAAATGCTCCTTTCGGGAACCAAACAACACTGGCTTTGAGGAATTTAATAAGTAGGACATCCACGCAGCCATGCAAAAACCATTCCACAGTCATAATAACCGCTTTTTGTTATGTTTTCCCCAATTTTTAAAAAATTTATTGGGCTGCCATGGGTTAGTAAAAGTATATAGGTTTCAGGTGCGCAATTCTATAGCCCATCTATCTGTACATTGTATTGTATGTCCACCACCCCAAGTCAAGTCTCCTGCCATCACCATTTATTTGTTGTCTTTGTAAACAGGGTTTGGGGGGCACAGTTTGCTCAGGCCCAACCCAACGGTTATTTTGCTCTGTTTTAACATTGCAAGGGTCGAGGTATAAGACATGCGAGGCGGCTTCTCGGGCATGACATCTCCTGCTTCATTCTAAAGGGGCTCCGTTTGGCATTGTTTGCAAATTGATCTGAGTGTTTTCCGTAGCCTAATGCCAGATAATTGAAAGGATTATAAAAAGCTTCTTTTGGAGGTTGTTATATTGTGCTCACCATGAATTTTGCTTTGTTGTGCACTGCTGTGTGCAGAGGGTAGGCACTGGTTGCAAAAGGCATGTTCAGCAAAGAGCTCTGCCTTTTATACTGTGTTGTTTAACGCTGTGGGCATCGAGGACCCTCATGAATCTGCTCCAGCTGTGGACCCGCTCCCCAGAGAAAGGGCCCATCTGCGCTCGCATGCAAATCCTGCAAACAGTGTTAGGAGATTCACAGTATCCTTCCACTCACTCCAGGCACCAGGTTATAGCCTTGTGATTTGCTTGGTTGGTGCAGTGGCAAAAGATTTGCTGTGTGAGGAAAGAAGCAAAACAAAACAGCAACATCAGGACGTCTGATGGGCATCCGTTAGCTGTGTGGCTTCTCTGAATCTTCTTTAAGATCTCGCTTTTACCTCCAGAAAATGGAGCTGGTAGAATTGTCTCAAGGACCAAGTGGGTCATGTGTAAGATGGTTGTGAGTTACACAGCACTTTACAAATGTTGGGTTAAAAACTTAATTGCCCATACATCCAGAGAGCACGCTGGCTCTTACTTCCCAACTGAACTGACTGAATTCAAAATAGAGCCCCCATGAGGACGTGCCTCAAAGAGCGTCTTGAGGTTTCAAGGAGCAGAAGGTTCCTTCTCTGTAAGCAAATGTTGTTCTCAAACTCATGCATTGAGCCCCGCACCCCTTTTCAGCAGCGCGTTTGAAAAGGGGCACCAACAGAAACACCCTGTGCCCATTGCCAAGCACCACTCACAGTGGGTGGAGTCAGGACACGCCAACGTGGCTGTGAGACCAGGGACAGGGAGAGGATGGAAGGGTCTTCTAGAAGCTCCCTCCCCTGCCCATCACAGACCAGTGCCCACCCCTGGGACTCCCATTACGCTCATGTGGGCATCCTCTAGTCCAGTGGTTCTCAACCTTCCTAATGCCACGACTCTTAAATACAGATCCTAATGTTGTGGTGACCCCCAACCATAAAATTATCTTCGTTGCTACTTCATAACTGTAATTTTGCTACTGTTATGAATCGTAATGTAAATATCTGATATGCAGGATGTATTTTCATTGTTATAAATTGCGATGGTCTTAGGCGACCCCTGTGAAAGGGTCGTTCAACCCCCAAAGGGGTCTCGACCCACAGGTTGAGAACCGCTGCTCTAGTCTTTGCTGGATCCCCTCTGTGGATGCGCTCCAAGTCCCCCGTGCCCTTCCAGGCAGGAATGCTAACTCCAGGTCCCTGACCACATGCCTTTCTTCATCCCATACTCCTTCCCATCCTCCCTTCCTCTCCGCGTGTGACCCACCATCCTCTCCTGTTTCTCAGATTTTCATAATATTCTTTCTTTCCCACGCCCACCTGCCTTGGCAGCCACCCCTTCACCACTGAACCAGGGAGCCATCAGCAGAGTCACTGGGGTGGCAGCCGGTGGGAGGCCCAGGGTCCGGGCCCCACAGACCTGGCTGCTGTCTCCACAGGGTGTGTGGTCGGTGGCGGGTCAGGACTCTCCCAGCCCCAGCAGACAGCTGACCTGCGTGCGGAACTAGGAGATTCTGTTGGGTGACATAGAGCATCATGACGGTGCCCACACACCGATAATAAGACAACGCAGAGTCATCATCAGGGAGGCAAAAAGGAGAGAGAGAGAGAGAGTCTCAGATATGCCAGAGCCACATGATGCTGTTGGGAGTGCAGGGTCCCCTGGGGCTGGGAGCCCGTGTCCTCTGATGTGGGCTGGCCCCACGCTCCCTGCTGCTTCCGTCCCTCCCATCACAGGGCGGCTGACATCTGGGAGGTTCTGGGGACACGCAGACCAGCCAGACCTCGCAGGCACAGGGAGCAGGGCGCGGAGGATGGGCGCACTCCTGGCTCCAGGGTCCCCTCAGACAGCTGTTTTGGACACAAATGGCTCGTCCCCTCGGCAGGTCTACACTGGGCTTCCTTCATGGCGCCTCGTGAGGGAGGGAGAGGAAAGATCTGCCGAAAACAGGCATCCTTTCGCTCCTCATCGATTCCTTCCGGACTTAATGACCATTTCCCCTGGTGTAAGGTCACACGGATACAGAGGTTATCGTCTTAACAACCGGGTTCATCTTCCGAATCATTTTCACTGCACTGTGCAGGCCCGCAGGCCACCCAGTGGCCCTCTGCTCCTCTCCCTCCGGGTCTGCTTTTGCCCGAGACCTGGAATAAGCCGGCGGGTTGACTCACTAGGCTCTTCTGGCTTGAGCTTCCAAGGAGCTTCTGATCATTGGTTCGTTTGTCCATTTCTGTAGGTAGCTACAGGTTCTTTTCTTTCTTCCTTCCTTCCTTTCTTTCTTCCTTCCTTCCTTCCTTCCTTCCTTCCTTCCTTCCTTCCTTCCTTCCTTCCTTGTCCTTTTGGGGTTGTATGGAGCCTCCTGTCTTCCATCTCTTTTTCATCTGCTTCATTTGGGTGTGTTTTGACGTAATGTGTCGCAATAGCAAAAGCATGGCTGTAACTTTCACTTTATGATGCCCCTATTCAGGTTTCTAGTTCTTTATCCCCCGCCCCCCGAATTATGAGGTTGTTTTGGGGTTATTTATTTATTTATTTATTGTTCTTTTGGGGTTGTATGGAGCCTCCTCTCTTCCATCTCTTCTTCATCTGCCTCATTTGGGTGTGTTTTGATGTAATGTGTCGCAATAGCAAAAGCTTGGCTGTAACTTTCACTTTATGATGCCCCTATTCAGGTTTCTAGTTCTTTATCCCCCGCCCCCCGAATTATGAGGTTGTTTTGGGGTTCCTTGCAGTGGTTCTCAACCTTCCTAATGCCGTGACCCTTGAATACAGTTCCTCATGTTGTGGTGACCCCCAACCATAAAATTATTTTCGTGGCTACTTCATAACTGTAATTTTGCTACTGTTATGAATCATAATGTAAATATCTGATATGCTATATGTGTTTTCCAATGGTCGCGACCCACAGGTTGAGAACTGCTGCTTTAGTGACTATAGGAGACAGGGCACTGGCTGGGAAGTCACTATGCCCGCGTGAGCTCAGTCTGCCACTGCCACTTGCTAGTTAACGTCCCCTCAGATGGGCAGTAGGAATAAAAAACTCTCTCCGTTCTCTCTGAGAAGGATGTCTTGAGGATAAAGTGAGGTTATGGAAGAAAGAGATCCCTAAAACACAGTATAAAAATCATATTACTGTCCATGTAGTGAGTGGTACTCCGTGCTGGGCACCAGGCTAAGCTCTCTGTACACGCTTTCGTTGCATCCTCATGATGATGCATTAAGGGGTAGTATCATTCCCCCACTGTTGCTGGTGAGGAGCTGAAGCCCAGAGAGGGCCCCAGGTTACACAGCACGTAAAAAGGGAAGAACCAGGATTTGAACCACCTCTGACTGGCTCCAGACTGTGGGCTCTTAACCACTGCACCATCCTGACGCCCGCTGTAGCAAACGTCCCATCGTTCAGCTGGATGCTGGTGATGTCTATACAACTCCACGCCAAGAAATCAAGTGCTTGGGAGACCATGAAATTCCCAGTGTTCTTGGCGAGGGGTTATTCAATGCATGGTGGGCTGAAGAGAAATCCCTTTCCAACATTTTGCTCGAGTTTCCGGAATCAAAACTCACGCCGTTGACCAGGGGGGGCAGCACAGTGTTCAGGTAATTAGCATCTTTATCTGAAATTAAAGACACAAACTATGACTTCGGGCCAGTCTGTCTCTTGGGCTGTCTGTCTCTTGCTTAGACAAGAGAACCGTGAAGGTCTCTGTAAGTCACAATAATGGCGACAGCTAACATTTATGACGTGCGTACTCAGTGCCAGGACTTTTTCTGAGTACTCTATGTTCAATTTTATCTGACTCTCACTACAAGAGCTGGGTGCTACTGTTCTTTTCCCCTTTTCGTAGGTGAAGAAACTGAGGCACAAGGAAGTCTGCCCAAAGTCACACAGAGTAGGGGGGGAAAGCTGGGACTGCACACACTTAGCCATTCAGCTCCTTTCCTTTCTAACTTACAGGGATGATATTATTTGTCGCCTTGGATGGATGGGTAACCACACTTGGTCACTTCTGTATAGCCTACCCCGTTTTTTTTCCTGCTCTAAATAAAAAAATAGTCTATGTGTTTAAATACCCCTTCACACTGTTTAGGACATAGTGGTGTTCAGTAAATATTTGCTTACCTGGTTTTCTCATCATTAAAAAACATTGTGTGAAAAAGACATGGAAACAAACAAGAATAAATCAAGAAATAGAAAATAATGAGGCTGCAGAACTGGGAGAAATGATCTGACTCGGGCCTCCTAACATGAACTATCTCATCAGAGAATAATCCAAAGATAAAGCACACTGTGAACCCCTACAGTGCTTATCTCGATGAAACAACAGCCAAGGAAAAGGAAATCGAATCATCCCGGTGGCAGAGACTTGATTATTGACTTTGGCAATGCTTTCTCCACCTCCTTGTGCCAATAAAGTTATTAGAATCGAATTGAGAGAGGCAGACGCACAAGAAGAGCTGAGACAAGATGCTGAGCAGTTGAAATCAATGACTCTTGGAGTTGATCCCCTGCCAAAGGCTATACCAGCTCCCATTCTGACCAGCAGCCCAGCGCTGCAAGCCAGGTTTCTGGAGGGGACGCCCAGGTGGCTGGGGACGGACAGCTGTGGGAAGGAGGCAAAGGGCGCCCTTCCCATTACCAAGGGCCAGAGAGGCCAGCACCCACCAGGGTGGAGAACAGTGAGACGTCGCTAGTCTCACCATCCTCCCCAGACTGTGGAAGGGGAAGAGGAGGCAGAGACGGAGGATGGGAGAGAACACAGTGTTTTTCACAATCTGTTTGTGACAGGAAGAAAGAGTGGCTTAATAACCCAGAGCCAGATTAATGGAATATTCCTCTCTCCCCTGGCAGAGCTGGTTCTTTGGTGCCATTGCTCGTAAAATGGATGGCCGACGGAGGAGCCATGGAGCTGATTAACAGATCTGCCCCCAAGTTGCCAAACAAAACCCATTCCACCAGAACCGGAGAGCTGGAAAGTGTTTAGACACCAGTTTAACGAGGGAACCACTAGCATTCTCTGGAAGCCACCAACCACTTAATCTCTTCTAGCTACTTCCTCCCTCTCAGTCAGCTATCTTCCCACCCTCTTCTATGTGGGCCCCAAGCATCTTCCTTCCATTCATTTTCTCCATCATCCACCCTCCAACCATCGAGCATCAAAGCCACCATTTAAAGTTTGTGCCCAATTCTCTGAGAATGAGTGCACCTTTGTAAGTCTTTGTGAAGATCCTAGCAATGGTATGTGCTTCTGATTAGTTGAGATGTGTGTATGTTTGCTTCTCTGTGTACAAGTTTTCTAAAATGATGATAATAATAATAGGTAACGAGTGGCAGGCATTCTTTTGAGCACTTAGAGTTCTTAGTGAATCTGTGTAGGTCAAGAGAGACATAGGAACACTGGGAATACTGACAAAGGAGGTTCTCCAAAAATCCTACATTGCAGCACAAAGTCCACAGCTCCACCCACTTGCCCAGAGTTTTGAATCAGCTTAAGAATTTCCAA
Source organism: Myotis brandtii (assembly GCF_000412655.1). NCBI lineage: Eukaryota > Metazoa > Chordata > Mammalia > Chiroptera > Vespertilionidae > Myotis > Myotis brandtii. The sequence goes on along the minus strand of NW_005354632.1, from coordinate 1,035,373 downwards.
TCAGATTAATTGTCCCACACTCTTATTCATGACCAGATATCCCAGTACTAGCAAGCATCTGAGAAGAGCTGATAATGTGGGTAATTAACACCAAACAAATAAACAAACAAAAATAATAGTAGTGTGGGGGGGACTGAGAACATGCAAAGAGAGAATTAAAGTGTATGGATATTTTAACGGAGATAAGAAAATATACTACATCATTCTCAGAGAATTGGGCACAAACTTTAAATGGTGGTTGGAGGGCGCTTGATGGTTGGAGGGTGGATGATGGAGAAAATGAATGGAAGGAAGATGCTTGGGGCCCACATAGAAGAGGGTGGGAAGATAGCTGACTGAGAGGGAGGAAGTAGCTAGAAGAGATTAAGTGGTTGGTGGCTTCCAGAGAATGCTAGTGGTTTCCTCGTTAAACAAAAAAGGAACATTCAGTGGCCAAAATAGAATTCTTCTTGCAAATTAGAAATAGCAGAATTGAAAAACCCAATAGTAAATTTCCCAGAAAGTACAGCAAAACATCAAAGAGATAGAGGAATTGGAGAAACAAGAAAGAAAAATTAGGAAACTAGTCTAAGAATTTTAATATCTAAATAATAGAAGTTCCAGAGAGAAAACATAAAAGAGAATCACAAATGAAATTTGTCCCCCAAGTTTCCCAGAAATAAAAGACAAAAGTTGCCAGCTTTAAAGAATACATCAACTACCCAACATAATGAATAAAAATAGATTCAAATTAAGGCACCTCACTGAAATTTTTCAAAAAGTGGGGGAAATAGTCTACAAGATTTCCAGAGAAAGAAAAAGTTATATACAAAGAATCAAAAATAAGAATGGCTTTGTGCTTCTCAATAGCATCCCTGGAAACAAAAAGAAAATGGGGCAATGTATTCAAAATTCTGAATGGAAATGATCTCCAACCTAGAGTTCTATACCCAGCACAATTATCAAACAAGTGCAAAGGTAGAATAAAGACATTTTCAGATGTGCAAAGTCTCAAAGATGTATTTCCCATGCAACCTTTCCCAAAACATGGAAATACAGCACAAAAGTTTCAACATAGGAGACAAGTAAAGGGTATTTCCAAGGTGAAGAAAGATCCCAGACACCATCGATGGAGGACAGCAGCCCAGGTTGGTACAGCACCAGTCAAGAGATAGTCATGTTGGACATGCCCAGAGAAAGTCTACTGACTCCTCAACCCATGGGCAGAATGCTCAGGTAAGCTTGGCCCCCCCCAAAAAAACACCTCATCATGTGCTATTCTCCACTTTTTGCCTGCTGTTTAGATCAGCTTCCTTTCACTCCCACAAAAGTACTCTGCTGTGACCTAGTCCTAAGAGTGAAGTAGACAAATGAAGTGGTTCATTCTAAGATGAATTTAGAAGCAGAATATCCAAAGCAGTCCACTCCCACTTTCCCTGATGATTTTCCTGGTGGAAGGCCACAGAAACCGGTGTGCTCAAGAGCAGTAAAGGGATCTGGATGGAAAATGGGATGGAAACGCTGCTACAGGAACCAGCCATATCTGCTAAGCCTACAGTTGGCACGGAATTCTTCAGCAGCTTGACGTGTGAATAGGAATTCAGCTGTTCAGTGTTCACATCCCAGTCTCTGCTGAGTTTTGTTTAGTTAAGGATGCTCTGTGCTTGGATTCTAGGGTCACACTCACATGCTCACCCAAAGCAGGTCCTTTGTGCTGGTGTGGTGGGTGCAGAGCGAGGCTCTGTCCTCGGCTGCTCACTGTGCCAGACTCAGCACTCCCATCTGGGCCTCGCACGGGATTCAATGCGTTTCTCCTGGGGGTCTTTGCGTCCTTTCCTACCAACCAACATCATTCAGAATCCTCAGGAGTCAGAAAGCTTATAAACATGCAGGGTCCAGGACTCCTAGGTTCTGAGAGGCTCCTTGACTGAAAGCAGTTTGGCCCAATTTCTCCCTAGAGCAGGGGTGGGCAAACTTTTTGACTCGAGGGCCACAATGGGTTCTTAAACTGAACCGGAGGGCCGGAACAAAAGCATGGATGGAGTGTTTGTGTGAACTAATATAAATTCAAAGTAAACATCATTACATAAAAGGGTACGGGCTTTTTTTTTTTTAGTTTTATTCATTTCAAACAGGCCGG
>NW_005354632.1:1012400-1033173 GCF_000412655.1 Myotis brandtii | reverse complement strand
AATGGGTGCATATGAGGCTTACATTGAGGGAATACTCAAGGGATTTGAGAACAGAGATCCGCCCTCCTGTGTGACCTGCTGCCTCCACCCAGAGAAAGCAACTGAAGTATCCAATGGCAGTTTCTTTTGCTAAAGTTCCACCGAAGTTGGTACCTGCTCAGCCCTAGTACGAGCCCTTTCAGTGAAGCATGAGACTTGTTAACTTTCCAGGCTGCGCTGTATTTCTCTGTAGCCATGTCTACCTCTAGACTATAGGAGGGAACCTGTCGCCAATGGTTCTTTACGGCCCCTCCTCCCCGCTCCCCTCGGCTAAGTGGGGACCCGACACAGAGTAGCTGCTCAGTATTTGCTCATAGAGTGAACAAATGAATACATAATTGAGTCAATGCCGACTCCTGAGACATCTAAGCTGCACACGTTCTGTTAGGGTCAGGAGTTCTGCCAGCTCCCAGAAAAGAAATCAAATCCATAATTGACTATTAAAGTAAAATCTCATGAATCTGAATGTAAGGTGAGAATTAGCGATGATATACGTCATGAAATTATTTATAAAGACATTCACTTATTTTATATGCAAGCACTTAGACTTGAACGAGGCTGAGGAGGGGTTCTGTAATGCAAGTCAGCAGCCCACAGAGGCTGGTGTGTCGTTTAGGTCGTGATTCATGTTAACATATCAGCAGATACCTCTGAAGTGCGGCAGGTTCTCGAGGGCAGCTGTTCTTCTCAGTGTTTTCATCGTTCCTCATAGAATTGCCTTGTATTTAAAATTCCTGTAGAGCCAGAGCCCTCAGACACTGTGGGAATCTAAGTAGGCACCATTGAGGTCTTGTTGGCTGTCTTCTTTCCACTCACCTGCTATCCCTTTGTCTCAGGCAGCCTGAGCTCCACCCACGGAGAGTCCTGGCATTTCTCCGAACGCCCCACACCGTCCTGCCCCTGTGAGTCCCTCTCTTTCCCGTCTCACTTCCATCAGAGAGCTCCCGGCCGCCCCGCACTCCTGGCTCCTGCAGATGGAGGGCCCCCTTGTCCTCCCTGCTCCCAAAGCACCCAGTGTTGGAGCTGTCTGCCTGTTTTCCCCGGCGGGCTAACCTCTCAGGAGGCAGCTCCTTTGTCTTATTTATCCTTGTGTCCCAAGCACATGGCTCAATGGTGCTTGGAAATGTCTCGCATAAATAACGAAACGTCCAGTCCTCAGGTGCCGACACGCTTCTGCCCGAGAGATGCTTAGCTCGGCGAGTGCGTTTCTAGCACCGTCACTGTTTCTATTTCGGCATCTAATTGCTATTGCGCCAAATGGTCAGAGCAGAAACTGCAGCAAGAGACACGGTCTAGAGACTCCCTCCCGTGCAAACGCTCCCAGCTCTGGGGAAATGGCTGCAGTCATAAAAGCGTGGAGGCCTGTGGAATTTTAGGCAGAAAAAAAAAATTGCTCACAGAATTGCAATTTTTGTTCAGGTTGCTGCCTGGGAGAGTCTTACCCCACCTCTGAAAAGCCCCTTCTCCGCGGTCGCTTCCTCCCCTCTCCCCGATTCAGGTGAACGATAATGAAAACTCACAGAGCTGAGAAAGCCGGGCCAAACCCCGGGCATGTGCATTGCTGCCTGGGCCAGAACCCAAGGCCCGGAGGTACAGAGTCCCCCTCCCTTCGTCCCTGCAAAATGCTGAACGCCCTTCCTGGTGGCAAGTCCACAGGGTCAGGGGACGCCCCACCCGGCGACTGGCCAGCCGTGAACGGACCTGAACCTTTTCCTGACCTGCCTGTCACGCCCACACTCAGCTCCCTCCTGGATAATGAGTTCTGGGAGGTTAGTACTTGCTGGAAACAGCACTTCATTTCATTCCACCTGCAAGTCCTCTTGCTCCAATGTCACCCATCCTTCCTACAGCTGCGGGGCTGACTCTGTGTGGACAAGAGCTTCTCTGTGTCCCTTGGGAGCGGCCGGAGCTCTCCCGCGGCCCCTCTCAATCTTGGGCTTCCCAGACCGAAGTAAATAGATGATGTCTGCAAGGAGACCCCAAACATCATCAATACTGTTGATAGTGATGGAGCTGAGTGATGAGGGCTGCTGTTGCAGGGGGTTCAGGTTCTGGCAACGAGTCAGATGTGAGCGCCTCCTAATAAGTCCTTGCCACGCGCAGTGTTGAGATGAAACCATGAGGGGGCCTGGGTGCCCCTTGGGACAGGGCATGGGTTCGCGTGTCCCCAGGTCACCTCGTTATTCCTCATGCCAAGCAAGAAACGTTCCCTTTGTGTGTGAGGGGAGCCTGCCCTTGTGAGATGGCTGGAACCCGTGTGGACAGCATCCTGGCCGAGGGGCTACTGCTCTCATGTGAGGAGGAGGAGGAAGAGGAGGAGGAGGAGGAGGAGGAGGAGGAAGAGAGGGGAGATGTGAGCGGGAGAGAGGAAACCCAACCGGCCTTCACACTAATCCCACGAAGGACTGGGATCCCGGTTGGGCAGATGGTGAAGCCGAGGCTCCCAGAGGCAGGAGACATGCCCAGGATGCTAGAAGCGATGGGTCTGGACTGAAAAGCCAGACCTGTTGAGGCCCAAAGCCCACTCCCTGTTAATGACACCACCCCAGGTCCCCTCCCCAGGGGACTGTGCGGCCCGCTGGGACCTCCCACCCCCACAGCAGCGTGGTTCTTGCCCCTGTCCGGGGCAGCAGGCCTGGCCCCTTCCTGCCTTCCCCATCCCCCTTGGAGGCTTAGGCCAGAGCCCACCCAGGCCCCAGGTGCCACAGGAGCGCCGGCTGCCCCTCCCTTCCATTTCCTCTCCTTATCCCATACAGGAAGCACAGGGACAAGATGGCAGGGTGACTCATCGCTAGAAGAATGAAACCTTGAGTGGGGCAGCTGAGAGGCGTGGCTGGGTGCCCTGACAATGGAGAATGTCCCCCGAGCCTTCAAAGGGCCTCCGGGCACTGACTGTAAAACAAAGGCCGAGAAAAAGGACCGCAGCGGGCGGGGCTGGAGGGCAGACAGGAGGCCGAGAGGCGGCCACAGCGCTTGCCACCGTGAAAGGGAAGACCAAGGGGACTGGAGATTTCCCGGTGGCTATAATTTGCCCTGTATGCGACGTTAGGCAAATCCGTGTCCTTTATGCATCTCTCTCTTTTTTTAATTACAGTTTACTCTCAGTTTTATTTTGCATTGGTTTCAGGTGTACAGCATAGTGGTTACACAGTCATATTTTACAAAGTGCTCCCCCCAACTTCCAGTACCCACCTGGCGCCACACATAGTTATTGCAGTATCATTGACTATATTCCGTCCTCGTACTTTTCATCCCTAAGGCTGTTCTGTAACTGCCAATTTGTACTTCTTAATCCCTTCACCTTCCCCACCCAGCCCCCCAGCCCCCTCCCCTCTGGCAGCCACCTGTCTGCTCTCTGTATCTGTGAGTCGGCTTCTAGTTTGTTTTTTCGTTTACTTTGCTCTTTAGATCCCACGTTAAGCATTCCTGTTCTCCTGTTCGTATGGCGCCCATGACCCTGACCTTCACATCTGACAAACATTCTCCACATTGTGGGCCCGGCCTGCTGGGGCCCCAGGTTTCACCCGTGAGATGTATGAGGGCACCTGCCCCAGCGCAGACTCTGCAAGGACCTCGCGTCTGCGAAGCACCGGATGAGATCTGTCGCTCTCGGCGTCCCCTCCCCGCTCCCCAGGCTCAGCCGGGCCTGACCGTTGGCTTAGAGGGCACAGGGACAAGTGGACGGGGGCGAGGTGCTGGTGGGCTCACCAGACAGGCCGCTGTGCAGACAGCTCTGCCGCCTCTGTCCCTGCCCCTCTGGGTGGCGGCAGAAGCCCAGCCGGTTCTGGACGAGGGAAGAAGCCCGAGGGGTGGGGAGGCCAGAGGATGTGACCTCATTTAACCTCAACTACCTCCCTAGGGCCCTGTCTCCAAACACAGTCACATTGGGGTCGGGCTTCAACATATGAGTTTGTGGGGTTCAGCCCATAGCGGTGTTCAAACAGCGAGACATTCAGAGAAGAGGGTGCCCTCTGAGCTGTTTGCTGTCCTCCCAGACAAAGCCCCGGCCTCCTCCTCTGGCCTCCTCCTCCCTCTGGCTCCTCCCCTCACCCTGAAGCATCCCACAAGGACTCCAGCATTGCAACATGAAGTCCTGGGGACAATGCAGCTTTAGCCAGGCCTTAAGGAGCTCGATGCACGAAAAAGCTGGCTTTGCAAGCCGGGTATGATTTCCCCAAAGACGCCACAGATATCCACCACGGGCCTTCCTTCTTTCCCATCAAAAATTCAAGGCTTTAAAAAAATCGTATCTTTACCTGAATTCCTCAAACACATTTGTATTCTGGGAAATAAAGGTACGGGTGGATTTAAAACAAGTTTTGGGGTTTCATGAGAACAAGTCTGCCTTAGGCCTCAGAAATGGCGAGGCAGGCCCATCGCAACTCCCTCCAGCGAGAAGGAGGGAGAGGGTGGTACCCACAAGGAAGCCGATGTTCAGTTTCCTGTTGCTAGTGGGGTGACCCCGCAGTGACCCTTGGATGTCATCTGAGCCCACCGCGTCCAGTTCCAGCGCCGACCACACTCTGACCGCAGGTGGCTTGTGCAAGAGCCTCTCCATTGGCCCAGGCCCCCCTGCCTCTGCTTTTGGCCACCAATTTACTCAAATGAGACTGAGTCTACGCTCAGCCCCTGGCCCGGAGGCACCAAGCGGCCCACAAGGACGCGTTCTGCTCCCCTCTGGGCAGGAGCACAGCTGCAGAGCCGCTCTCTGCTCCACGGCGCTGCTGTGAACCGGCGCTGGGGAACCCTCCCCTCCCTGCTTTCTCCTCGGATCCCAGACACAGGGAAGCATCAGGCTGGCTCACATGCCCAGGACGTTTCTGAGCTCCGGCGCCCACAAGATTTCCTAGGACTGAGGGCGAGAGTCTGTCATTATGGTATTTGCAGAACCAGAGACTGTATTTAAGGCTTCAACATGATGCCTATTATAACCCTTTCCTAGGCTGGCATGCCAGAAACACAGCATGAATAGTCTTTTCCAAGGCATTTGCCAGGGCAGGCGATTGCCTTGGATCACATAGGAACTGCCTGGGGCTGGCTGCAAGCTGGAGAGTCTGGGGAAGGAGCATCCGTGCAGGGCTGTGTGCATTGTACAGCTGGGGGTGGGGGGGGCTGTGATGGTACCCCCTGGGGGTGAGCACTGGGGCAGCTCTAATGCCACCCAGAGGAAGTGGGCAACTAGGGAAGTTGGTGAATTCTGAATTACAGATGAATTCTGGGGAAAACTGGTGCGTCCGGGGATAGACAAGGATTCTGAGTTCTTCGTGGGGAGAAAGCAGATACTCAAGCCCAGCACATCAGGCTCCCGAGGGAGTCCTCTGGGGGTGGGAGGGACACAGGTACTTACGCTCCAGTAAAGGACGCGTTTCCTGGAAACACCATCACCTGGCTGGCAGCTCAGTTGGTTAGAGCAGCGGCCGCCAACCGGTGGTCCGTGGACCATTGGTGGTCCGTGAGGTCCAAAAGGTTGTCGACCGCTGGGTTAGCGCATCATCCCGGGATGCTGAGGTTGCAGGTTTGATCCCCGGTCAGGGCACGTACAGGAATCAACCAGTGAGTGGAGCAATAAATTGATGTCTCTCTCTCTCTCCTCTTCCCCCTCTCTCTAAAAATCAACCAATCAATAAAAATAGAAATGAATAAAAACACCATCAAGACCCATTTCCATGACTCACTGTCCAAAAGCCATCCCACCATTCTGAATTTCTCCTTTTTATAGAACTCGCAGTGCAATTAGAGAGATTGCATCTCACATCATTAATATCACCGTGACTAAGAGGTTGTCTCTTCTCTTTTATCTGCCATTACTCTGCTCACGGGGAGGAGAGGAAGCGACAGGCACAAAGTCACGTTCTAGGACGATTGATCGGCGGCATAGAGATTGCTGGGGGGCGGGGGGGAGCAGGGAGAGGGCTCCCTTCGTCCTTCACTCCGCAGACACCGATTGGCCACTTGCTACCTTTCAGGCCTATAAAGGTGGTTTCTGCCTCTGTGTCAGTTTAGGTCCTCCAAGAAGCAGCACTAAGGCAGGGTTTGATGTGCAAGAAATGTCCTGGGGAAAGTGCCTCTGGAAGGTAAAGGGGGAAGGAGCAGGGGTAGGCAGGGAGAGCACTCAGCCCCTGAGGATGCTGCTCTGAGAGGCTTAACCGCTGGGAGAGAGCCTCCCAAGCCAAGGTTGGTCATTGGCGGAATCCCGTTCGCAGTAGGAACAACTGTCTTTAGTCCCCCCCGTTGTGCTCGTTGGCCGAGGGGAGCCGTGAACACCATGGGGGGTCAGTCAGTGGCATTTCCCGCAGCGGGCTCTTGGGAAGGAGATCTGCATGGAGCCCTTCCGAGGCCACCCAGCCTTCGGGAGCGCTCAGGTTAGTCCAGGGGTGGGCAAACTTTTTGACTCGAGGGCCACAATGGGTTCTTAAACTGGACCGGAGGGCCGGAACAAAAGCATGGATGGAGTGTTTGTGTGAACTAATATAAATTCAAAGTAAACATCATTACATAAAAGGGTACCGTCTTTTTTTTTTAGTTTTATTCATTTCAAACGGGCCGGATCTGGCCCGCGGGCCGTAGTTTGCCCACAGCTGGATTAGACACATGAACCTACACATCACAGGCATATTCCACGTCTGTCCCACGTTCAGCCAGCCGCAGCCTGGGCGTGGGCGGTGCCCACCGTACCGGGCGTGGGGAGGCCTGCGATGTTGGGTAGGTGCCAGCCCCAGGCCTAGTGTCGCAGGGAGATGGCCGATACTATACAATTATGTACAAGACTCAGTGGCCAGGAGGAGGGAATGAACTAGCTGCTGACGGAGCGGGCAGGGAGGGTCAGGGGAAGGGGTGTGGCCGTGGGTGGAAACATGACTGGCACTGGTCCCCTGCACAGGAGGAGATGTCGGCCCCACTGGGAACCTGGCCTGGAGCCCGGGCTGTCACTTACCCACCGTGCCCTGCGCCAGCCTCTGAATCTCCCTCAAGCCCAGTTTCTTCGTGTGTGAGTGGAGATTGTGACGTAGCTATGTTACGGAATGGTGATGACGCACATAAACCCGCTGGCGAGGGCCTGGCCTGCGGTACACGATTTGTAAGCGGTCACAGCTAGTATTCCTGCGCTTGACATTTCTGATGTCCCGGACAGTGGGAACAGCCTGTCCAGAGGTCTGACAGAGTGGAGGCACGCCGGTCGGGCAGATGTTTTCCGCAGCTGGATCACTGGGGACCAGGGAAGGGGTGGCCGAGGGCGGGCTGGGGAGACAGGCCCGTCAGTCAGATGCAGAGCCTCCTGTGCTGTGTGAGGCATTTCAGATTTCACGCTGGGTTATGGAAGCTATTAAAGGACATTGTGTAGGGAGGGAGAGCATCAGATTTGCATTTTAAATTTTTCTCTCCGGCAGCAGGGCATTTAGCAGATCAGAGGGAGAAAGGAGCAGACAGGGGCGATGGGTTTGGAGGCTTTTGCACTAAATCCAAACAAGAGCTCCAAGGAGCCGAGAGAGGGAGAGAGGAGCAGGTTTGGAAGGTTTCCAGGGGGAAGCACTGACATGTGATGGCCACCAGTTGGCATGCGGGCGAGGCAGGTGTCTTGGGAGAGCACCATGCCTGGTCATTTGGCTGGAATGACTGGTGATGCAGGTACAGAGGCAGGACAAGCAATGAAGGTGGGCGGCGGGCACAGAGGTGGAGCTGGGTGGTGTTGAATCGGGGCCCCCCCCCCCCCCCCCGGGCCTCTCTGGCAGACAGTCGGTGAATGGATCTGGGCCCAGAGGAGAGGCCCGGAGGCGCTTGGAGAGTGTGGCCCAGGCCAGGCCGGGGCCTGAGTAAGAAAGGCCGGAGGAGTAAAAGGAAGGTCAGTGTGGGCACCAGCCTGGGGCCTGTGTGGACCGTCGGGCATCTTGTCAGGCACTTTGTAAACATGACGAATATGGGGAAGATGCTCTTGTGCCACTTGTGCCTCCTAAAGCCCCTCGAATCCACAGCGATACTGACCAGCTAACCAGCCATCTGGGATCGAAGGAGTGAAGATCAGCTCGGACTGAAAAAGCAAACCTGAGCCCGACAGTTAATCAGGCTGAGAGGATCTGGATAAAAGCGCTGCAAGGGTAACAGGAGACCTTGTTTCTCCCAAGGTCATGCAGTGGCTGTAAAATGAGTGACAGCCGCGTTCTCCCCAATGGCGTCCCAGGATGGCTTTGCTAACCCCACCCAGGTCTGAGGGTGTCCAATGGCTCAGCCGCCCTGCCTCCTGCCCACGCTGTGTTCCTCTGCTTCCCCTGACCCCGCCCCTGAAAGCAGCCAATCGCTGCTCTCCACAGCTCTCACAGTCTCCGGGCTGGACCACACATCTCAGGGAAGACATCCCTCCTCCCTCTTGGCCGCTGATGCTCCGGATGTCCTCCCTCCCTGCGGCCAGCCAGGAAATCTGACCGTGTCAGACCACTGTGGTCCCTGGTGGTCGTTGGCTGATTCAGTCTGAACAATAGGCACATCCTAAAGACAGAAGCAGGATCTGGGGACCCTGGGACGCAGCTGGAATAGAGCAGGAGATAAAGAACTGAATCCGAAACCTGGATGGGAGCAGGCCTGGCCACACGAGGCTGGGAACATATGGGCCCCCACCCAAAGCCACTGCTTCCCTTCTGGGGCCGCTCCTTAGGAGGGACACGGGGAATGAGACAGTGCTAAGATCACGCAGAATAAGGCCCACGAGGAATGCGTGTAAAACTGGAGGCTGCTTAGTTCTTGAAGGGAAGACACAAAGGAAAAAAATCTGTCACCCAAGAAGGCATATATTGAAAAGGGATTGAACTTGCCCAGGAAGGTCTGGAAGGACAGAATAGGACCCAGGAGTGAAGCGACAGGAGTCAGACTCAAGCTCGCCTGGACAGTTTCGCCACAGGCGGGTGGAGCACGCTAAGCTGGAGACCCGGGTGCCTTGTCACAGGGGATTTAAAAAAGAGGCTGAAGCCCGGCTGGCGTGGCTCAGTGGTTGAGCATCGACCTATGAACCAAGAGGTCACGGTTCGATTCCCGGTCAGGGCACATGCCCAGGTTGTGGGCTCGATCCCTGGTGTGGGGCGTGCAGGAGGCAGCCGATCAATGATTCTCTCTCATCATTGATGTTTCTCTCTCTCCCCCCCCCTCTCTGAAATCAATAAAAACATATTTTTAAAAAATAACTAAATAAAAATAAAAAGAGGCTGAGCATACCGTGGCCAGAATGTGGTGCGAGGAGCCTCAGCCCCGCGGGCCCTGTAGACCCGACGACTTCTAAGGCCCTCCTGCCCGGAGTCTCAGTCCTGAGTGGGCAGAACAGGCCTCCTGCCGCCATCAGTGTCTGCAACCCCTCCGCCAGGACGGACATTATTAAAAATGCAGGAAGTGAGGCCACTGAATAGGGTCCCACTGAACAGAGGGGGTGGGTGCCTGTGAGGAGGGTCATTATCCAAGCTCGCCCTTTATATCCGGGAGACCAGGTCTGAGCACCAGCTCCACCACATCGGGGAGACCACAGGCCCGTTTCTTCAACTCTCGGAGCCTCGGTTTCTCAGCTGTGGGAGCAAGAACTTAGTCTAGGCTGCCAGAGAGCGAGCGCCGAATAAACGCCGGCTGCAATCACTGTGCTTCGCCATGAGCTGATAGACACAGATTCAGGGAGATTTTAAATGCCACCACGCGTTTGAGTTTTGAGTTCCCCAGAGCTTGGCCGAAGGTGCTTCGAGAGCACGGGGCCCGAGGTGAGAAACCAAGAGGGCACGCCCTTACCTCAGCCAGAACGTCTAGGCCTGCGTCTGCTCCACTGAGCTCGGATGGAAAATTTAGGGGACAGAAAAGGAAGGGTTTCCGCTGCCAGGATGAATCCAGACCGGTGCCAGAATCGCTTCTTTGGCGCCCGGGCCAGATGCTTGTCTAGTCTTCCCTTAAACACTGCCATTCTCTGCGGGGCCCCACACTCATTTGCTTAGCAATTGTTTTCCTCTTTAGGATATTCAGAAGCTCAAACAAACAGCTGGCAAAGTTTTATTGCCTTGTAGAAACCCCGCCAGACCCACTTTCATCAAAAGGGCATTGTTGGGGATTCATTGAAGTCCAATACTCCGGCGAGAAGGCCGGAGTTGTCGCTGCTCCGGCGGCCTCTGTAGGTTAGAAGCGTCTCCCGGCGATTCGGGCCGCAGCGTTCATTTGCTTAGCAAATCCTCTCCGAGGCTGTGCTCACGCAAAGATCATTTGCAGCCTGGACGCTGCAAACGACTACAAATCCTGAATCGATGGAGTTTGCGGTAATGAGGTTTTAGTGTTGCTGTAATGATGTTTCCCATCCTGCAGCCCTGCTGAACTCTCAGAGCATTTTCATAGCCCGTGTCCAGCCTTAGCCGGCCCCTCAGATGCTCCTCAAGTAGAATCCGATAGGTCAGCACGCTCTGCAGACGGCAGAGGCTGAGTGTTTGCGATGAATAAGTTATCGCACTCGGGTCTCCTGACTCTGACTCACAGCCTGCCGGGTCTCCTCAGGCCTCGCAGCCTCTCTCTTTCCAAAGGGACGGAAGGTGACTTGAGCGAGGGCTGCCTGGCCACGGTTAGAAGAATATCCTGGGCGTCCGCGTGGCTCTGTGTCTCCAAGACCAAGGAGGACACTGGCGCCTCGTAGGCGCAGGTGGGCACAGAAACGGCGAACGGGCGAGCGTGTGCCCACAGGAAGGGGTCCCCCACCCACACGAAGGCCTGCCCTTTGGTTTGCAGGTGTAACTGCCCCCTTCTCTGCTCGCTTTCCTCACCCCATTTTCAAGTTCCTGTCCTTCCGTCAAGCCCAGGCCGACCAGCCCAAAGGCCGCCTCCTTCAGGAGCCTATTCTAATCATCTCAAGTTCAAGTCATCCCTCCTTCTTTATTTTTTTTTTTTTATGCTCCTTGTTCCACTTTGCCAACCCTTCTTCTGGATTGCCTCGCGTTGCTGCAAGGGAACAAGGCGTTTCTTTCCCACTAGTTGACAAGCCGGGGCCACGCAGTGTTCATCTGACCCAGACACTGCGTTATATAGAGCAGATTGTGGCAGACACTGCTGCTGTCCCAACCCCCCATCCTCCCCTTCTCACCCAACTCAAGGGGGGCGCCGCTTGGGGTGTTCTATTAAAAAACAAGACACGATGGCTGCAGGCAGTTTTATTTACCTGCAGCAAGGAAAGGGGACAGGAGATTCAAATCCAAAGCTCTGCCTCCCAGAAGGGAGGCTGAGCCATTGCTTATGCGCCCTGTTTGGTCAATCACATGTTGATTTCTTCACATTTTAAAAATATATTTTTATTGATTTCAGAGAGGAAGGGAGAGGGAGAGAGACACAGAAACATCAATGATCAGAATCATTAATCAGCTGCCTCCTGCACGTCCACTCCTGGAGATTGAGCCCACCATCTGGGCATGTGCCCTGACCTGGAACCGAACAGTGACCTTCTGGTTCATACATAGGTCAATGCTCAGCCACTGAGCCACGCGGGCCAGGCCATGCTGATTTCTTCTTTGCAGTTGGCTAGACTTATCAGGTTGGGTTCCTGTCGAGCTTAGCTTACTTACAGCTGGTCTGCAAAATACTGTGCTTCATTTTAACAGTTAGCAAGAATAACATTCAGTAAGAATGGCCCAGACCTTGAGGCCCTTGTCCTATCTAACACTTCCGTTTAGTAAGTCTTGGCTGAGCACACGGATGCCTGGCTAGAGCTACATTTCCCAGACTCCTTTGCAGCTAGGCATGGCCCTGTGAGGCTCCCAAATGGGTAAGAGCAGAAGTGAGGCGAACTTCACCTTCCTGGCAGCGGGTGGCTTATCCCCTTGTGCTTTCTTCCTCCCTGGGCTGGGCCGCAGATGTGGCAGAAAAGAACCGTACCCCGGGGATGGCAGGGCAGCAAGATGGAAGGAACGGAGTCCCTAGCGAAGCTCCCCACCCTCTGGACTGCTCCCCCCAGACACTTAGATGAGAGACAGCTACTGTTTTTCTTAAGCTCTCCTATTTTGGGATCTCTTTATTAAAATTGCTTTGCCTAATTACTAATCAGTGTACAGGTGCCCGGTATAATTTTTTACGTGTGAATGAATGGAAGCATGGATAAACAAAAGAATCAGTAACGTGGATGCGTGAATAAGTAAGTCATCTGTTGCCAACTGCAGTTATGCTTGAAGTAACACCTGCCTAATTTTCCCAGTGGGGTCCTGACTTCCCTGACAGCGAAGCCGGGAGAAGGGGGGAAAGCGAGGCAGAACCTGTGCGTCAGAAGGCGGGTCCCCCGGGGGGTCCAGTGACGGATGTGCCATTCTTTCGCTTTGTGTTTGAGGTCAGGCTGCTCCCCGGGGACCTGCTGGCAGAAACCCAGAAGGGAGTTTTCTGCTGTCAGGAGTTCAGCCGAAATAGCCTGAGCTGGCCGTGTGCAGAGCTGCGTCAGACGGCAACGGAGGCCATTCGGCGCATCTCTCCTTCTTATGACAATGGTCTTGACGAAACCCAAGGTATGTTGTTAGGTGTGTGACCAACCGCCTCTGCAAGGTGAAGGGGCATCCTGTAGTGAAGAAAAACAGTATGTGCTCTGCATTCCTCACAGGGTTACAGTGACAATCAAGTGAGCTCGTGTGTGTGGAATTGCTCCGTAAGCTGTTAAGCCCAGAAATGCATGGCTGTTGCTCTCTATCTGCCTGGCAACTTCCTCCCGTTATCCATCTGTGGCTGCTAATCTGCTAATTGCAGTCCCCTCTCCTGGATCAAACTAGTGAGGAAGTCCCCAGGTCTGGTCCATTTTTTGGCCCCAGGGATTTGTCCAAGGGGTGAGCACATGACCCAGGCCGAGCCAATCAGCGCTCTTCCCTTGGCAAGGGGCGCCTCTCGGGGCTCCCTGGGCTCCACCTGGGATGAGGTCAGCCCAGAGCTCTCTGCAACCCTGGGTTCTGCACGGAGGAAGCAGGGTTTGGAGACGGAGAGGGAGGCTCTGACTGCCTGTCTGAGACCAGCCCCACCCCTGTCCTCCAGGATCACATGAACAGATTGTTTGTTAGACGGAAAAGTTCCCTCCTTTCCTTAAGCTGATTTGAGTTGGATATCTTTCACCGGCTAATAAAATACTACTATAGGTAACATTAGCAAGAGACTCAAAGGGACCTTGAGAGCTTGCTCATTTACTTATTTTTTTTAACATCTTTATTATTGAAAGTATTTCTTATGCCTCCTTTTCCCCCATCGGCCCCCTCCAGCCCACCCCCAAGCGCTCGCTTATTTAGAGACTCTAACCAGGGAAAATGCCCCTTGAGTCCCTTTAACCAAGAATGGCCGTCCTTGATCTGGAAAGGTCATCCTTTTTGACCAGCTGTGTGGCTCTAAGGGGGCACACACAGTGGTGCCAGGAGAAGAGGAGCCCAGCCAGCCAGGACGCCCGGCTAGCCCACCCCGGTGGCCACTGGGATGATGGTTCAGCTTGAATATGTCCAAGGATGGGACTGTCACCTTCTCATAAGGCACACACACCACCCTCGTGCTCACACCTCTGGTTCTTAGAGATAAAACCAAGTCAGGTCCCTTTGTTTCACTCTCTAGGGCAGTGGTTCTCAACCTTCTGGCCCTTTAAATACTGTTCCTCATGTTGTGACCCAACCATAAAATTATTTTCGTTGCTACTTCATAACTGCAATGTTGCTACTGTTATGAATCGTAATGTAGATATCTGATATGCAGGATGGTCTTAGGCGACCCCTGTGAAAGGGTCCTTCGACCGCCAAAGGGGTCGAGACCCACAGGTTGAGAACTGCTGCTCTAGAGTTTGAGTGTGGCTCTTCCACAAAATACCACGTGCGGGCGCACATGTACAGTGCGATTGAAACTTCGTGGCCCATGCGCAGAAGTTCGTATTTTGTGGAAGAGCCACACTCAAGGGGCCAAAGAGCCGCATGTGGCTCGCGAGCTGCAGTTTGCCGACCACTGGACTAGACCAATACACCTGGGGCAGGGTCATTCTGGGGACGGGGGAGAGGAGCAGCGGACGGGGCCCTGGAAGGAGAGCGGGGCAAGGCAGGGGCCCTGGTGCTCAGGGATGGGCGCTCCTGAAGATGTGGGGAAGCTGGAACGCAGCTGTGCCCCACTCCCCTCTGCCTGGCAGGTCTGGCGGGGATGGGTGCTGGAGTCAGGCACTCAGCGTGCAGCTCTCTGGTGCTGCCCCTGATGAGATGCTGCATACAAGCCTGGTGCCTCAGAGGCAGCCCTCCGCCCCCAGAACCAGCTCAACATACCCTCACAATGAGGATTTCAGGTGCGTTTAAAGACCTTCCTAGGTGACCTCTCACCCTCCTAGGTGACCTCTAACCCCGGGCCCATAGTGGCCCCCTCTGCCTCCGCACCCCGAGGCTGCCTGGGCTCCCTCTTCCACATCCAGGGGTTTCTCAGCTCTGTCGTTTGACAGATGATGCCAATGATGGAAATAGGTCAAACAGCAAATTTCCAATCCCCTGCTGAGCTTTGGGGAGACAAAGCTTTAGTGGAAAATGAATACAGAGGCTATTTGATGGCCATGCTGGCTGGCGGACAGACTGCTTTCCGTACGCAAACATCTACCCAGCCCTTGCGTCTTGGAGGCCGGGAGCGAGGCTGGTGGGAGGCACCCGGCGCAGGCTCCCCAGTGCCCTGGGTCCGCGTGAGACGTGGGGCAGTGACTAGCTCGCCGAGCGTGGTGTTGTGTGAAATGGAGATAAAAATATCTGTGCCAGGGTCTCGTGAGGATCGATGGGCTACAGTACACAGACCTGCCTGCTGGAGTTTAATTCTTTAATGTTAACGCTCCGAAGGCTCACAGCACAGCTGGGGAGGGAAAGTCACTGACACGTATCGCCTTGAGGTGAAATATACTCAGCCGCCCCGCCCTTCCAGACACGTGCAAAAAAGCCGCACACTCTGGGGAGGTGGTAGGAGGACGGGTCACAGGTGAAAAGGTGGGGCACAGGTGAGGGGACAAGAGTGCAGGTGAGACATCAAGGACACGGGAGGGGGATGGTGCCGATGAGAGGGTGGGGGCACAAGTCAGAAGAGACAGGCACAGGTGAGAGGCAGGGACACAGGTGATGGGACAGGGGCACAGGTCAGAGGGCAGGGGCACAGGTCAGAGGGCAGGGGCACAGGTCAGAGGGCAGGACTACAGGGAGAGGGCAGGGCTACAGGTGGGAGGGCCGGGTGCCGGTGAGTGTGCAGGGGCACAAGTCCACAGCCAGGTGGGTCGGGTCAGCACCTACGGGCTCGAGGGCAGAAGAGGCGGGTCGTGGTGGGTGCCCAGGAGGCTGCCTTCCTTCCTGGGCGGCTCCTTGTCTTCCTTGTGCTCTTTGAACTCATGCTGACTTACGAAGCAATGCACACAAATTCAAACAATGAGAAATGTCATAAGTTATTACAAAACGTTACGGATTCTCACTCAGCCCCTGCCAGCGCGAGGCAGTGTTAACAGTGTGGCCGCCCGTGCCCAGCGGAACGTATTTTATATAAACTGTTTGGATTTTAAGACAATGGCTCACTCTAAGAATTTGTTCTGCAACTTGCTTTTCATTGTGTTTTTTTACTCAAAGTCTTTTACAACCAACTCTCCGCATCAGTCACCACGGCTCTACCTTGTTTGAAAGACCTGCGTGATATTGCATAGCACGATAGACCATCGTTTATTTCACTTGCGCCTGATAAATTGTCTCCAACCTTTCGCTATTATAAACAACGGTGCCGTTTGTCCATTCAGTCAACAAATACAGACGGAACAGCTCCAGTGCACCAGGCCCAGGCTGTGCAAAGGTGGGTAGGAGAGGTGACAGTCCCTGTGCCCAGTGGCTTGCAGGCCGGGGGTGGGGGTGGCCAGCAGGTGCCAGGGCAGCGATGGCACACGTCAGTGTGAAATTGCGCCTGCGGCCGAGGCACATCAAACTCTCAGAGGGTGACTGAGGAGGTGAGGCGGGGCTTCCATGGGGGTGACGTGAGGCCACAGCAGTCAGCAGGGGAAGGAGAGTCACAGTCTGTGCAGAGGACAGTCCCCGAAAGGCACCGTGAAAGGAGCAGGAGCGTGGGGACGAGGTACAGCTTTCACAAATGCGTGGGATCGTTTCTACGCACAGTTCTCACGAGGATTTGAGCGTGGTGTTGTGTGAAATGGAGATAAAAATATCTGCGCCAGGGTCTCGTGAGGATCCGATGCAGACCTGCCTACTGGAGTTTAACTCTTTAATGTTAACTCTCCAAAGGCTCACAGCACAGTTGGAGAGGGAAAGTCACTGACACGCATTGCCTTGAGGTGAAATATACTCAGCAGCCCCGCCCTTCCGGACACTTGCAAAAAAGGGGCCAAAGAGCCGCATGTGGCTCGTGAGTTTGCCGACCACTGGTAAGGTGTATAGATGTGTCCGCTGGAGTTTAATTCTTTAATACGTTAGTTCCTCTCCCTCTCTTTGCTCCGTCCTTTCAATTACTTACTCCCTTGTTCCTCAAAGTGAGGTCCACGGGCCAGCAGCATCAGCACCATCTGGTAGCTGGTTCGGACACAGGCTCTCAAGCCCCATCCCAGTGTGCGTAAGAAGGACTGCCGAGGGATCCCCCAAATGGCAGTCATGTCAGGGTGCAGAGCTCTAAGGGACTGTTTTCATCTCCTGCCCTGGTCGGATGAAATATACTCTCCTGTCTCTTTTGTGGAGACTCGAACATCAGCCTGTTCAGTGATGCTCAGGGAAGAATGGCCATAGCAATTCAGATCACACAGGTACTCATGTTAAAAACTATTTACTATTTACCTGTTATCCTCCAGACATGCTAGAGACAATGGTTTGTTTGTTTTTGTTTTTTAAGAAGAAGACCGGGCTCTTTTCTCAGAGCGTGAGCTTTGTGTAGTGTCTGAAAGTCCTAGTCGCTGGTTGACTAGCAGCTCATCTTGGGTAAATGACTTACTTAAGCTCTTTGAGCTTCAATTATCTCCCTTGTAAAATGGAAATAATAATAGGTCATTCTCATGGACTCTTCCACGATTAAGATGCTTTTGGCTACAAGTAATTCCATGCAAACAATAAGGAAAGCATGTCTCCTCACATGAAAAGAAGCCCTGATACTTCTGGGCTGGCTGCCTCAGTCATCAGTGCCACCATCAAGGACTCAATCACTTTCCATTTCTCGGCTCTAACCGTTTCTTTACGTCTCCTGGTTCTTGGGCGAGTTCCCCTCCTGATTGTAATATGATCGTTAAAATGTCTGGCATCCAGAAGTTTTTGAGAAGCACTTTCCCTCCCGCCCCCACTACACATTAGACTCCCCTTCATTGGCCAAAATGTTATTACGTGTCCTGACTGAAAACAATCGCTCTGAGGGAAATGGGATCGCAGTGATTGGATTAAACCAATTGGAATAGAGCTTTCCCTGAATTACCAGGAAGAGTAGTAGACGCCCAAATGAAATCAGGGCTTTGCCGGCCATGAGGCGAGGACCCGGTTGCTTAGTCGGCAACAGGAGTGCCTGACTCGGGGCTGGTGGGAAACTGTGATGGGATCATTGGTGGAAGGCTCTCCGAATGGTACCTGGTGCATAGTCGGCCCGCAAATGGGTGTTAGCGAAAAATATGTCTCATGTATTTCGCAAGTTAAGTTATAAACTGTTTGTCTTCTGGTGTTGAATGATAGATGTCATCAAGGTGATCGGAGCCCCTAAAGTGATGTGGACAGAGGAATGGAAGGGTAAGGACAGGCCAGGAAAGGCTTCTCAGGCCCTAGCTGGTTTGGCTCAGTGGATAGAGTGTCGGCCTGTGGAGTGAAGGGTCCCGGGTTTGATTCTGGTCAAGGGCACGTGCCCAGGTTGTAAGCTCGATCCCCAGTCAGGGGGGCATGCAGGAGGCAGCCGATCAATGAGTCTCATCATTGATGTTTCTATCTCTCTCTCCCTCTCCCTTCCTCTCTGAAATATATATATATATTCGAAAAAGAAAGGCTTCTTAGAAAGAGAGGGCCTTGAGCTGTTGAAAGTAGATTGAAAACATAAAGGAAGGATTGGGCATGGGGCTTGGAGCTAGAGACTTGCAAATGCCTAGAGGAGAAAAGGCCTGGGAAGCAGACTGGGAAAACCTCAGCAGCTGGGTGTGCCTGGAGTGATGTCAAGGCTCTAAATGTCTTAGACAAATTGATGTTGAGCACGTGTCAAAGTTTATTATCTTGCTAGAAAAGAAACCAGGAAGACATAAGAGAGTGCTGGTTCAGAGAGGAGTTCTATAGTTGGAGAAAAGAATCTTACATCAGTAGCCAGTTGTTTTTATTTATTTAGTAATTTCAAGATTTGGATTAAATGTATGGGGTGACATTGGTTAATAACATGATATGAGTTTCAAGTGTACAATTCTGTAGTACATCCTCTGTACATTGCATTGTGTGCTCACCATCCAAAGTCTAGTCTTCATCCGTCACCTTATATTTGACCCCCTTCACCCCCTTCATCCTCTCCCCACCCACTTCCCCTCTGGTAACCACCCTCCTGTGGTCTGTGTCTAGGCATTTGTTTGCTTTGTCCTGTTTGTTCATTTGTTGCTTTCTGTTCACATGTGAGTAAAATCATATGGTTCTTGTCCTCTTAAGTCTCACTTACTTCACTTAGTATAACTTGCTCTCAACATCCATCATGTTGTCGCAAATGGCAGTACTCCATCCTTTCTTATAATAGCCAGTTTCTACTGTGAGAAAGAGTACAAGGTCATTTGACAAGGTCACAACAGAATCAAGGGCATATTGTTGTACCAAAGGACAGTTGTAGCAGAGCAGTCTAAGGTGCCAGGTGTGCTGACCATCAGAGGAAATGGGGGGAAGACCTAGCACATTTAAGAAGCAAATGATAAGGGTTCTCTCTGCATTTGGGACAGCCGGAGTAGTGTTTTATGGGGCCAGCTGACAGTGAGCAGGAAACAGTCAACCATCCAGGGGGGATGAGCAGAAACAGAGTGGGAGGGGAGGTCAGTGTGAGGGGAGAAGGTGAAAGCGGGACTTTAATTTCTCATTCTAAACAGTCAACCCTGATGATGTGTGTCATTCAAACCACAAAGATGCAAAATACAGTCTGCCCGCTGCTTAGTTTGGGACAGTTTTTCCCACTGGAAATGGAAAGTAGGCGGGAGGCCGGGCTCAGGGGAACCACTGCCGGGCTGTCAGGCTCACTCTCTGGAATGTTGTCCCCTCCTCCCGGGCCTGGGAAGTCCTGCCTGAGCATCCAGAAGGAGGGCCAGCAACACGCCCCTCGGGGCGCCGTCTTTCAGCACCTGGAAAGCTCCGGGACAGGACAGCATCTACCTGGGCTCAGTGTACTCGGGGCCAGAGGGGTAACTCCTCTGATCGCTGTCCCTGAAGGCACATCCTGCCAAGACAGAATGTTCCAGCCCTGCTGCACCCAGAGATATAAAACAGCCGAGGTGTTTGGGAGAAGTGGCAATCGAGGGAGGGAAAGTAAATAATTCTGCACTCCCTCGCTTAGCTGAAAGTCGAGAAGGAAGTGAGGATGCCCCCCACCCTGGCCTTCCGTGGAATGGTGGGTCCCAGCCTCGCCCCTCACCTTCTAGCCCGTGGTGGGGGCCCCTCTGAGCTCCCGAGGGCACCTGCCCAGGTGGTGACCAGGGACTTGAATGGCGAGGCCTGGGGAAGAAGGCTTCCCTCCTGCCCTGCCCCACCCCTCACACCTGTGTGTGTTGACCAAATAGAAAATGAAGGTCCAAGAAAGTCAAGTGGAGGCATCATTACCATCCTCCATCCCCTTCTACCTCGCACCCTGGGGCAGCACCAAACTCCTCCCAGCAGCACCCAGCACCTCACTTCTCTCCCCTGGCCTTGGGGGTCCCCTCAGCCGCAGAGTTCTGCTGACTCCATTGTGAACGCTGGAATCGAGCTTTTTCTTTACACGAGACACTTCCCACTGTGCCACAGACATTACTGTCTGTCCCCTCCACCTCCCGGGGCCTGCGCGAGGCAAGGACTAGTCTTGCACATGTGTGTATTCTGGTACCAGTGTGCGCCTGCACACAGTAGGCCCTCACAAACACACAGAGGAACTGGACATGGGAAGGAGGGAGCTGACTCAAGCTGCCAGGGTCCCCCAGCGTCCTAGCTGTCCCCACCTGGCTCTCCTGCAGGCCTGGGGCCCACCAGGCAGACCAGCCCCAAACCTGGGCCAGGTTCAGGGGACACAGAGAAATGAGCCCTTACCGCCTGCCTCTTGGATATACCAGGCCTTCCCTCCCGTTTACACGGCCCCACCTATTCTAGATAAGGCCCTGGACTAAGGGCTGAGGTTGCCCAGATGGGTAAGATGTGAGGATTTGTTGGGGGGACTTGGGGGACAGTGGAAGGCTTGGCACTGGTATTGAAAGAAAGCTGACCCAGGACAGCAGTGCCCTTGCCCACACCGCCATCAACAATGGCTTAGCCAGCAGGTTAAATCTAGGACAAAGGTGATGGCTGAGGGGGCCCCTGTGGAGACAAAAGGTCCTACCACCCCCTATAGCAGTGATGGCGAACCTATGACACGCGTGTCAGAGGTGACACGCGAACTCATTTTTTTGGTTGATTTCTCTTTGTTAAATGGCATTTAAATATATAAAATAAATATCAAAAATATAAATCTTTGTTTTACTATGGTTGCAAAGATCAAAAAATTTCTATATGTGACACGGCACCAGAGTTAAGTTAGGGTTTTTCAAAATGCTGACACGCCGAGCTCAAAAGGTTCGCCATCACTG
>NW_005354632.1:979550-1012376 GCF_000412655.1 Myotis brandtii | reverse complement strand
CATTGCGAATTCGCATCCAATTCCATATCCGTAGGCTCTTTGTGAGTTTCTTTCACCAGATGTTTACTTGTACATCATCTTCATGCTTTTCCCCCAAAACTGGATTAATTCTATTATAAGCTGCATGCAATCTCCCAATGCATATTCATGGGTTTCTGTCTGCTCAGAGCTATTACGCTGGGACACACATACACACACACTGTGAATCTCTGGGCATAGTTCCAAACAGCTCTCCCCATGCTCAAAAACTTTTTAAAGTTTTGTGTTATATTTTTAAAGCTTATGGAATATTGTATTCTTCCCCATAACATACTTATTTTTGATAGGATATGAATATACTTTAAACCACACACTAGCAACTATAACTGACATCCCAGGGCAATAACCCATGTCGGCCTGTGGCTCCTTGTGCCCCGGGCACTGCTGAGCTCCCCTGGGGTAGTGCACGCTGCTTGAGGAATACAGATCTAGAAACCGCTGCTTTCTTCTTTCTTCCTCCCAAGCCCCCAATTCACCATCGACAATATAGGCGATGCGTTCCTGTTGGATTTGGGTGTTTTTTAATTGCACTAGATCAGGGGTCCTCAAACTACGGCCCGCGGGCCACATGCAAATACAAATATTGTATTTGTTCCCGTTTTGTTTTTTTACTTCAAAATAAGATATGTGCAGTGTGCATAGGAATTTGTTCATAGTTTTTTTTAAAACTATAGTCTGGCCCTCCAGCGGTCTGAGGGACAGTGAACAGGCCCCCTGTTTAAAAAGTTTGAGGACCCCTGCCCTAGATGGATAGCATGTTGCAGTTGTGGGGATAGCAAAGCACAGTCGGTCCATCTGGAGCGCAGAGAGGGAAAGCGACTGGCCTAAGGCCCCAGAGCACGTTGGTAGTAGAGCTGGGACCTGTTCGTTCTGCTATATCTTTCTTTGATGTTTGAAGATACCCTCTAGTTCTCAAATTATGGGATTCTAAGTAGGGTATAGAAGTTAACCCCCATGCGCTCTTCAAGATACTGTCTCTCGTAGAATCCATTGTTCTTTGTCCAAGTAGCTTTAGGTCCCTCTTTAAGATTTCACTGAGGTCCTAGACTCATTGAATTCATTATTATCTTCTGAATAAATGGCATCAATTCTTATAAGTGATTATTTCTTGGTGATTGGATATACTAGTACACTGTTAACGCAAATACCATTTTCAGTGAGATACACTCTTCCTCCCAAACCTACAGGCCCCCCATCACCCAGGGCATCGAAATCGTCCCCCTCCTGCACCTGCCGCTCCAGGATTCTGGGGTCCAGGCTGGGTTTGCTGCGTGTCCCCGCAGGAGGTCGGTCATGCCCTCTTTGGCCTTTGTCACGTGATTTGAAGACTAAACAGAGTGTTGGTTTGATTCTCACTGCAGAGAAAATGACATTTCTATCATCTGTAGGTGAGACAATAAAGACCCAGAGAGCCAAGCTAGGTCCTAAGCTAAGATCCAGCAAAAAATTGGCGAAGCGGGACTTGAACCTGCCTCTGTGTCCAAAGGCCGCATTCTTTTTTTAAACCCACATTCTTTTCCTGATGTGACTCCACCTCTCATTCTTTTTTTTTAAATATACTTTATTGATTTTTCACAGAGAGGAAGAGAGAGGAATAGAGAGTTAGAAACATCGATGAGAGAGAAACATCGATCAGCTGCCTTCTGCACACCCCCTACTGGGGATGTGCCCGCAACCAAGGTACATGCCCTTGACCGGAATCGAACCTGGGACCCTTGAGTCCGAAGGCCGATGCTCTATCCTCTGAGCCAAACCGGTCAGGGCTCTGCCTCTCATTTTTACACCGGGCAGGCACAGGGCCCGCCCTCACGTCGCGGGCACGTCGCCCACGATGTTAAATAGAACGGCTCTCTCCCAAACAGCAGCTCATGGGCAGTTGCTTCTGATCATGTATCTGTCATCTGTGCCTTTCTTAAAAAAAAAACTTGTATTTATTTATTAGAACCTATGGAACCTCTGGAGGAAGTGAGCTCTTGGGGTGCTGCCCTGTCATCTTTGATTTCTCTTGACAAGGCCTCTTCCAAGTTGCAATCAAATGTTCTCTCCTAACCTTTCGGGCTGGCTGAAGGAATCACTCTGGTTGCGCGCCTGACGGTTTGATTCCCATGCTCGGCTCCGTCCGTGTTTGGTTTATTTCATCTCATCATGGTTCCCATGGACTCCAGCGGTGCCCTCAGAGCCCACTCCCGCGCTGGGGAAGGGAACACTGCCTGAGGTTTGCAGAGCAGAATAAAACGACGTTTCCCTTTAATTAAGGATTTGACTTTCTCAGAGGAGAAGGGGTGTGAACTGTGACAACTGCCTTGTTCTCCACAGCCTGCCTCCTGTCGCATCGCATTTCTCCTGCGTTCCCTGTTTTCCAACTCGCCTCGCCCCACGTAACCCTGTCCCTTTTACCCTCCTGCGGGCTGGGGCGCCCCCGCCAGCACCCCCAAGTGCTGGGGCTTTCGGCCTGCCAATTACCTGCCCCGTGGCAGCCAGGCGGAGACCGGCCCCAGCTGGAGCCCAGCTGCTGAGAGATGAAGAATTAAGACATTTTCCTTTCTTCCGAGTCCTCGCTAATTCTTCCTGGTGGTGATTAGCCAGTTATTTTTAGCTCGATTGAAGCTCCCTGGTTAGTATTCAGGGCTGGCTCAGGCAGCACCGAGGCGCTCCGCATGTCCCTGCTCTGGTTCCGTTGGGTCCCATTGAAGTGGATGCAAAGAGCTTGCAGGACGCCCCTCCCCCGCCTCCCAGGTGCACCTCCTCCTGCTGCTCCCCGAAGTGCTGGCTGCTGCCCAAAGGGCCCGCAGCTCCAGGGCCCAGGACAAAGTCTTCCAGGAAGGATCTGGAAAATGAGCAATTTGGAGCCATATGAGGAGACAGAAATAACTGCACTGGGGCCAGGCACCCTGGTTTCATTCTGGACTTTGTCACCAGCTCTCTGTGGAGCGCTGGGCGGGTTACCTGCCTTTTCCGAGCCATCCGTCAAGCAGTGTGGCTGCACCAGCTGGCCCCCCGAGTGCCTTCCAGGACTAAGATACTGTGGAGTCATCAAGTCTAAAACAGGAACTGAATGTAAAGCCACCCACGCCTGTGGGGACAGCTTGAAAGCAAAATGCAGGTCTTTTTCCTTCTCACTCCACATCCCTGCCTCAGCCTCCTGCCTCTCCATACTGATCCCTGGTGGGCGGGCCTCCCGTAGGCCTCCCAGGGGCGCTGGGCATGCGCGGAGGCAAAAAAAAAGCGTGTCTGGGGAGATCTGGGAACCTGGGTAAAGTTCTGCTAATGAGATGGAGGAAGCCATGGGCCCCAGAGAACAATCCCATTCCATTCTGTTTAACCAGCCTAGGAGTGATGAAGCCTAAACTCTGGATCTTGCTATACTTCCTCAAGCCAGTGTAGCCTCTACGCCCGCTCAGAGGGATGTGTGCGAGGCCGCTTTTCCCAGCAGTTCCCCTGGCTCTGGGCAGGTGGCCGGGCCAACCCTCCCCAGGGATGCTGAGTCCTCCCTCCCCTTGTTTGTCACATGTGGCAAATGGTCATAGGGTTAAACATCATGAAGTCACATCTATCGTTTGGCCCACTGCCTTGCACACAGTAGGAACCACCGCTTTTTCATTGGTTCTGGTCTGAAAGTCATTTATATTAGCCGACTTTTACTGCATGCTCATGCTGGGCCCAGGAGTGTGCACGCCGAGTGTGACCAGCGCTTTAAAATGAGGACCACGGTCCAGGCTAACAATTGAGAAATGCAGGGGGAAGCCACTTGCGTCAGCCCGCACTGTAAGGGTGAAGCTGGACCTGAACCCACACTCTCTAGGCAAGAAGAGTCTGAGCTTTCAACCAGATATGCATACGTGTATGGATAAAGAGGATGTGGTGCATATAAACGATATTACTCAGCAATAAAAAGGCATGGAACCTTGCCATTTGCGACAACATAGAAGGACCTAGAGGGCATTATGCTAGGTCAGTGGTCAGCAAACTGCGGCTCGCGAGCCACATGCAGCTCTTTGGCCCCTTGACTGTGGCTCTTCCACAAAATACCACGTGCAGGCGTGCACGTACAGTGCGATTGAAACTTCATGGCACATGCGCAGAAGTCCGTATTTTGTGGAAGAGCCACACTCAAGGGGCCAAAGAGCCGCATGTGCTGGGTGAAATAAATCGCACACACATATCTCAATATAAAGATGATTTTTAAAATGTGTACATCTTCCAGGGTTGCACTCACTTTTAAAATTCCTATATAATGTTTTATGACACTTCTATCTCAATGAAAAAATTCCCAGAAGTCCTGCACAAAGTAGTGTTTGATGGATATTTTGTTGACAAATTGAAGCGACAGCCAATCCCTTCCTCACACCTTTCATTCTGGCGTCTCTCTTGTACAGAAGCTCACAACGAACTCCTCTACATCCCTAACCCAGGTCTGCATCTCCCCACCTCATTTGCAAGCTCATGGGTGTGATATCTGCACAGTTTCTGTTCAAGCCAAGTCAGCTGTGGACTCTGCCGTTAAAGGTCCCTTCCCCACCAGGAGGTCTCCTGGGCTTCGTCCCAGTCAGAACCCGGGTCTTTCCTTCGCTGTGTGCCACCTGCACCCCCTGGCCCCTCTCCCAGTCTTCTTTGAGGACACAGCTCTCACTGGGCTGACCTCTGGCCCCTCCATGACCAGGCCACAATATGATGATCATTTCTCTCTCTCTCTCTCTCTCTCTCTCTCTCTCTCTCTCTCTTTCTCTTATAGTCATTGTGTGTTTATAAAATTAGTTGGCATTTCACTGTATTTTTTCCATCCATCTCCCAAGCCCCTCCCCTTGGTAACCACCAGTGTGTCCTCTGGATCTATGGGTCTGCTTCTATTTTGTTTTCTTTATTCACTTGTTTTGTTTTCTTTTAGATTCCACATATAAGTGAGGTCATATGGTGTTTGTCTTTCTCTGACTTATCTCACTTAGCGTAATGCCCTCTAGGCCCATCTATGTTGTCACAAATGACAGGATTTCATTCTTTTCTATTGCTGAGTATATAGCACATCTTTATTCATTCATCTATCTCTGGGCACCTAGGTTGCTTCCATAGCTTGGCTGTAGTAGACAATGCTGTGATAAATATGGGGGTGTAGATATCTTTTCGAATGAGTGTTTTTGTTTTCTTCTATCAGTACCCTGAGTGGAACTATGGGGTTTCTGGGGCTATGGTGGCTCTGTTTTTTACTTTGGGGGCAATGACAGTCACTTCTGAAATAAGCAAGAGCCTAACAGGCATGGGGACCGCCAAGCATTGCTAACCCTCGGCGGTGAGTTCACCTTTAAAAGGCTCCTGCTGCTTCTACTGGGGTTGTACTCGATTGACCTGTTATCCCTCAGGGCAGTTAAGGACCCATGTCTGGGACAAAGACTCCCAGTACAGCAGGCTGGCTGACTCTGCAGGCCTGGGGCGGGCAGGACCAGGTCTCTCCGGCTGGGATCCCTGGCAGCCTTACCCTGCCTTACCTCCCCCTCTCCCTCTGTTCGGAACATGACCCCACCTGCCACTGCCGGGAGAGTTCATGAAGCCTGCTGTTTGCACAAAGGCTGGGGAGAGGCCAGCCGAGGGCATCTTTCCCTAACGGCCCTTCTGCAAGCAGGTCCCGGAAGGGCCCCCAGCTGGCTGACTCTAGCCCCCATTTGTCCTGAGTTTTGGAAGCAAAGGAAGTTCTTGTTAATCCTCTAATGCTTGGGACTACACATGTTGTTGCAATCATAAACAGCGCCCAATGCCACAACAGGTGCACCTGAGCACTTGGCTAAATAATATATACAGTCGGCGTTGTTTCCTATTCATTCACCCAGCAGGCCCCTGAGCAGCTGGGGGGGGAGGGGAGCAGTGGGGCAGAACCCCCAGGTCGTGTTGCTGCTGTGATAGAATCAGCGAGGGAGGGGCCTCACCTTGGACTCCGGGAGCACAATGTAGATGTAGACAGGTATGTGCATGGCAATCCTAGGTGCTGCGGGGCCCAGTTCCAACACCAGTTTCCGGCTGTGTGCCCTTGGGCGGGCCGCTTCGCTGTTCTGAGTCTGTTTTCTCACCTGCTAGGAAAGCACTAATATTTGGGTAATTCTGATGAGCAAGTGAATCAAGGCCTGGGTATAGGGCCTGTGCTTCTGTCAATACTCGGCCCACCGCCCGGGGTGCTGTTTGGAAAACCTGTCTCCGAAGCTTGTCCTTGGTCAGGGCCCCTTGCTTGGGCCAGAGTTAGAAGAGAGTTACGATGGTGGAATGATTGCTTTGTAAGGTGTCTAAGTGTCTCATCGCTGCAGTGCACACCTGAAACTAATGTGATATTGTATGTCAAGTGTAATTGGAAAATACATTATTTTTTTAAAACAAGAGTTATGAGCCACCTCGCACCCATTGAGAGGGCCACTATAACAAAAACAAAACGGACAATGACAGGTGTTGACAAAGAAGTGGAGGTGCTCAGTAGGTATTTACCGAAACGGAACAGCAAAACACCTGGAAGTTCCATCGCATCTTTATAAACGATTGTTGCTATTGGCCACTACCCTCATGGCAACTCAGACCCTTACCTGGAGGAGCACACAGCAACGCAAAGAAGTGGAGGTGCTCAGTAGGTATTTACCGAAACAGAACAGCAAAACACCTGGAAGTTCCATTGCATCTTTATAAACGATTGTTGCTATTGGCCATTACCCTATTGCGACTCAGACCCTTACCTGGAGGAGCACACAGCAACAGCCTTTATGTTGGGAAGATGGAGGTTAAGACACAGTGGGCGAGAAATCCAAGGATGCGTTCCATGAGGATGTTCATGCTATGGGAGGTCAGGAGTGGATGTCTGGGCTCAAGATCAAAGAAAGTGTCATAGAAAACATGACTGGGTCTGGAGAGACTTGTCATTTTAAAAGGCCATAAAGAGAGGGAACATTCCTGAGAAGGCAAGAATGAGCTTGGCATGAGCGTGGAAGAGGGCAAAGGTTCTGGCTGGCAGGAGGAGGTTGACCAGGTGGCTGCCTGTGCGCTCTGCTCCCGGGTCTGCCCCTAGCTAGCCGTGCTTTCATTTCCTCTCCTATCGATGGGATGGTCACAGTGACTATAATAACAAGTACCTTAAAACTAATAAGCATCGCAATAATCTACTTCATAGGATTGCTGTAAGGTTGAGATGACTTAGTATATGGACGTACCTAAAAGTATAAATAGTGTCTGTTACCATCCAACCCCATTCCTTGAGCTTCTGCTGTGTGGCAGGCATCAGCATGGTAGGAATGAAAGATAAGCTGCTTCCTCTCAGAGATCTCCTGGGAAGGAGAGGGAAAGAGCCAGGTCAGTCAGACACAGCACAATGGCAGGTGCTAAGTACACAACCGAGGGCACTAAGAGACTCAAGGGCAGGTTACCTCTGAGCCTGCCTAAAGGCATTCCTAGAAGACTTCTCAGAGGAGGTGACAGCTGTGGAATCCACAGTGAGACGTTTCTCAGATGAAGAATGGAGAGAAAGGGCGATGGGGGTGGAGGAACCACCATGCACTAGAAATGCCAAAGGCAGTGGACAGGAGGCGGAAGGAGTGTGAGGCATGAGGAGAATGGAGATTGGAGAGTTAGGTCAGGGGCGGGTCTGGAAGACCTTGCGGGCTGCGGGGAGTAATTAAGGGCCTTAAGAAAGGGAGTGAGCGGGTTGGTGGAGGTGGGATCTTCACATGAAGGAAGGAAGGATGAGAGAGCTAATCTCCATCCTCTCTCTGAGAAAGGATGAGTCCCCTCCCCCATCCTCCACCAGCCTGCCATGCTCCTATATCCATACCAGCCCCAGCGCTGCAGGGAGGGGCATGTTAATAGACATACCTGAAACCTTAAATCATTTATTCCACAGGCCCTGGTGACACGGAGAGCTCAGATCCCAAGGCTCAGCCCAGACTGCTCAAAATGGGACAGAGGGGGCCTGCGAAGCCCAGGCCCCTCTCCTGCAGCTCAGGCAGACAGCACCGGTCCCTCCCCGGCAGAACAGAAGCCACTTGTGCACAAGGGCAAGTGCCCTAGGTGGAGTGGGGTGGGGCTTGAGGTGAGGCACTGTCTTGGGCCCTCCCTGCCTCCTGTAGAATCTGTCTCCCCAGTCAGTCTAGTCTCCTTGAGAGAGATGGTCACGAGTTGCATGGGAGCAGCCGGGGATCGGAGGCTGCGAGCAGAGACCTGGCAGGACGTAGCAGAGGGGCTCAGAGAAGTCAAGGCAGCTGTCTTTTGCCCTAGGTAAATGGGAAGGGGATGAACAGGGATATAGGACCTTCTGCCCAAACTACTTCTCTACTGTGATGCTAACAGGCCCTACCGTTGACTGGTCCTAGGCCCTCCGCCTTTCCTCTGGTGGGTGTGTTCACGAGGAGAGCCAAGGGCAGCTGGCAAAGGGAGGGGAGAGGAGGGGGGAGAAGGAAGAGGATGGGCACATTGGCCATTAGTTTATGAATAATTGAGCGCTGACTCTATTAGAAAATTGACTTTGAAAATGATTTGGCCAAGCCGGGGCCCAGGAGGCTCCATTCTATCCTCGTCATGGAACCATGGGGCCAAAAGCCAGGTCTGCAAAGTGCTTTCCTAAATGGCAAAGGCTATGCCCAAAGGAAGGTGTTCCGGGGGGACAGTCGCCCCTGGGCAGGCAGTCCTTCAGCCACATTGGCATGAGGAGGGGAAGGCTCTGGGACCAGGGCGCACGCAGCCCCCAAGGACGTGGTCTACCAGTTCGGTTGGTCTGCCAGCTTAAGGGCCTTTGGCTGAAAGGCCCTGGATTTGGGAGCCTGGGGTAGAGGGGACGGGAGGAGGGCTTGGCCTCTTCCTTTGGTTTTTCTTTCAGTCCTATTTGCAGGCTTTCATGGGAATTAGATCAGGGTAGGGGTGATATTTGCTGCAGGTAGAGACTTGCCGTCTCTTGGCCGTGTTGGCACAAAGCCCCTATTGTGAGCGAACCAGAAGGCTGGGCCGCACTCCTTTAGCATCCTCGGGCATGGCAAGTTGGGTCTAACTGAACACTCAATCCGCCAACTCACTGACTAAGGAGCTGGTTACATCTTTTTTTCCCCTCACCTGAGGATGTTTTTCCATTAATTTTAGAGCGAGAGCAGAAGGGAGGGAGAATGGAGGGGAGAGAGTGAGAAACATTGATGTGAGAGAGACAGCACATCAATCTGCTGCCTCCCGTACTTGCCCAGACTGGGCCCAGGGATGGAGCCTGCCACTGAGGTATGTGCCCTTCACCGGGAATTGAACCTGTGACCCTTCAGTCTGAGGGACGATGCTCTAACCACTGAGAAAACCCAGCCAGGGCTGGTTAATTCTTTCGTCTGTGATAGCACCTCCTTCGCCCACAAAGAGGCGGTCGGGTTTGCAGGAGGCAGACGGGGCTCTCTGTCAGACCTGTCGCTCTGGAAAACCGCTGACTGCCTCCGAGCTCCTGTTCCCTCTTCTATGAAAACAAAGGGACAGAAATGTTCCCACTCGGAATGGTTGGGAGGAACCTATAAAATCAGAATTCTTAGCGTGTCCGCAGCACAGTGCCTGACGCCAGTTGTCTTCCTCCTCGCAAAGCCAGTGACACCAGCCTCTGTCTCTTGGCAAAGGGACTGTCTCCTCCGGGGTGGATGTTCCCAGGTGGGAGCTGCTCTTGGCAAAGGACGTCTGTTGAATGACGTTGTTCTTTGTTGTCATCCAACAGACACTGAGGGGCCTGAGCAGACACAGGTGTGAGAGGTGCGGTCCTTCAGCCTGACCCCCCAGGAGAAGATGCTGAGGAGAGACGGTGGGGCAGGGTTGGCAGTGAGCAAGCCTTCCATCGCGCTGGTTTACCTGAATTATTGTTTAATTCTCCCAGTCATTTGGCTTTGATAGTTGTGGAGCCCAGTCAAAAAGAGGCAGAGCAAACAGAGCGGGGCGTGGCTGAGAAACAGGCAGAAGTCCCCGTCCCCCGGGTCGCCAGCCACATCAGGGGCTGCCTTGGCTGGAAGACAGTGCCCGACGGGAGACTCGGGGCTCCTCAGACTTCACCCCATGCCCTCCGGCTCCCCGAGGTGCTGGTGAGGAGGCAGCCCCTCCTCCAGGTCGCTTCCCTGGGCCGGGCTTCTGTCTCCTTCGGGGCAGCCAAGGAGATGAGCTCATTTCCAGAACCCCAGAGGTGGCTCTGACCTCATCTTGCCAGTTACTGCTGGAGGGGGGCCGTGCAAGCCAGGCAGGCCCCGTGCAGGCACCAGGCCAGCCTCGCATCAGGCAACTCTGCTGACTCATCTCCCTCTTCCTCTAAACAAGCCCTGGGGTTGGCATGCAGGAAGCAATCCCCGGAGTCTGATGGCTGAGGGCTCAGGCCACCTGCTGAGCTGGGGACAGCAGCAGGTTGCTGCAGGAGCCATCACCCACCTGCCACTGACTGCACAGGGAACAAAAAGAGGTGCTCACCCAAGGATTTCAGGGCTCCTCGTACAAGTAGAAGCAAGCCTATCACAGGAGGGACTGTTGCAACAGGAGAAATCCGCCTTGCTTGAGAAAAATGGACAGCTTGGCTAGCCTTCAAAAATGGTGCTTGGTGCATGGTAAAGCTTAGTGGCTTCTTTAAAAGAAAAACAGACAGACAGAAAGAAAAAGCCACACATTAGGGTTTGAAACATAAGCACAGAGATGTTTAAAGAATAAAACAATAATTCCTTTCTCCCGTCCCTAGATATCTATAGGTGGTTAACAAATAAAAGTACTTGCTTACACGAAATATAGGTACAAAATGGTGCAGTTCCCACTCCCTTCCTTATTCCTCTCCCAAAGGCGCTGCTTTTCAAAGTTTCTGTCCCAGGGGAAACAAGTGATGTGTGTGCCTACATATCTGTTTGTGCTTAAATATTTGTAACACGCCGGAATGGCGTCAGGCTTGCGCAACTCCGTGGGATACCAGCCCCGCTGTGCATGCTGGCGCCTCGGGCAGGGGCGGCATTCCCAGGACGTGCAACGGGAACGGTGCCCGATCAGAGTTACGAGATGCGGCAGGAATATTGTTTCCTCTTCGTAATCTCTCCCGGAGCTCTTTCCAGATCAGCACATTGATCTCTCTCGTTTATTTTTTAAATCAAACTTCAGAGATCCCATTGTTCGGCTGGACCATAATTTACCCCACCAGTCCCAGTGGGTGGACAGTTCGTTTCCTTCCCCCAGTTGCAGAAATACTCCGACTAATATCCTCGTGCTGATATCTCAGCCCACCTTCCAGAGTGTCCATAGAATAGATGCTTAGCAGTGGGACTCCTCTCTCCAGGGGCACCTATGTTTTAATTGAGGGGTGATGTCTACCCAGTAAGTCCATGATAAGTAACAGCTACCCCCAAGGAACAGAAGAGCTTCCCTGGCTGACTTCTCCCCCGGAGTCAGGTGGCAACGGCCCTGAGCCTGGGCCGGGATCCCTTATTGCTCCGCAGTATTGAGTGTGTGCGCACGCAGACGGGGTGAATGGGAGGGAGGTGAACTGGATGAGAAAAAGAATAAAGGCAGTTCTTTGAACTTTGAAAAGGGCTGTCACCCTAACCCTCGATGATGAGAAAGGAGAACAAAGGGGCATAAAGCCTGCATTTGTAGAGTCCTTGAACCTCAGCTGGGGCCGAGGAGGAGCTCAGACACCACGTGGGAGCTGGCCCCGGGCTGGAGGTTTTATAGTGTTCGCCAGGGTTTTCTCAGGGGCTCCATTACTCAGTGTGCGTTTCAGTCACCGACTGCCGCTTCCCGTGACAACGGTTTATTCCCTCTCATGGTTCTGTGGGGTGACTGGGCTCAGATGGGTGGTCCGCACTTGGGTCTTTCATGTAGTGACAGTCATCTGTGGGCTGTCGTTTTGACTGGAATTGCCCAAAGGAAATTGTTACTCCCTCCCCTCCCCCCAGCTTCCTGTAGATTACTGTCCTACAGAGATGGAGACCTGGATAAACTCTTTAAATAACTGTAGACAGCGATCACATACCCCAAGGCTTCAGTCTTCTCAGGCGAGCCTCTGTAGCACCTTCTTTCGTTTCTTTCGTTCTGTACTGTAACGTGGTTTGCAGAAATTTCACTAAATGCCCTTCTCTCTCCCAGGCATGCTCAGTGTCCCACTGAAAATATGCTTAAAACTCAACCTGCTCCAAACGGGCTCTAACCAGTGTGAACTCCCATGAGACCCCTTGCTCCCCTGCCAGCACAACCTCAGACCACAGCCAGGTCTGGAGGAGCCGTAGTCCACTGACAACTCAGGTTTCACTCGGATCCTCTTCCATGCTGAGGTCTTCTTTCTCTAAGCAGCTGCCAGTCCGGCTCCCTTATAACCGGGCTTTACCTTAATCCTCTTAAATCCCACCCAGTTCCTTCAGTTCAGTGTCCCAGCCATCGCTGGGAATTCTCATGGCCGTGCTCTCTTGACCCGGCACCCAGTTCCTTTCTCATCTCAGAGCCAGCACCCCAGAGGCCATCCGGACACCCCCTCCCAGTCACCCCCGGTATTTTCCCCAGGGCACTGCCTCCTGCTGGTGTTGCGGGATCTGCTTGCTGTCCAGCTCCCCCTAGAACAGTGATGGGGAACCTTTAGAGCTCGGCGTGTCAGCATTTTGAAAAACCCTAACTTAACTCTGGTGCCGTGTCACATACAGAAATTTTTTGATATTTGCAACCATAGTAAAACAAAGACTTACATTTTTGATATTTATTTTATATATTTAAATGCCATTTAACAAAGAAAAATCAACCAAAAAAATGAGTTCGCGTGTCACCTCTGTCACCTCATTGTCCATGGGAGGAAGCAGGAAGCCATCCAAGATTCTGAGTGACTTCTCAGCTTCGACATTAGAACTGGACTTGCAGTTTTCAAGAGCTTTCAAGGCTCACTCTCCCTGCCTGCCTTCCTCCACACTCTGGGGGATGTTCTGGTGGTGAACAAGGAGGCTGAGAGAGCCTGGAAGGGCAGGCTCACACAGCCAGAACTTGAACTCAGAACAGCTGCCTTCACCCATTGGGTTGGGGATGACAAATGCACTTCATTTCAAGAGCCAAGTGCAATGAACTGAGGCACCATTGTGAGAAGGAGTCTAAGGCTACATTCAGGTTTAGTAGCAAGAGTATGTGATTGATTAGTAATGTCTGCCACAGGCCCAGGACGGGGCATGGCAGCATTATGCCATCCCGGGGGCTGGACAATATTGTAATGCTAGGCTCCTTATCCAGGAATCCTTCTCGCTCACCACTCCACTGCGAAAGCCAATTCCTACATTCCTGCCTCAACAGTAAGAAGCCTTAGGGGAAGGCTGCCAGGCGCTGCCGAGTTGGAGGGGAGCAAAATGTTGTTAGAAAGGGACTAAATGCATTTTTAAAAAATATGTTTTTATTGATTTCAGAGAGAGGAAGGGAGAGGGAGAGAAAGAGAGAAAGATCAATGATGAGAGAGAATCATTGATCGGCTGCCTCTTGCACACCCCTCACTGAGGATTGAGCCCCCAACCCGGGCATGTGCCCTGACTGGGAATTGAACCATGACCTCCTAGTTCGTGGGTCAATGCTCAACCACTGGGTCACACCGGCCGGGCAGGAAGTAAATGCATATGTGGTTATTCCAAAATCTTTGTCCCTCACACAGGGCTTAGTACCCCCTCCCTTAGGAAGGGCACAAGTGGGTTTATGAGAGGAGGTCAAATACGCCCAACTCACTTATATATATTTTTTGAGGGATTACGCGACCTCTGGACAGACTTACTTGGTTGTGTTCTCCTCTGAGTCCGCTGAGAGCAGGAACCAGCCCTGGAACGTGCTGTGTGACGCTGGGACTGGAGGAGTATGTGCTGCCATGACCACAGAGCAGAGAGCTCATCTGCACGGAACACGCAGGCTGGGCCACCGCGGCCGGGCCTCCCAGGAGTTAAATGAATGAACCCGCAGAGGCTCCATGAGTCACGAGCTAAGGCCTGTAAAATCATTTGCATCGCAGGCCTCACGCGGGCACGGTGACAGGCATTTCCATGAGCACCCATCTGCCTGGATGTGCCCTGCACGGAGCTAAATAATCTGGGGCTTAGATGTGCATGTGGGTTCAAGGAAAGGAGGCCCCGGCGAGGGAGACAGACTAGCCACCCCTGGCCCGGCGCGCGCCCCTGCTCCCGTGCTTCTGCCCTTGTCTCCCTTCCCAAGAGCCGGCGTGGGTTATGCCAAACGATTTTCTTGCAATTCCCTGGTGCTTTGCGTCATTCCACGCCTCCATGCCTATGCTAACCCTCCCAGGCTACCTGGCAAACAGCTCTTTGTGGTTCGAATCCCGTCTGTGCCCCTGAGCGGCCGTGAGGCCCTGGGCACGTGATGGAACGGCTGTTTCCTCATCTTACAGGGAGATAATAATAGCTTTGCCTCCTGCAATTGTTGTGGAATGAAATGGGTTCATACGGATCATGTGCACTTAAGAAGCACCAGACAAGAGTCACTGAGGATTATTGTTTCTCATCCTTCAAGACTCCACCAGAACATTATTTCCACCAAGAAGCACTGCAAAAAATGCCCTCCAATCGAAAGACAAAAGGTTACCTGGAAAAGACATTTGAAACACATGACAGGGGGCTGATTTCCTTCATTTATAATGAGCAAGTACCTGCGGACCTGCCTCTCCACTTTCTTGAGCTACTTCCCATCCTACCCCAGCTCCCTCCCATCTCTGTCCTGACCCTGACCTCTAAAGCATGAAGGTCACTGTGGCTTTGGCACCAACAGCCTGAATGATTCCAATAACTTAACCCAAGAGGTCAAGGGAGGCGGAGTGTAACCAGTGTAATGCAACCGTGAAAACACGTGCACAGAGGCTTCGTGTGGGGTGGTACGTGATCCCCGCTCTGCTGTAACCCCCTGCGTGACAGGTAACCGCTGGCCCTGGGGGTAACCGGGTACACAGCGTCTGAGATTCCTTCTGCAGGGACAGGAGAATTTCAGGCGCTAAATTTCACATGTTGTCTTAGACTCTGCACTTCTAAAAGCACTAGAGCCTGGCCGGCATGGCTCAGTGGTTGAGCATTGACCTATGAACCAAGAGGTCACGGTTCGATTCCTGGTCAGGGCATATACCCAGGTTGTGGGCTCGATCCCCTAAATGGGATATGCAGGAGGCAACCAATCAATGATTCTCTCTTATCATTGATGTTTCTCTCTCTCCTTTCCTCTTCTTCCTCTCTGAAATCAATACAAATATATTTAAATAAAATAAAAAATGAAAGCACTAGAAGTTACCCAGAGAAGAAAAAAGACTTACTGAGTGGAGGAAATTTAGCCAACAATCTTGCATCTCACCAGGGATTTTGTTAGCAGTAACTGGACCATCGCGCCCACAGTTTCTAGTTTAATCACGTGACATTTATGGGAAGGCTTGTTATGTGTTAAGCAGTGGGTTAGTATCTTGGAACCACCGCAGTAAATAATATTCACAGGAACATGTTGGATGCTATCCTGCAGGTTACACCTCCTAGCCCTCAGGTCTGGGGAGGTGGGTGTTATCCTATTTCTGTGGGGAAAACAGAGGCTCTGAGAGTCAGAAACCTGGCCCAGGGCACGCCGAAGGTGAATGGCAGGGCCAGGGTAAACACCCATGCTGGTCGGAGTCCAGGACCCAAGGACTTTACTGAGATTTACTGGCTTTTAAGGAAATAATGACAGGTGGCTTATAACAACTAAATAATTGTTGCACGAACT
The DNA here is from genome assembly GCF_000412655.1 of Myotis brandtii. Classification (NCBI taxonomy): domain Eukaryota; kingdom Metazoa; phylum Chordata; class Mammalia; order Chiroptera; family Vespertilionidae; genus Myotis; species Myotis brandtii. The sequence continues at coordinate 996,644 of NW_005354632.1, read as the reverse complement.
GCCTTAACAAGTGGGCTGCTGGTCTAAGCAGTGTTTTCTCTCCCATCTCCAGGTTTATTTCCAACCCACCTAGACCTTCCCCGCCTCCCCCCTAACCCCCGCAGCCCTAACCCAGCTGCTTACCTGATTCCTGCTCCCCCACCTCATGCCGATGGCTGCCGGCTGAGCCATCTAGCAGGCCTGCTCCCCCGGCCCCTCACCCCAGATTCCTTCTCGCTATGGTGATTGTCACAGGAAGGGAAATGGACCCACTTGGCCATATTGCCCGGAATTTAGACACCGCATCCTCCTGGGCTCCAGAAATCTCGCTAAGAACCCTCAGTGTTATTTGTTTTGTGGTTGTTATTTAAACTCAAGGGCAGCCGAGCTGCCTGAAGAGACAGAGGGACAGATGACAATGTAACTTGGAGGAAGGCCAGGTGCCCGGAACCAGGAAGCTCTAGCTCTGGGGCTGAACCCTGGGTCCCAGGACACGAGGAGAGTCTGAGCTCCCTCAGGTGACCCCGGGGGCCTCCTGGTCCCGGCAGAAGTCCTGGAAGCCGGTGGAGGTAGCTGCCTGTTGCGGGCCAAGTGGCAGGGATAAAAGGAGCGAGGCTCGGCCTGGCCTGGTGGGCTTATAAGCTGCTGCTCTGAGGTCCCCAAACAACATTCTGCTCACAGATGTGGAGCAAAGGAAAGGAGCTTAACTGACATAAGCCCAAGGTGGTCACGGCTAACACATCAGACTCTGTGAATGCAAAGCAAGTCTTAATAGAAAAGGAATAGGATTGAAATAGGGAGGAGGCATGAGGGGCAGCTCTCGCCGCGGCTGGGAGAAAAGAACAGTCTGGGGAAGTGGCCCCAGGATGTCCCCAGGAGTGAAGCGGTGGGAATGTCCACTGCTATTCCCCTACCTGTGAGAGAATTCTAGAATCACCACTGCTCAGAGGACCTCAGTCAGCTTCTGTGATGCAGACCGAGAAAGCAGAGACCCAGGGAAGGGAAACGACTTGCTCAAGGTCACACAGTGAGGCGAGGCTGCAACCCACCGTCCTAACCGTGGCCCCAATGCCCTTGTCCTCTACCTCCCGGGCTCAGCATGGGACCGGTTCTCTCCCCTCGGCCTCAAGAAATGGTGCCACTCTCTCTCATTGTTCGTGGTTAGCGGCAGCGACCACCTTAGCGGTGACGCAGCCGGAGTGGTGGTGAGGGCTCGTCCCCTGTAAGTTCCTTCTCCACGTGGAGCGGGGAAAGGGCCAGTGGGGTTTCGCCTGGAGAAGACTTCAGGGTTACGTGATACTGATAACAGTCATCTGAAAGGTTGTGTAAGAGGAGTTGTTACATTCTTTGGGCATTGCCAGAGAGTTCTGGTTCTCAAAGTGTGGCCCGGGGGCAGCAACATCAACATAACCTAGGAACTTGTAGAAATGAAAAATCTTGGGTCTTGCCCAGACCTACTGAATCAGTGGGGCCCGCACTCCAGAGAAGCAGGGGTCAAATTGATAAGGGGGCTTGTAGAACAGGGTTGGGCCTCTGGAAGGGGTGGGGGTGGCAGGGTGAGCTCCCCAGACACTGGGCCCACCCACACAGACGAGGCCCACCAGCAGGAGAGGTGTAGGGGGGCTGCCCGGTGAGGAGAGAACTGGACTAGATCACCCCTAAGGTGTCAGCAACTCCAGGTTTTACATGATAAACAGACCAAGAAATGCAGTTGCTTCCCCTTTCTAGAATGTAAGCTCCACAATGGCAGGCATTTTTTGTGGGTTTCTGTTTTTGCTAGTATAACCCCAGCGCCTGGAGCAAAGGCAGAGCTCTTGGGCCAAACCCGGCCCACAGCCTGCTTTTGTAAATAAAGTTTTATTGGAACGCAGCTATGCCCGTTCATTCACACCTTTTCTGCATCTGCTTTCCACAGTACAACCACAGAGTTGAATCAGCATAACTGACCATACAGCCCACGAAGCCTGAAATACTGTCTGGCCTTTTCTAGAAAAAGTTTGACCATCTTTGATCTAGAATATTGCCTGGATCATCAAGGTGTTCCATAAACATTGGATGAATGGTTGAGCCATTCTCTCAGTTGGTATCACAGAGGTACAAAGACCCCAGCTTAGAATACAGGGGACACAGGCATGGAATTCAGAGCTGATGTGAACTTGGGCAACTTACTTGGCTTCTCTGTGTTTCTTATGCCTCATTTGTACAAGGACAATCACATTAGCCTTTAAGATGAAAAGCCCAATCAGACACTGCACAGAAAGCACAGAGCTGGCTCGCAGACCTAGTTACTCATCGCACCGAGGAGTCTCTGGTACAAGGGTTCGGGCGTGACCGATCTGATGCCATGGAACAGGGTGTCAGAATGCGGAGCTTTCTTCCTGGTCCTTCCAGGAAGGAGGGGAAAGGGCGAGTTCAGAGGTGATGGTTAGGCAACCCAGCGTTTCAACTTGGAGAAAGCTGCTAGTCAGCCCATTTACATATGATGACATTTAAGATAGTGAACGAATCGGCAAGGTTTAATAGGCCATAGGTTTTCAGGTGTTTTTCCAATAGTGGAAAATAATGAGCCATTCCAATTCTCTGGCATAGTCCTCTGAGGACCAGTTGCATACGGCTGGCTGGGGTCAGGGTGGAGCAGCCGGGGTCATGGGAACCATGGGAGTTACCTGGTGGGAGAGGGCCCGGCCTTGGCCCTGTTTGCCAGCGGGCAGGCCAGTTCTCAGAGGGACGTGTTTTCCCATACGGGGCAAGTGCGGCCCCTTTGTGCTGTGGGCGGTGTTACTGCACACATGTGTTGTTGTTTTTTTCTGGCAGGAACTCTAAATGTTCCCAAGGTGTTCTGGCCAAGTCCCCAAGTCCTCCAATTCCCCAGGTTAAGTCAGAAACAAAATCATCACGGGCAAGTGCACATCCACACGAGCATGAGTCTGAGTCAGAGACATGTTGTAACTCAGGGCTGAAAACAGCCCTGTGGAGAGCTTCCCTGATCCGGAGATTTTTGCAAATTAGCCCACATGCCTGCTTCCAACATGTCCATCGGTGTTCCTCCCTGTGTTGTGAGAAGCATGGCAGTTTCCGGAACCCTCTGGGACTCCGCTGGCAAGTGCATGTTCCTGTGTGAGATGGGCACCTGGAGGCTCGCCATCTCCCCCGATCACATGCATCGAGCCCGGGCCCCTAGCCCTCAAATCCCAGCTCTCACTGAAAACTGCTCAGCGCCCTGGCTGCTTCGGTTCAGTGGTTAGAGTGTCGGTCCTCGGGCCGATAGGGGTCGCAGGTTTGATTGCTGGTCAGGGGCACATGCCTTGGTTACAGGCTCCCCGGCCCCAGTGGGGGTGCGTGCGGGAGGCAACCAATCGATGTGTCTCTCTCATGTCCATGTTTCTCTCTCTCTCCCCCCTCCTCCTTCCCTTCCACTCTCTCTAGAAATCAATGGAAAAAATATCCTCAGCTGAGGATTGAAAAAAAAAACTACCCGTCCCCACCATGTAGAATTTGGCTATGAGGATCTTTAGGGCCTGGGAACCTGCTGTGCTTAGTTGGAGGAATACGGGCTGAATAAAAAGGGAAAATGAAAACGTAGAATCCAGATTTTTATTCTTCATGTTTTTATCTTATATATCAGGATGCAGGACACGGTGATCCCCTCTCCTGAGAGGCAGTGGCCACCTCTCTGCAGAGAGAAACACAGTTTCCTATCTCCAAAGTGGCTCCTGGGCCCCTGTCCTCTGACCTTGAGCCATAACCATCCACAAGGGGCCGGTAACTAGACTGCCACCTGCCACCTGCCACCAAGCACGTTCCAAAATAGCCCCAAACCCTGTGTGTCCCGCTGGTAACTCCGATGTTTCTACATCCTTCCAAGAAGCACAGCCCAGGTCCCAGAGGCTCCTGTAAACACCCATAGGCCAATTCCAAGTCAGATGAGGAAGAATCATCCGTGAGGAGAGCGTGGCGGGTGGTGGGAGAGTGGCCGGAGCTTGGTGGGAGCGTCTGGCCAAACTCATGCAGGAGTTCACCATCCACCTCATCTCCCTTCTGGTTCTTTCCATCCTCTGTGGGCCACACTCCTCTCTCTTGAGCAATTAAGCACTGAGGTAGCTTATCCTCAATGTGACAGTGATCTCGCCAAAAAACGTAGGCGACCCTCAATCCAGAAATCCCCGGTTGGTAATTTAAAAACAAGCAAATCCTCGCTCTCCCTGCAAAGCAGGAAGTAGATGGGATTTGTCCAGGGAAAGAGAGTCGAGAAAAAGGGCCGGCTCCTGCCCCTGAGTCTACTCACTCTGAGTCGCCCATGAAATGGTCTCGGTGGGGACCAGGGCCACCGCCATCAGCAGTGTCACTTCCATGAGAATGTCACTTTCCTTCAGGCAACGGGAGGCCCCTACCCAAGTCGAGAGGCTTGGTTAGCAATAGTGTATGGAATTGTAGGGTTTTCGGAAATCTCCTGTGATATTCGGTACAGAAGCCTCAAGAAGTCAGCAGGGCTTCCCTGGAGGTGACACAAGGCCTAGGACTTCGGGGCTGGTCCCTTCAGCTGCCAGGATCACACTCATGAACCTCAAGGCTCGCTCTGCTCGACTTGACCCACACCTGACCGCCTCACCCTTCTCTGCCTCAGGCCGGGCATTGGCCTCATTTATCGTAGCCTGAAGCTCTTCTTCTCCGGACAACCCAGGCCCCTCCCTGCCCTTGTTGGTGTCCTCCCCTAAAGTCACAGTGTGGACACCAAGCCTCGCGGGCACCCCGATTCTTCCTAGAGTCTCCTCTGCTCCTGGGCTCTCGCCCTTCCCCCCACATTTGGTCCTTTCTGCCCCGCTGTCGCCTCCAGCGTTGGAGAGGTTTGAAGGGTTGAAGCAGAGCGACGACATGAGCAGACTGACGGTTCAGAAAGATCTCAGGGCTGTGGGTGAACCAGGCCCGGGAAGCCAGCCAGAGGCGCGCAGACTTGTCAGGGGTTGTTGTGGGCATCCAGGTGAGGGATGACACGGGAGGGTGCTTCTTAACTGTTACCACGCACCGGAATTCTAAACAGCATCCCAAGTCACCGGCCCATTTGCTGCTCCCTGCCCGGGGCCCAGTGTCTGTCTTCCATGCCTCAGGTGCCTCCAGAAACGCTTCCCTGCGCAGGTGGGAGCAGGGGGCGTGTGCTTTTCCTGCTCTGCCCCAGCTGATCCCCGAGACTCCATGCCCAGGAGGGAGCCAACCACTGTGGAAGGACACGTCGTGGGCCGGGAAGAGAGGACAGGATGCGAGGCAGGGAAAGGGGGCACCTTCCCCCGCCATCTCCCACCAGGCAAAGCTGTAGCAGGGGCTGGGCACGAGGTCTCAGGAAAGCTGGGGAGGGCAGGTAGCAGCTGTTTAAGTATGTGGAGTACCCCTAGATGTGCAAATATGTGGGGTACCCCTAGATGTGCAAGTATGTGGTGTACCCTAGATGTGTAAGTGTGCGGGGTAACCACTGTGGAAGGACACGTCGTGGGCCGGGAAGAGAGGACAGGATGCGAGGCAGGGAAAGGGGGCACCTTCCCCCGCCATCTCCCACCAGGCAAAGCTGTAGCAGGGGCTGGGCACGAGGTCTCAGGAAAGCTGGGGAGGGCAGGAAGCAGGTGTTTAAGTATGTGGGGTACCCCTAGATGTGCAAGTATGTGGGGTACCCCTAGATGTGTAAGTGTGCGGGATACCCCTAGATGTGCAAGTATGCGGTGTACCCTAGATGTGTAAGTGTGTGGGGCACCCCTATGTGTAAGTATGCAGGGTACTCCTAGCTGGAATCCCCACGCCTATCACATACCTTTATTCGCCTAGTAGGTTATGGAGAGCAGGTTTGCCTTTTGCCTGATTCCTGTTCCACTTAACCCCAACCTCCCATTTCCCCATTTCCTTATTTCTTTCTCCCTACGTTTAGCTCACACTGCTGTATTTTTTTATTACCCAAATCAACCACCGGGGTTGTTTCTGGAAACAAGACGGGTCTTAATCACATCTCCGAACGTATCTCTCTATTATGTCCCCCTCCATGCACATAAACACAAATGCCCCCCCCCCATGGCTTAGCCCCCATGCAGACAGGGACCCAAATGAGTGACACACACAGATGCACGGAGCAAGGTGTGTGCCCACAAGAGCCTGAAGTGTTCCTTCAGGGGAGCCCCAAGATAAGCATGTTGACATGCCCGGGAGCACTGGGTGAGAGGGCCCTGGCCTGTGCTGCCCAGGAGCCAGGGTGCCGAGAGCCCAGGTGAGGGCCGAGCAGGAAGGGCAGGGAGCAGGTGGGCCAGAGGCATCTCGTGGGCATGAGAAAAGCTGAGTGGTCCATGCAGCGATCCCAAGATTATTACGGTTTCGAGGTGTCTGTCCAGATCAGTTTGTCTGTCTGAGGCTGTGAACCAAGGAGTGGGCCCACATCCGGGGCTGCCTGGGCTCCGTCAGCACAATGGGAGCAACTGGTAATGTCATTACCAGCAGCGGTGAAACTTCATTCCCGGTTGCTGGCAGTGATGAGGGCGGGCAAGTCTGTGCTCCTGGGTTGATACTTGTTCATAGGTATGTATATATCGGAGAAAACATAGTACATACAGGGCATGGTATGATCCGTGGTTTCAGGCATCCACTGGGGTCTTAGCATGTATCCTCCGTGGATAAGGGGGGACTACTGTACATCTCAAGGGCCTTCCATATCCGCTATAACACTTGTTATCATCTGTCTTTCATTATAGCCAACCTATGAGTGAGTGACATGTCAGTGGGGTTTTGCTTCCGTTTCCTTGGTGACTAATGATGCTCAGCAACACTTCATGGACCTCACTGACGATTTGTGTATTTTGGAGAAGTGACTATTCAGATCCCTTGGCCATTTTTTAAATCGAGTTGTTCGTCCTCTATATTGACTTGTAAGAGTTCTCGATGTATGCGAGATACAAGTCCCTTATCAGATACATGACTTACAAATGTTTATATAAACATAGAAAAATCGGGGGAACAAATACTCGGGCTCTTAATTCAGTGCCAGCATCGTGGGCCCTCACCGAGGAGAGGAAGCAGTGAGGCCAGGAGCAGGTTCTGAGATGCGCTTTGAAGCGTGGAGGCTGAGACGGACAAGGGAACGCCTGGCTGTAGCGCGGATCCTTCATCACTCCCATTAGTTCCACAGCTATTCCTTGAGGGCCTGCCCAACGCCAAGCCTTCTTCTAGGAAACAGAGAAATAAGACTGTTCCTTCCTCGTCAGGTGTTGACAGTCCAGGGGAACACAGTCCGGAGAAAGACACATAAACAGATATTACTGTTTGCAAGTGGACGTACTAAGTACAGTTACAAGTGTTACGGAAGTTCGGGGAAAAGAAGGGAAGTCAGTCTTGGTCACCTTGCAGTGGTTCTCAACCTTCCTAATGCCGCGACCCTTTAATACAGTTCCTCACGTTGTGGTGACCCCCAATTTCATTGTTACAAATTGAACATAATTAAAGCAGAGTGATTAATCACAAAAACAATATGTAATTATATATGTGTTTTGCGATGGTCTTAGGCGACCCCTGTGAAAGGGTCGTTCGACCCCCAAAGGGGTCGCGACCCACAGGTTGAGAACCACTGCCTTAGAGTTTCAGATGGTCCATTAAATCAGGGAGTCTTCACCCGGGGTCTTTGGATAGAATTCAGGGGATTGCTCATTGGGATGAGAAAAAATTACATCTTTATTTTTAATACCTGAAGTTGAAATGTAGCGTTCCCTTCACATATGTGTGAAAGGGACAAACCACAGTAGTACATAAAAATCACAGATGTGTACACATTTTATTAAAGTTGTTGTGGAACTTGAGGTGTTATTTTTGCTCATCACTACTTCAGCAATCATGGTAGTTATTACACCCAACACTAGATCTTATTATTTATTGTACTAATAAATAAGCAATATATTATTATAGCCAGATTTGGTTTATTCAAGTTCTGATTGCCATATTTCAATATAGTTGGTTTCCTTTGTAATCCTATGTATTTTCTTTTGTGTATTTATAAACTGAGGCGGGGTTCCTGAGCTTACTCAACTGCCAAAGGTTAACTGGCACAAAAATGTTAAGCAGCCCTGCCTTGAAAGTTCTTTTATCCTTTTAAGAGAGAGAAAGAAATATTGATTTGTTGTTCCATTTATTGATGCACTCATTGGTTGCCTCTTGTATGTGCCCTAACTGGGGATCGAACCAGCAACCTTGGTTTCAGGACAACACTCCAACCAACTGAGCTACCCGGCCAGGGCTAAGTAGCTTTTCATTTAGTCTGGAGGTTCTACTGATCCTGGAACACAGGCAAATAAGCAGATAGTGTCAAAATATATAACAGAGGTCTGAATAAGGTACACAGAACAAAGAAGAGAAGAACCACTTCTTTCTAGAGCAACCAGAGAGGCTACAGGTGACATTCGAGCTGACTCTTGAAGGTGAATAGTTTGGAGAGAGTTTGGTTCATGGGGTCCAGCCTTGCATCCGGTCCTCGAGTCACTTCTACAGCTAATTCCATCACCTGGGCCCCAGCCTCTGCCCGAGACGCTTGTACCTGGAGGCACGCTGGTCGGCTGGAGTGGGAGGTGAAGGGAAGGGAAGCGGGGAACCTGACAGCTGGAGTCACTCGGCACAAGGCAGGCCTGTGTTTACGGATCCAACAGGAGACAAGACAGAAGGAAGGCGTAAGACCACCAGGGGCCGCGAAGTTGGGCTACACGGAATAAAAGAAAGACCCTGGACTTGGGAATCAGTCACATCTGGACTCCACACTCAAATGGACCCTAGTGACCTGCGTGAGCGTGGGCACATTGTTTCTTCTCTTTGAGCCTCCGTTTTGTCACATGCAAATAGGAGTTGGGCTTGTACAGCATATGGAAAAGTACTTGGCACAGGGTAGGCAATCAATCACTGTCCGTGCCTCTTCCTTTCGGTTTGCCCAAAGCCAGCCTGGCTACCCCATCGGTAAGAATTTGACCTTGATTATTCATTGTCTAGGCCCAGCAATAATGACTAGATTTATTAACTGCCGACTGTGTGCTTGACCTTGTGCTAAACACTGTTTCTTTTCCTCCTCCCAAGAACCTATGAAGTTGGAAATCTCTGTTGTTCGGATGAAAACACTGAGGCTCAGAGACATTAAGAAATGTAATTTGCCCGAGGTCTCCCAGCCAGGAAGTGGCGGAACTGGAATTTAGACCCAGATAGAGCTGACAGTGAAAATCTGTGCGATGCATCGTGCTGCTCCCAGAAAGATAGCTGGAGATTGCTCTGCTGGGTAAATCTTTAATCCGTGCCTATCAACATTGGACTAAAGCTCAAGCATGCCTTGCTTTATGCCTATAAACGCTAAAGTAAACAAAAGAAAGAAGCAAAGTGAAAATCCTCAAAGGAAGATCATCTAAATAAACACTTATAAGGGATTAAGCAAAAAATAAATAACTCGTAGCCTGGCTGGTATGGCTCAGAGGTTGAGCGTTGATTTATGAACCAGGAGATCACGGTTCAGTTCCCAGTCAGGACACATGCCCGGGTTGCGGGCACGATCCCCCTTGGGGGCATGTGGGAGGCAGCTGATCGAGGATTCTCTCTCATCATTGATGTTTCTAGCTCTCTCTCCCTCTTCCTTCCTCTCTGAAATCAATAAAAATATATTAATAAATAAATAACTCATAGACACAGACAACAGCATGGTGATTACCAGAAGGGAAAGGGGCTGGGAGGAGGTCAACAACAACAACAAAACATAAAATAACAGTAATATTTGGGGCACTGGATACCATCACCATTGTTCCCAGACAGCTGAAGGCGACAACTATAAGATGAAGATCAGCAGTTCTTCCTCAGGGCTTTGTGACTGGAGTCGCTTGGGGTGGTGATAGCTCCCCTCACAATCCGTACACCCTGACATTAAGCCAAGGAGATCCCAATCCCAAAGACTGATCTTTGTGTACTGCTCACAGTTTAGTAAACATTCCCATTTACAGGGCATCTGCTGACCCTTTCAACCCTGGGGGATGTATAGGGCCAGGTTATTTGTAATCTCAGAATAGGAGCCTGAGTTTCAGAGAAGCAAGGTGACTTGCACAAGGTCAATGAGCCAGGAAAGGCAGAATCACCATCTAAACTCCAGCTTCTGCCCCCTTTCCAGGGCTATGTCCACCTCTCCTGGCACCTCCATCCCGTCCAAATTAGATTGGGGGGGTGAGGCTCTTTGGAGGCAAACGTCTAGACTCCTGGGAACTGTGTGTAGATTTTTGGCAGTAAGGCTGGAGCCTGGGTTGAAAGGAGATAGTATTTATTATAAAAGAAAAAAAAAACTAGCATTTCTTGAAATAATAGCTTTCTCGGGACATAATTAGAAATTTGCCCTTCTAAAGTGTACAATTCAGTGGTTCTGAGTATTTCACAAAATTTTGCAACCATCACCACTAAATTCCTCAGCATGGAAAGAGCCCATCGCTATTGCAGTCACTGCCCATTCCAGGTACCTTCCCCTCTGGAAACCACTCTCTACTCTGTTTTTATGAATTTACTGGCCATTTCATATAAATAGAACCATTCAGTATGTGGCCTGTTGTGTATTTTTTCACTTATAATGTTTCCAAGTTTCATTCCCATTGTAGTATGTATCAGTCCTTCGTTCTTTTTATGACCAAATAATAATCCACTACACAGATATGCCATGTTTTATTTATCCATATATCAGTTAATGGACATTTGCACTGTTTCCACCTCTTGGCGATTATGACTAACACTGCTATCAACATTCATGTGTGAGCTTTGTGTGGGCATGTTTTCATTTCCCATAGGTATGTACCTAGGAGCAAAATGGCTGAGTTATATGGTAGCTCTGTGTTTAGCTTTTTGAAGCTTTGTCAGAATAAGTCAGAATATATACACTAGAGGCCCGGTGCATGAATTTGTGCACATTGAAAGGAAATTAATTAGAAGAAACATTTTAGAGGCTGGGGAGGGGCCATGGGGGGTTGGCTCCAGTGCGTGTCCAGCCCGTCTCACCCAAACCCAATCGGCCAGACCCCAGCAGCAAGCTAACCTACCGGTCGGAGCGTCTACCCCTGGTGGTTAATGCATGTCATAGTGACTGGTTGAGCAGTCGACTGATCAGTCAGACACTTAGCACATTAGGATTTTATATAGAGAGATATTTTATTGATTTTAGAGAGTCAGAGAGATAGAAACATCAACGATGAGAGAAAATCATTGATCAGCTGCCTCCTGCATGACCTCCACTGGATATCGAGCCTGCAACCTGGGCATGTGCCCTGACTGGGAATGGAACAATGACTTCCTGGTTCATAGGTCAATACTCAACCACTGAGCCACACCAGCCAGTTCTTTAGTCTGTTTATTCCCTCATGCTATACATTCTATTCATACTATTTTCAAAGTGGCTGCACCTTTTACATTCCCACCCGTATATGAGGGTCCACATCCTCCCAGCACTTCCTATTATCTGTTTTATGTAGTATTATTATTACTAGAGGCCTGATGCACGAAATTCATGCAAGGGGCTCGGCCCTCGCAGCTGTGGCAGCTTGCCTCGGCCCTCGCAGCCCCAGCTTCATCTGCATGGTCGTCCGGAAGGACGTCCAGAAGGTTGTTCAGCTGTTCAGTCTAATTAGCATATTACGCTTTTATTATTATAGATTATCATTCTAGTGAGTATGAAGTGGTATCTCATTGTGGTTTTGATATGCATTTTCCTAGTAATTAAAATGTTTTTCTTAGTTTTGTGAGCTGCTGTAGCAAACTAGTAGAACCTGAATAGGAGGTCATGGGAACCTGTGATCCAATAGCCCATTGGTCAGAAACACTGATAACAACCTGGACTTGCAATTGACATCTGAAGTTGAGAGTGTAGGGGGTGGGAGACAACCTCGTCTTAAAGTCTATTTTGTCTGATATTAGTATAGCAACTCCAGCTCTATTTTGAGTACTGTTTGCATGATATAGCTTTTTCCATCTAAATTTTACTTTCAGCCTATTCATATCTTTGAATGTAAAGTGTGTCTCTTGTAGAGAGCATATAGTTAGAAGGAGATTTCTTTATCCATTGTTTTGAATCTCTGCTTTTTTATTAGAGTTCTATGCCATTTACATTTAAGTAATTACTGATAAAGGTAGGATTTGATTTTTCCATTTGTTGTTTTTTTTTATATATATGCCTTATGGATTTCTTGTTCTTCTCTGACTTTATTACAGCCTTCTTTTGTGTTAAATAGATATTTTCTAGCATAAGCCATTCCCTTGCTTTGGTATATATATATATATATATATATATATATATATACACACATATATACATATATACATGTGTGTATACATATAATATTTTTCCTTTGTGGTTGGCCTAAGGGTAAATAAGATTTTAACTTAAAACCACCTAGTTTGCATTAACAGCCTGCATTTGTACAGCACATTCCCATTTTTCTTTTAGTTCTCAGGAAGGAGAAAGTAAGAAATCTGGGCTGGAGACCCTTTCTGTGTCTTGGCCCGAGAACCCGTCTGGAGTAATGTTACCCGTGCATAGTGCTACTCCAGGCACCAATTATGGCCACATGAGAGGGGTCCCTTTTTGATTCCCAGGGTATAGATTTTCAGAGTGATCATAGCAACTTTGTATGAACTTCTCAGCTTCCAAAGTGAATTCAAATATATCAGTGATTCTCAAAGTGTGTTCTGGGGAGCCGTAAGTGTTCCCGAGACCCTTTCAGGGGGTCCTCAAGGACAGAACTATTTTCATAACAATACCAAGATGTTATTTGCCCTTTTTAGCTCTCATTTTCCCAGGCAAGTACAGGTTGGATGCAGAAGCCGAGATGAGGATTTACTGTCTCTATTACGCCGGGCGTTAGAGAGATTTGCAAAACTGTAAAACAAGGCCACTCTTCTCTCTAAGTCGTTTTTGAGAACATTGTGATATTTCAAAAAATAGATTGTTTGTACTAACATATAATGGTTTCCTATTGTTCATTTTAAACGAGTTAAATATTTTTTTAACTTCTCAGTTTTAATTTATAATATGGTAAATGTTGATAAATATTGCACATTTAAACAAAAGCTTATTTAGGATCTAGATAAAATTTAAGAGTATAAAGGGGTCCTGAAACCAAAAGTTTTGAGAACTGCTGACATATTATTATCTCACTCAACCCTCACAACCGGTGGAAAGCAGGACAGGTTCAGTCCCTCGCTGCTGTGGCCCCTTGGATAAGGAAACTGAGGCTAGAAGCCTGGGACTGTACCTGGAAGGACTGGGTTGGACAGGAAGGCAGCCAATGATTCTGAGGCCAGAGCCAACCCAGTTTACTGGAGTGACTGGAGAGACACTTCCTGGGAGCTACCACCTCTTGGTGGCTGTTGACCCATTGGTTCGCAGGAACCAATATCTTCCAAGTTCTAGATATTCTCTCCACCTTGGCCTCCATGATACCCTGTTTCTAGTTCTGCAAGTGGCTCCTCTTCTTCTCTCTTCCCTTAAGTATTGCTGTGACCCAGCATCCTATCCCCAGGCCTCTTTGGCCTCACTCTGTGGTTTCCCTGGGTATGCTCGTCCACAATTACATATGATGGCTCCCAGATGTGCCTCTCCAGCTCAGATATCACTCTTGAACGTCAAAGCTAAGTCCTGGATGTTTCTACCGAAGGACTTCAGATGTTTTAAACCCACATGCTCAAAACTGTGTCATCACTAGGCACTCGGCATAGTGTACTAGTCACAGGTAATGTGCCGTGAACAAGACATCGTCCCTGTCCTCAAGGAAACAACAGTCTAGTGGAGATCAGTCCAAAACCAACTTCCGTGTTTTGGGGCCTGGTTATTGTTATCACCATCAGCCCAATTACCCAACACTCCTCCTCCTTCCCCGTCTACTCCATCCAGTGAGTCACCAAGTCCTATGCATTCTATTTTTTCATTTCTCTCCATCACTACTGCAACACCCTCAGATCACATTTCCTCATTTCTCCTGCGAACTCTTGCAGTAAACCCCTAGCCACTCTCCTGGCCTCCTGTCTCATCCCCATCTAATTCATGCCTCATGCTGCTGCCTGAGTGACCATTTCCTAACCTCAAGTCTGCTTTCCTTACTACCAGTCGTTACTCCCTCTTCTCTGTAAAATAAATCCAGACTCCTTAGCCTGCCTCATGGTCTTATTTGGGAGTTGACCTTTGCTTCATTTCCTGTCACTCTCCTGAATGTATCTAAGACATTTCAAAGGCTGTTTTTGACAGTAAGAATGCCCTCCCTGATCACCTGGTCATTATTCATGACCCTCCTCAAGGGTCTTTTTCTCTGTAAAATTCTTATGACCTCCAAGAAGTCTGGATTAGTTCCCTTCTATCTTGCACAGGTCTCTTTTCATTGTGGTACTTATCACACTGTATTATAATTTATTTACATAGTGATCTCCTCCCTAGATAGAACACCTTTATGGCAGGAATTGTCTTTTATTCACTTCGGTATCACCAGTCCTAGCCCAGTGTCTGGCATAGAGTAGGGGCTCAGTAAACACTTAGTGACTTCGTGTTGAAGATCTGTAAAATATGGGTCCTTTAACCTTCTTCTCATTTTTTCAATTTACAATTTCCATCCCATTTTCCACTCAATCACTCAAGCCAAAACCATGGGTAACTCCGTTAATCGATTGCACGCTCTTCCTTAGCCAATGAGTCACCAAGTCCAACTCATTCTCTTTCTGTCGTCGCTCTCCAATGTCAGCTGCCCTCCATCACCACCTTCAGAGAAGGTCTCTGTTCCTCATGAACTCGGCAGCCACATTTCCAACCTCAAAAATTGGAACATGGAGTTTTTTGTGTCCCCTCCAGATATAAGGGATTCTGGGAAACAGATATCTCTTCTAAAAGGTTGGAATTTTTCGAATGTTTCTGTAATTTCCAGGGACCGCAGTAGAGAATATTTGAAATCAAAAAGCCACTAAGAATTCAGGTTGAGTGGTCATCTGACCTTGACAAAAGTTCTTGGCCTCTGTTTTAAGAGTCTCAGGACTTAAGCTCTTTATCATCTGCGTGACAACAGACAAAGTCACAGACAGGAGTAACTCAGAATGCAATATTGTAAGTACCTAATACATGAGGAAGCAATTAAGAAGAGAGATACAGAGGAGGTATGACCTGAACTGGGCTTTCAGGGCATTGCAGCAGAGAGCTGCCCTATGGGAACACCCCAACTCCAGTCCCCACTGATGGAACTGGACCCTTGTCCACCAGCCAAGGTTGATTGGCCAGAGAAACCTGGTCCAAGGGCATCCTCCTGGGCAGTCTGAGATCTAGGACTTGGACCTGCGTGAAAAGATGAGCCTTGGCAATCAGATTCCCTCCTGGAATCTCAAATTGGGAAGCCAAAATGGTAGCTCTGGGAGCACAGGCAGGTGCTGAAAGACGTGCCTTGAGGCAAAGGTGGGGCTGGAGATCTAGGACAAGCCAAAGCCTTTGCGAGCCCAAGTCACAAGGACACAGAAAGCATGTCAGCAGAGGAGCCCACACTCAGTATAAGTGACAGAGGGGTAAGAAAAAGCGAGACCATGCGGCTGAAACGAGGGGTGGAGCAGCCAGTCCCTGAGCCCACGCTGGAACTTGATGTCTTGCCAGCTCCGGTCCAAATCTATGTGCAGCCTTACAGCCACTCCTTAACCTTCTTTTCCTGGTGATTGTTTGAATGCTGTTCCTTGCAACCTGAAAGCTAAACAGAAACAGAGTCAACCAGGCGGAGCAGATGGAGGGAGAATTTGAGAAGCCCAGCGTAGCACAGATCGCAGTAGAAAGATCAGATTTCTCATGGACAACTCAGGGAAAGGTAGAAAGGGATTTTTTTTTTTTTTTAAGTAGGAGGTAAATGAAGGGATGCCTTAATTTTTTAAATAAGCCACATCGGTATTGGGGAGTGAGTGAGTGAATGAATGAATGTAGGTGAAGGCCAGAACGTACTCAACTTTGAATGACGGGATCAAGACTGAGACTTGACTCCATAGGCGACAGGAAACCACAGCAAGTTTGGAAAAGGACAGAGACACCGTCCATATGGGATTTGAAAAACCATGACGGTCTTGGAGGACATCCCGCTTCCCAGCGTTGAAGCCTGCCGGTCCCAGTCCCCCAGTGACGGCCTGCGCATGTATGGGGAGCATCTGGCCGAGAGAACGTGAAAGCCGCCTGTGGTTGGAAGCAGAACTACCCGTTAGGATGGTCGGAGGGAGGAGGCTCCACTCAGACCGCCTAGAAGCTAGGAAGGACAGCCAAACGCTAAGAGGTCAGTGAATGTCACCTCCATGTGCAACCCCAGGCGTGATCTGCTCTAAGTGGGGCCCCTATAACGCGGGGCCCCCTGTGCACATCCATGGAGAACCCAGCTGTCAGCCAGTTCCCTCCTCCCAGCCAGGCACTGGCAGCAGCTGTCTGCTTCCCACCATGTCAGCATGGGCCCAGCTCTCAGCAGCTCTTTAAATGTCCCCAAATCTACTCACGTGACATTACAATGAGCAGCGGAGAACCTCCAGACAGTTTCGGGAGGGGGTTTGCATTGCGCAACCCACAGCAAACAATGTTAAAAAGCCACCAGACGGTCTGCTCCGGAAAGCCCTCCTCGGCCTGCCGGACAGCCACCAGGGGTTTCTTTCTCATCCCAGCCCCCTGTCTAGCCACCTGGGTCGTCCTCCTCCTCCTCCCAGATTCCTCCTGCTCCTTTTTGCAAAGTCATTCCGCTCTGCCCTCAAATGTGTCTACCCAAACCCAAAACACAGCTTAGGTGAATCAGCCGGGCCCCCACCCTCCCGGAGATAGCCATCGGGGTTATAAATAAAGCATTGTGTTGTTGTTGCAACAAAGCCATCAGCATACAGATTAGCATCTCCCAACCCGGGCACCAGCTGCGTTTCCTTGGCCCCATCACTTTGCTCTCTGGGCTGCTGTTTCTCATTCTTTGACATGAGAGGCACAGGTGGGTCAGTCGGGGTGAATCCCTCGACCACTCAGCTCCCTGTGACTTAAGAGTCAAGTGGAAGGACAGCTGGGGGCAGAGAAGCCAGTTATGTAAACCCAGGCCTTAGGGTGGTGGGGGAGATAGGGATGGGAGGGGG
>NW_005354632.1:937432-979497 GCF_000412655.1 Myotis brandtii | reverse complement strand
GGAGGAGAGGGGGGTGTGGGGCCCCCAGCACTGGCTGTCCCCCATGGCTGTGGCTGCAGCCCAATGCAGAGCTCCTGGAGAAATGGCTTTGTCCCCGCCGCCCACGCTCTGACTGCTTTAAGGCTCACGCTGGGCCCGCGATGACTTTTTGATGGAGTGGATGCGGCTCCCTGCAGGGGCCGGCAGTCTGGAGAAGAGAAGGGCCTGGCAGAAAACACACCCAGCTTCCCAGGACGGCCATGTCTCTTCTGCTTTCTCCTCAGAGTCGATTTTCAGGCCGTGGCTCTCCTTCTCAGCCATCTGTAGCTCCCCTCAGTGCGCAGGGAGGGGGGAGGCAGCAGCCGGGCGGCCAGCCTGTGTGGGAACACCTATGGATGTCTGCTGGAACGGCAGGAGCAGAACAAAGTGGCCTTTATGTCCAGCTTTCCAAAAGCCTTTGTGTGCCCTAGAAGCCGGTTATTATTGAGTTATTAAGGCCCAGTGCGCGGGGCCAGGGATGGACACGCTCGAGCGGTCCCAGGCAGCTTCAGCTAGTTCAGGCTCCTCGTCCTGTGACCTAACCTGACTCCTGCTTGCCATCCTTCCTTGGACGGGGGAGCAGGAGAGCGAGGCCAGGGCCTTATAGAAGGTGCTCGGGGCTGCTCACCAGACTGGTCCGTTCAGTTCCCTGGAATCATTTGCTGCATAATCCATTCTGGCAATATTGTGTTTCTTAAAGCACCAGCAATGCAGCGTGGGGGCGGGGCTGTTGCATAAGGACGTAACTGAGACCAGGTCTTCCCAGGTTTCAGCAGGCAGGTTGCTCAGGGAGGTGGGGAGGCCCGAGTGTTCCGGTTGATGTGTGTCGCTGGGGCCAAGGACGAGAGGGTGGGATGGGCGCTGTGGTGTGGGGTGGGGACAGTCCGGGCCAGTTTGCTGAGTACAGGTCTGAGCACAGGTCTGTTCCAGATTGTCACGGATCCCTAGTCACAACACCTGTGAGCTTTGTCATCTGCCCCAAAGCCCCTACTTTCTCAGAGGAAGAGAGGAAACCCACAGAGCCAGGTGACCTGCCCAAGGTCACTCCGGTCCATCAGCGTCCCACTGAGATACCAGGTGTGGCCGCCATCCTCCGGGTCTGCAGGCACAGTGCCCTTTAAATGGCAGTGCCAGTTTAGTGCTGGCGTGGGGACAGATGAGTCCCGGGAAGGCACAGACCGTATTCTTCATTGCCCTTTATGGGGCACGCAGCAGGCTCAGGCACAACCTCTGAAAACACAACAAGATCAACGTCACATCCTCCAGCCGGCTCTGCTGCGCTTCCCTTCACGGAAATATGGAGAACCGTCTTGCTGCATTTGTAGCAATGCAGGTGTCACCCCGTATTGTCAGTCGCTGCCAACCTGTCTCTACCACATGCTGTGTGCGCCCTGAGCACAGAGACTGCGCCCCACCCATCACAGCACGTGGTCAGAGGCAGATGCAGAAGAAATGTTAACGAGTGGAGGTAAAGGAAGTACTTTAGTTAAATATGTAGGGAGAGGATTTTTAACATTTTAATCTTGCCCGCCCAGTGTGCTCTCCGTGGTTAAGCGTTGAGCCAGGAGGTCACGGTTCGATTCCCAGTCAGGGCGCATACTCGATCAATCCCCAGTGTGGGGCATGCGGGAGGCAGCCGATCAATGATTCTCTCTCATCGTTGATATTTCTCTCTCTCTCTCTCTCTCTCTCCCACTCCCTTCCTCTCTGAAATCAATAAAAATACATATTTAAAATTGTAATCCCTCTTTAATTCTATGGGGACTATAGACGCGACGTGGACACCTTCTAGGTGGAGTAAGGGTGGGGTAGCTGCGACAGCCTGGAGGGGCTGTGTCCCCTGGGCCACCGAGCAGTCGGCAAGAAGAGGGACAGACTTCTCTAGGAGTCAGTGATTGGGAAAACCACTCTGGGCTGTGCAGGCAAGCACAGGACAAAGGGCTGGACTGCGGAGACTAACGTTCACGGCGCCCGTTAGCCTGCCCTCTCAGGCGCCGGTCAATGTGCTGTTGATTTCAACTTTTAAAAGTCTTTATGAATATATTTTTCTGAATATAGAGACAAAACTGGCTCGTTGTACAAACAAACAAACACATTTAAGGGCCCCACACCTTACAATTACATAGAAATGTAAAGTGAAAAGTCAAAGGCTGCTGTGACCCACCCCAAACTGTAACCCAATAACCACTGGTAATAGTTAGCGTTCTTCCTTCTAGGCGGTTCCATCATGCAGATACTTTCTTTGCTTTTGATTTTTGGGGTTGTTGGTTGTTGTTTTTTTACATATGTGAAATTATATTCTAAATATCACTCCCCGATGTTTTAAACGTACAGATATATCGTCCAAAATTTCCAGGTCAGCATATACCAATCCAGCCCATTGACTTTTTGCTGCAGCAAAATGTTCCCCTTATATTTAAATAAATCCTAATCACTGGACACGAGCAAGTAGGCCCAAACGCTCTTGCGCAAGGGCTGCGGCCAACATCAGACGTGTCTTTGCAACGTTCATGTCTCCACAGGAGCAAAAGCAGCTCCGTTGATGTCCTACTGAAGACGATGCAGCCAATCAGAATAGGAGCACCCATGTGTTTTAAAAACCAGAGTGGGGTGGGTGTGCAGACGGGGGATAGTGAATATCACAGTGGGTGTCTGGGCTTGGTTTGAGGATTTGTGTAACCATGAAAGAACGGTCCATTCTTGAGAGCAAGAATCTCAACTCCCGACTCTCAAATTCTAAAGCTGTTACTGTTACATTTAATCTAAATTAGGTTTCATCGAACAGCCCAACTTAGGGTCAGCCTGTGTGAAGTTCAAGAGCGTCACTTCACCCACATCCCAGGAAGACCTGCCACTGGACACAGCCTTGGGCTGGCATTCACAGGATCGGTTCCCACTTTTGCCAATGAATGGGCTTCTGGCTTCTTTAGTTACACAGGTAATTGTGGTTTGAAATTCAAAACAACAGTATGACTTTAATAATTCTCCTGAGAAAGAAAAATCCCTGCAGTAAGCAAAGCCGCGAGGGGCTTAGTGACTCGTCTGCTTCGCCTTCTACTAACCATGCAGACAAGTCACTAACCTCTCCTTGTCTGTGAGCAAACAGGTGCTGCCGACTCTGAATCATTATTGTCAAGATCACAGGTAATACATGTAAAACACAAAAGACGAGGTTCAGGTTCGGCAAAGAATGGCAGTAGTATGATTTGCAGTGGAAACTACTAGGAATAAATACCAAGCGAAAGAGGTAAAGATAACGGGCAGGAAGGAGAAAAGAAAACCCAAGGAACATCGGTCCTCAATTGGGACCTTTTTATCACAGGACCCGTGATGCCTGTTTCCCATGGTGCGCTATCGGCCAAGTTCAGTAGGAGGGGTTGTACCTCTATCGTCCTGCCTAATTCTACAGCAAATGTGTGAGGCAAGTCGTCTTCTCCCATTTTATAGACGGGAAAACTGAGACCTATGGTTTATGGCTCTCTCAGATTTATCCATCCTAGACAAACTGGTGTTAAAACTCAGATCAGTTTGTCCCAAACCTACGCTTGTCCAGGTGGCAGGCTGCAGCCCAGCACATAGGCTGCCTCGGTTTCTTGTCTGCTTCACTCCTTTCTTTCCCTGTCCCCCCTCCCTGCCAGCCCCCCACCCCCCATCTCTGTGACAGACTGAGGGCCTCCTTTTTGCCTGTATCAGTCAGGACTCTCTAGGAGTGATGGAGGTCAGTGCAAACTGCTGAAGCACATCAGGGGGAAATTGGCTGGTGCACATGAACAGTCTAAAGGTGGACTTGGACTTCAGGCACGGCTGCATCCAGGGCCTTGGTTAGTGCTCTCAGGGTCTGTCTGTCTCCCCTGTCCCTCTGGGTTCCAGGACTGGCCTTACTCTTCAGAGGCTCTCTCCTCTGGGCTGAAACCTCACAGCCCATAACCCCAGGGAGGACAAGAGAGGGAGCGCCCTTTCTCTGTTCCAGGGTCTAGAGCAGTGGTAGGCAAACTCATTAGTCAACAGAGCCAAATATCAACAGTACTTCTTCAAAATAGACTCGCCCAGGCCGAAAACTGACTTCTGTGCATGGGCCATGAAGTTTCAATCGCACTGTATGTGTGCCCGCACGTGGTATTTTGTGGAAGAGCCACACTCAAGGGGCCAAAGAGCCGCATGTGGCTCTCGAGCCGCAGTTTGCCAACCATGGGTCTAGATCATCCATAAATCAAATCTTAGCGAGAGTCACATGCCCATTTCTCAACCAATCACTGAATCGCTGTGCTTGAGGTGGGGTGAGTTCTGTTGGCCAGGCCTCTGGCTCAGGCCCACCACTGTGACCAGCGCCTTTGGGGCCAGCCCTATGTGAGTCACAGGAACGGGTCCCTATAGGACATAGACTCCTACAGTGACAGGAAGAGCAAGAAGCTCTGCACAGACCAAAGCCACAGAGGGCCTCTGCAGAATCCTTGTTCTTCGCTCAGCAGCAGCTCACACACCCCGTCCTTTGCCTGAGAAAAACTCCTACTTTAGCCATGTGGGATTCCATAACGGTGTCTTTTTCACGTGCTTCTCTTGCATGATTATGCACAGTCTGTACTCGCTGCCTGCAAATCCCCCCAGGACACCGTGTGTCCTGCCCCTGCTTCCCACCTGATTGGCGTAACAGCACTGTCGTGTTGATTGTTTTTTTCTGCTCTGGCTGCAATTTACAGAAAGCTGTGTAATTAAATGGCTTAGGCCGGGAGGAAAACGGTGTTCTCCCACACACGAGGAAGTCCCAGGCAGGGCAGCACGAGGTCAGCCAAGTCCGTGGCTCGGGCTCCATGTCCCCTCGCCATCCCCTGTGTCAGCTCGTCCTCAGGGTGCTCCCCTCGGGGCTGCAGGACGGCCGCACGGTCGGGCGCCACACCAGATGGACAGCAGCCTGCAGAAGGCACGACTCCGGCTGCCCCGTTACTTCTTTGGCCAGAACCAAGTCACCGGCGTTACCTGCCCCGCGCTGACCAATCGGATGGCCCTTGGTATTGACATTTTAATTCATTAGATTCAATAAAAGCAAGTGTCCCCAGTCATGCTGGCCACGTTTCCATTATTACAGCACCTCCATGGGACACCCCCTCCGCCCGTCACCGGCAAGAAGAATACAATGACTCTGATCGTAAAACATCAGTCATGGAGCCATCGGTGATCATTATGAAACTCCGATTTTGTGCCTTGACTTTGCGGCAGCTGAGAATGCAAAGATAGACCAGTCCGTACAGCTCCAGGCACGTATCCTCTGGCAATAGATGGATGTGTAGACAGCCACAAAGAAAGGCGCCTTTCGTAAAGTCCGAGGACCAAAGGGCTTCTCCGTGCAAGGGCGGGTGCCTCTGACGGAGACCTGGAGGGCCAGCTGCAGAGCGTGTCCACGGCCACAGCGTCCCGGGTGGAGTGGAGACCTCGGTTAAGCGGCCGTGGCAATCGCCCAGACAAGCGAAAATGAAGGTTAAGAAAGAGCAGAAACCAGGAGACAAAGGCGGGGCATTGCCTTCCGAGTCTGAGTCCATTGAAAGTTAAGGACTAGACTATCTTTGTAAAAAAAAAAAAAAAAAAAATCAGGATTTCAGAGTATAGGTTGGGGCAAAGTAGGTTTACAGTTGTTCTTATGGAAAATAATACAATAATTAATAAATAATAATACAAGAATAAACTCCATTCGCTGACTCAAAACCGTACACCTAGTTTTGTCCCACCCTGCATTTAAAAGAATATTAATAAATAATAATACAAGAATAAACTCTGTTTCGCTGACTCAAAACTGTACACCTAGTTTTGTCCCACCCTGCATTTAAAAGAAAATTTTTGGTTTTCTCCAAGTTCATATTGTAAAACAGTCCATTAGGAGAAATGGTGAGAGGACCCCAGGGCCACAGCCGTTTGTGTGGGATCTGGACCCTCCGTGAGAATTTTACCGTTGACAAAACTCTCCCTTTAGTCCCCAGCTGCCCCTGCATGAATGTCTATAGGACATACTAGTACATATTTGTTATGACTCAGGCATCTAAATTGAGATTCAAATGCTCCTTTAAATTGTAACAGGGTGATTGGGGTTTAGCGGTGTCTTTTCAAGGGATGGCTGGGTTGCATTTTCAGGGGTGGTTTGGTCCATGAAATGGGCCCTGTGGGTTACACCCCGTCAGCACCACTGCTCCTCTCTCCAGAGCAGCCCCAGTAGCAGGACAGACTCAGCGTGTGCTCCTGCGGTCCCCTCGCCGGGCCCTGGTGAGGAGCCCTGGGCCTGCGCTTGACAGCCATGGAGTGTGGACTCCTCGCTTCTCAGTTTGTCCGACAACACCCCCTCCAGCCTTGTGAGCAGGTGCCACACCCTGTGCTGAGTGTTGAGGCTGTAATTTCTCTCCCTTGAATCACAGACTTGCCTTCACCATGAAGTCCAGGAAGCTTAACCTTCGGGCCCTCATTTGCATCGGCCCTTCTCCAAGGTCCTGGGGGGGCTTGCCAATGGGTTCGCATGATCATAGGTTTTTGTGAAATTTGCAAAAGGGGGGCATTTTTATTGCAATTGGTTAAGAATGCTGCTTCTTTTGCTCTGAGTCCCACTCCACCATGTTTCTCTTCTGGTGGGGTGATGTTGGAGGGGCCCCAGGCATTCTGGGAATCAGTTAAGGGGAAATTAGTTAGGGGATAAGTCTAGTTTGGGTCTCTGAGGATGTATTCGTGTGGGGTCACAGTCACTTCCACGCATGCTTTTGTAGGGCTGGCTTTCTGGAACATTCTATCACTATCATGGTCCTTAGATTCAGGGCCTGGGGCCATATGGAAATATAAGCATGACCAGATAGATTTGAGGCGTGAAGGAGAAATAAAGTTTGAAGTGTATGGAGCCAGAGACAATATCTGGAAAATCTGTCCAAACAGCAGATGTGGAAAGTCGTTAAGTGGGTGATTCAGTTTTCACAACACCAACAGACTGGAAGTCCTCTCTTATCGGGGAGACGCCTGACAGTGTGGCATATGCAATTACCAAAAAATCCACCTCCTTTTGTTGTTAGTTTTCAAGGGAATTATGAGAAATAGGATTTATGAGAATTTCCATATTTATACGGCATATGCTCTGAGCAGAACAACAAAAGCAAGTATGCTTGTAACCATATTTGGTAAAAATGGGAGTAGTTTTCTTAAATTTGAATAGAATCATAAACATTTACATGAGATTGCCCATAACAAGTTGGGAGGCTAAAATACATTTTTCAAAAGTATCAATAATAATAATAAAAATTCATCAGCCATTCTAGAGACTTTGGGAAGAAAGGCAATATTACATTAAAATGACCTTTTCCCCTTTAGGTTATGATATCGCAAAACTGCTATCAAGTGAAGAGATAATGAAAGAGTTTGCAGCCAAAAGATGTTTTCTCAAAGAAAAAGACTTCAAAGATATGCAGTAGATAAAAGGCACTAATAAGATTAGTAATAAGGCAGTTATTAAAAATATTTTGTTATTTTTCTGGATTTGTGTCTCTGTCAACTTAAGTTTTTTATTTATTATCATTCCCTCGATTCAAGTAAATATTCATAATAATTTTCTAGTCATACTTTTCGTTCTTTCTGACCGAGGATCCCCAAAGTTAAAAAGGTTCAGGCCTGTCGCCAAACCGGGATTAACAACGAATCAAGGGAGATATTAAAGTAGCTTTGGTGTTACTCCTAGCTGGCGAATCTGTGTTTCTGTGAGAGATTCCACTCCAAGAAAACAGTATTTCGTCTTCTTTGAAGTAAATATTCATAATAATTTTCTAGTCATACTTTTCATTCTTTCTCTGACAGAGGATCCCCAAATCTAAAAAGGTTCAGGCCCGTCGCCAAACCAGGATTAACAACGAATCAAGGGAGAGAGTGGGGCGATATTAAAGTAGCTTTGGTGTTAACCTAGCTGGTGAGTCTGTGTTTCTGTGCTGGGTTCCACTCCAAGAAAACAGTATTTCATCTTCTTCAGTGGCCTCGTCTTCAACCAGGCCAGCAAAGAAGGCAGCACGAGCGACAGGCCCTGGATGTGGTTGGATTTGGGGCTTCCAGCGGACACTGTAAAAGGAGAATCCTGTCATGTGTGGGATGAGGACGTCGGGGTAGATGAGCGACGTTTCTGATGCTAACAGCTCCGTGTCGCCAAGCCCCGTGTTCCGGGACTCGCTGTGGAGAGCACAGAAGAATGCCTCATGCATTTTTAATTTGCAATTAACGGCTGCGGCGTCTGTGCAACCCGATCATTCCCATAAGTAGGCGAAACCTATCCCTCACATCGTCTTTGCGTTTTTCAATTATTTAACACATCCTTTTTCATAACAGGGCCAAGGTAAACTTTTGCACGGCCCCCGCTCTAGACAGGAATCGCAAAGTCTGCAGGAGCGGCCTCCGAAGCAATGGCGCTTCACTGTGAAAGCTGTCCCCCCGCGTTCATTTCTCTAACTTCCCAGTTTTTAAGCTGTCCTTGTAGGTATGATTCTGTTCTATCTGCGCCAAATTCTCAGAGGGTGCACCGAGCAGGGATAAGGATCTCCGTTTAAACGATTTGGGGAAAAAAAAAATGGAAAAAGGCTAAATCACTTTTCTAGAGACAGAAACTACTAGAATACAGGTCCTCCGATGCCCATCCCCCCCAATGAAGGCCAATACATGGAAATAAATGTCTGGGACAGAACTACTAGAATACAGGTCCTCCGATGCCCATCCCCCCAATGAAGGCCAATATATGGAAATAAATGTCCGGGACAGAGGAGTGGACACTCTGCTTATCACCAGTTACTGGCATCTATTAGCCAAAAGCCCGAGGATTTTATGAAAATGGGAACATTCCTCTCTGCTGGCCCTTCCTCTGCCCTTTCCTTTCACTTTCTTCCTAAGGGTTTCACTCTGTTTTTAATTTATGTTTTTCAGGTTAATGTTAAAGCTATAAGCACCAAGTCATTGCTGAGCCCGGCCTGCACTGCACCGTTTGAAGCCATTGAGCCCATCTTCCAGCTGCCTGTCCCACCTCTAGACATGGCCTTCCCACGATGCCTCTGGCAGATGCCACTGTCTCCAGGAAGTCTTCCCTGACCATCACCTTCTCCCCCACACATCCCACCGGAGAGCCGGGTCCGCCGTGGAACATGGGTGGCAGAGTAACACCCAGGCAACGTGAGGACAATAGTTATCCGTTGTCGGAGACAGATCTGAAATTCGTGGCAACCATTAGAGGAAAGGCGACTGAGAGCAGCCAGGCCCTGAAGGTAAGCGAAACACTGTCCGCTCGCCCACCCGCCCCAGCGCCCAGCTAAGGGTGCCGGCCGAGCGCCCAGTCGCCATCAGATAGCGCGGAGTCTGCAGAACAAGATAGCACGTGTGGGCTGGCTGGCTCGGCTCCCTCTCGCCGACCTGCTCTCCAGCCCGGGGCTTACGATTAGGCGGTTTATCCGGGTGCCGGGCGACAGCCACCGGAAGGGAACCTCAGGGTATGTGCACCGACCTGCTCGGGGCCTCTGTTCAAATATCGATGACCAACAGCTCGGTCACGGCCGGTCCCTCTCGCCCCACCCTTGCCGTGAAGCGGGGCTGGCTCCTCTGAGGGCTGAAGGCAGGCCGCTCAGTGAGCAGTTTCCAGTGCCACTCGAGGGCTTGTGGAGGGGGACAGCTCACAATGTGTGTGTTACGTGTAGGTGAGACGGACACAGCGCTGGGCCCAATCCCGTTAGTCTGAGGCCTCCAGTGGTCAGGACCCTGTGGGTGGGGTCGGTCCACCTGATCGTCCAATCCCTGTCCTCCAGGACTCCCTCAGGCCACTGGAGACATTTGAAGCCACCCGTGCCGTCAACGTTTCAGCCCCATCAACACAAATCAAATCCAAATGCAACGTGCAAATCGCAATATCCAACATCCAACCCTGGCTCCTCAGAGTTTTTAAAGGGGAAGCACACATCTTGGTTTCTCAATCTACCCAAGTGTTGCCTGGTAAGGCCCTTGCTACTGAACGCTTCATCTCTCTGGTGAAATGTCAGTTTTCAGAGTTCACCGTACACCTGTGCCATGTCCTGGTCTTTGTCAGAGATCGTCTGCAGCTCTCAGAAAGGAACGCGTGGATGGAGCAGGAAAAGGTAACTCCCACCTAAAGAACGCCGTCAGCAGGCCAAGGTCTGGGCAATGAACATGTCTCGTGCCTCCCTGCAAACTTCAAAGGTCGGTATCAGGACCCCCATTTTGCAGATGAGTAAACTGAGGCTCCTGAAGGCTATGCAATTCTCTTAAGGTCACACGGGGAGTGGATTCTGGCCTGCTCACCCCCTAGGACCCAGCGCCAGGGCTCCGGTCTGTGAGCCACGCCTGTGACAGCTAACAGCTTGTCACCTCCAGGGTCTCCTTGGCCCTCGGCAAATGCAGTCCGTCTGCCCCTGCCAGTCGCTTAAATGTTGGCAGGCCTGACATTCCCCCGCAGGAAGGCAGACGCATAAAACATTGTATGCAGTGAAACTGCTGACACGGGCGAATCTTCCAGACAGGACCCGAAGAACAGGCAGTTCATTCTCTCCCTCCCTGCTCCTTCGTCTTGGTCAGTGCCCCAGGGGCGGCGTGAAGAACCCGGGGCTGTAAACCCAGCGCTCGCTCTTCTCCCGGATGGCCAGGGCGCCTTCGCTTTGCCATTCAGCTTGGCTGTGTCCAACCTTCCTCACCTGTAACATGAGCACCGAAGGCGTCACACGACGAAAGCTCTTTTGGAAACGACTAGTCAGGTGTCTCGGCTTCCGTCTAAGAAACATAACCAAGACGGGAACTAGACGCCCAACTGAATCATCGCAGCTGCTGTCGGTCGACTGTGTGGTAGGTGCAGGCACCGCTCTGAGTGCCTCAAGCCATCGTTTCATTTCATCCTCCCAGCGCTGTGAGCTGAGTTCTTAGTGTCCCCATTTTACAGATGGGAGACCGAGGCCCAGCAAAGTTAGAAACCTCCCAGGGTACACAGGTGGGAAGCGGTGGAGTTGGGTGGGATTGCAAACCAGGTGACTTCCTCCCAGAGCCCATGCTACTAACCACTATGCTGCACTGCCGCCTGTACGTAGGCATCAAATGCATCACTCGAGGTGTTAAAGGGGAATTGTCCGAGGACACACATTTGACCTTCACGCTCCTGCCAGAAGATTCCACTCCAAACACACACCTGGCTGCGCTGGCCCCAGGAAGGGAGCCTTGTTGTCCCGGGCACTCCCATGTCAGCTCTACTGTCTCCCCGGCTGGTTCTCAGGAGTTTGTAGTTTCTACTCATGCTCTCCCTCCTGCCCGACCCTCCCGAGAAGCCTTCCCCACCCCAAGGCCAGGCTGCCTGTCTGCCTTCCGTTGGCCCTCGCGCTTCCTGAGCTTCCCTGTGTCCTGGGAGGACTCCCCTAGTGACACCCTTTCCCTCCGTGTCCACCGCCCCGTCCTGTCTGCACGCACCGCGGCTGCTTCATAGCTTCAGCACGTCGGACGGCCCCTCACGTTTGTCCACAGCGAGTCGATAAACATTGCTCGGCAGTGGTACCTGGACTGGATCCTGGAACAGGTGACGGACAGTATAATGGAAAAACAGGTGAGCCCAAGAGAAGCCTGTAGAAGGTGAATACTGTGGTGCCGGCTTTGATTTTCTAGTTTTGATCAGTGTAGCCTGGTTCTGGTTCTGTAAGGTGTTAGCATTAGAGGAGGCTGTGGGGCCCCTCCAGACCATCTTTGCGACTCTTCCAGAAATCTAACATTCTTTCAAAATAAAAAGTTCAAAAGCCAATAGATGGCTTTGCAGCAGTGTTTAAGGCCACCCTTTTGGAGTCAGACCAACCTAACTTATAATCCTACCTACCAGACCACTTACTACCTATACTGTATGATCGTGGGCAAATCGACAGCCTGTAGTCTCTCTGAACTTCATTATTAAATGGCCGGCACCATGGAAACACTCAGTGAATGGCAGTTGGTTTTGCTGCAGTACACACTATTCAAAGCAAAGTTATTACTGTATTCCATTCATAGCAAAGTGTTATTACCACAATAGGTTAAGACTATGGCCTGAACTCTCCTTTTCACTATTTTCCAATACTCTCCTCCGAGCACCCTGACAAGCCCTGTCCTTAAGCCACATCCACACATCGACTCAGCAAATACCTCTGAGTGTTCTAGCCGCCGTTCCGCCACCGGTGATACAGCAGTGCATGAAGCAGGCAAACATGGCTGCTGTAAACAGCTCACATGCTGGTGGAGACAGACAGGCAATAAATAAGTAAAATGTACAGTGGACTGGTTCTCAGAGTGAGGCCCCCGTCCGGCAGCAGCAGCGCCTGGCAGCTTGTGAGGAATGCACATTCCCGGGCCCCTCCAGACCCACAGACTCAGAGGCCTGGGGGTGGGCCCGGCAGACAGGTTAACAAGCCTCCCAGGCGAGTCCCCTCCCAGGTGACTCTGGTAAGTGCTCGGGTTTAAGAACCACTTGATACGATGTCAGTGATAATCAGTGTATTGGACTAAAGCAGGAAACGGGGCGGGTGCCCGGGTGAGGAGGGGGTTGCAATTTTATTTTATTTTATTTATTTTACTTTTTATATTTTTATTGATTTCAGAGAGGAAGGGAGAGGGAGAGAGAGATATAGAAACATCAGTGATGAGAGAGAACCACTGATCGGCTGCCTCCTGCACGCCCCACACTGGGGATCGAGCCCGCAACCCTGGGCATGTGCCCTGAGCGGAAATCGAACTGTGACCTACTGGTTCATAGGTCGACGCTCTATCACTGAGCCGCGCCGGCTGGGCTGGGTTTGCAGTTTTAATAGGGCGGTCAGAAAAGCCTAACTTTGATGACGACATCTGCTCAAAGATACAAAGAGGATGAGGGAATGGGCCTCCAGGGGAAGACTGTTAGGCAGGAGGAATGGCAACTGCAAAGGCACTGGGGCAGGAGCAGCCTGGGGTGTTCAAAGAACAGCAGTTGGACTGGGATGAGCAAAAGAGAGAGAGCGGGAAAAGAGGTGGAAGGTCATGGGGCTCCAGACTACCCATGTACGGAATGCATGGGGGCCACTGTCCCCAGGAAGTCTTCCCTGATCATCGCCTTCCCTGATCCATCCACAGTGGGGGCCATGCAGGGCTCAGTATGGGACTCGCCCAGTAGGGACTTGTTAGCCATTGCAAAATGTTTTGACATTCCCATATTGGAACATAGTTTGTCCACAAACATTCTACCTCTTCCTATGTAGGTTAGAGCCCTCCCTCACCCCCAGCCCACCTGCCTGGCCTGGTCAGTGGCCCTAGGCCATCCCTCTCTTCCTTAGATGCCCCACTCCATGCTGTCGGAACGGGGCTCTCCCATCCCTGACGCCACAGGCGCCTTGGTTTACCCCCAGCCACATGCATCCTTGCCCGAGTATAGGCCTGGCCTGTATTTTGCCCTGTTGGGTTGTATCCACCTGAAAGAGAAACGTAGACCTTCCCCCCTGTCCTCCCACTGCCCATCACAATGTGCGTGCATTGCAGTGTTACAGAAATATTTACCGAATTTCCCTTAATGCATCGGGAGAGAAACCAACGCATTACTGGCACTGGCTAAGTATTACAAATGTTGCCAATGATTTTGCAAATTCCCTCAGAGGTAATAAGAAAAGAAATTTATAGATTTATTCTCCAACCACAGAAGCATTTTGGATGCAGTTGTAGGACTCGCCCAGAGTTTGACTGAAACCTGCAGAGTCACGCCCGATCCCCAGCCCCTCTCCCTGTGCCTGGTGCCTGCTGGGCCCTGTGCTGGCGATGGCTCGAGTATCGCGAGTATCGCGGGAGTATCCTGGATTTACTGCTAGCCTGGGCCAACAGGGACCGGGTGGGAGGTGGGTTTGAATTCCTGCTCCACCCACAGGGGGTTCTTCCCTTTTTCTTTTTTTATTATCATGAATCCCATGAGCACCTGGGGAAGCCTGGGGGCTGTTTCAGGACTAGAAGCTTTTAAAATAAAACATAAGATTAAAGAGGAAACACATTTTACTGACATAGAATTAAAATTATGTTAAAAGTTATCAGAAGGCCCTCCCCTCCCTTCCCATCCCCATCCCCTTCCCTTCCTTTCCCTCCCCTCCCTTCTCTTCCCCTCCCTTCCCCTCCCCTCCCCACCAAAAAAAAAAATGTTATCAGAAGATTAAAAAAATAAATTTGTTAGAGTAATATTTTTGCCTCCTCGTTCAGTAACACGATCTAGAGGCAAATCTAATCAGGGCCAAAGCCCTGACATAACACTGAGCATAAGAGAGGTGGGGAGCCGCTCCCAACGACCGTCACATGACAGGGAATGAGCTGCACTTCCTGCTGCTGACATGGACCCAGGATTGCCATTGCTGCAGTGGTTTGTGGGGTACACTCACGATGGAAGGAAATGCCAGATTTTTAGTTCGTCTCTGACTCTGACTGTGAGCGGTGAGTAGGGGGAATAATATTGCTCCATCCTATTTCATTCTGTATGCTATACAGAGACCCTTTAGCCCCAGAATAGAAGTGGGGACAAATTCCCTCTCCCAATTTCACTATTCATATCTGTAAAACGATGCCAAATGGCAGCTAGATTTCTAGCAGGAGCGGTAGGAGTTAAAGACTCCCTGTAAATAGTCTGGAATATGCTCTGGGTCCTTTCTTCGTTCTAATCTCACCAGTGTCGGATCTATGAGCTGACCCTCCGGCACTCATCTTTTCCGGATGAGAACTCCTACTCCCCAAGTGTCCCCGCCCACCTTGGGGAGGACAGCCTGGCCGCCAGAAGGGACGCCCAGCAAAGAGTACATACTCCTGGTGCAGTCACTCCACCTGCAGCCACGCCCACCTGCAGCCCTAAGTTAGGGAGGGGCACTGGTGAGTCCAGGAAGAAATGTGGGGGCTACAGAAAAGGGGATAGTACTTGGGACAATCTACCCTAACTCACACCTCCTCCACAGGGTGCCTGGAAGACTCGATTGTTTGCCAAACAAGGTCCTCTTTATGTCTATAGTCATGGTCTCAGCGAGGATTTTCTCAAAGCCCACCAGTACAGTCCATGATACCTTGCCTGTGCCCACCTGGCCCATGTCTTCTAACTCGTTCTCCACTTAAGTTCCACCTTAAAATAGTGTCTTCACTCTCCTTGAGTGACATGAAGTTGGGCTTCCACGCACTGGAAAGGGATTTCCTCTTGGCCGAGCCCTCAGATTGTTCTCTTCATAGACCATGCGATTTCTTCAAGCTCCACCGTGCGCAGCTCCTCAGACCGGTTTGCATCCGAGTCACCCAGGAATCCGGCGAATCCAGGCGGCTGGGTCCACCCCCAGCGACTCTGATTCTCTAGGCTGGGGGGCAGGGGGGCGGGGCGCTGAGAATTTGCATTTCCAACACACTCCCAGGTTTCTTTACCTCTGGGAGCCCGTTTCTTTATTATTAAAACAGGGCTGTCAAGGAGATGAGAAAAAGGTGAGATATGTAAATATATTCAAAGCACTAAGCCCCTAACAGAAATTTAATAACTACTCGTTCCTTCCAACGTTCCCTGGAAGGCGCACTGTGGGAAGAAGGCTGAGTCTTGAAGAGGCAGCAGAAATGAGCTGGGGAGGAAGGGAGTGAAGAAACAACAGTGCTGGGTGCTGGGGTGCATGGAAAACACAGACCATTGAGAAGCTGCCAGCAGCTACACTTGGCTGAAGCAGGCTCATGGGCCACATGTATATATGCAGGGACTTGATCATAAGGGCCTTTGTGCTGTTACACACACACACACACACACACACACACACACACACACACACCAGGCCAAAATGGAGTCACTTTTGCTAACGGAGTCGCCAAATCAAAACTCCATAACCAGCAGCATTGCAGCGTCAGCCTCTCCCAGGGGTGGAGCTTGAAACCAATCTGACATGTCCTACTCAATCCTCAGGTGCAAGTGAGATCCACAGGAACAGATGAAATAGCCCTGAGGGCTGAATGCTGGGAACAGCAACGTTTATGAGTAATCCCTAATGGAGCGCAAGTCAAGGTTAATGACATCGGGTGGGGCTCATAATATCGGTGAACAAGTAAACTCTGGTTTAAGCGGACATCAAGGTCTGCTTTTTTTTTTTAATATATTTTATTGAATTTTTACAGAGAAGAAGAGAGAGGGATAGAGAGTTAGAAACATCGATGAGAGAGATCGATCAGCTGCCTCCTGCACAGCCCCCAGTAGGGATGTGCCCAAAACCCAGGTACATGCCCTTGACCGGAATCGAACCTGGGACCCTTGAGTCCGCAGGCCGACGCTCTATCCACTGAGCCAAACCTGACGCAAGGTCTGCTTGATCAGTGGCACCCACAGCACCCAGTGCAGCACTCAGATGGGAGAAGCAATGCAAGAAAACATCCCCCAGAGGCGACAGGGCCCGGCCGACGTGGCTCAGTGGTTGAGCATCAACCTATGAACCAGGAGGTCACAGTCCGATTCCCAGTCAGGGCACATGCCTGGGTTGTGGGCTCCATCCCCAGTGGGGGCCATGCAGGAGTCAGCCAATCAATGGTTCTCTCTCATCATTGCTGTTTCTGTCTCCCTCTCCCTTCCTCTCTGAAACCAAGAAAAATATATTTAATAATAATTTAAAAAATAGGCCATAGGGCCCATGCCGGGAGCTAGAGGGAAGACAGCTGATCGTCATTAGGAGGTGGAGGCGATCCTCATATGCAGGTGAGCAGCGGCCCTTGTCTGTCGCCCTCTACAGATGGGTCTCTTCTAAGAAATCTGTTGTGTGAGTGAGACCCGCCCCCGCCCCCGATGTGCCAAAGCCTAGAAATCATCTGGGAGAAAGATACTGTGAACCACAAGTCGTCACAGAAATAAATAGCATTTCCTTTCCTCTTCTTTAAGACAGTCAAGACCCCCACATGGATTCGATTTCGTCCGGCCCCAGCTCTCCTGCCGGGCTCGGCCGCACCAACATGTACCAGCAGGGTCCGCGCAGCCCAGGCCTGAGCGCTCGCCTTTCCTGCCACCGGTTCCTGGCCGGGCTGACCCGAGGAGGACAAATGACCCGCCAGCCAGGTAAGGGGAGCAAGGAAACTAGCCCGGGGTCTGCGCTCTTCCTCTGCGGGGCTGACCCAGAGGGAGGAGGCCCAAGATTGGACCGCTGGAGGGGATTCCTGTAACCCTGTCTCCGCGTAGGGAAATCCAGTGCTTAGGAAAACACAAGCTATCAGATAAACGGGGGCAATTTCAAATGTATTCCCACCTTGAAGAGTGATGCAAGTAGCCATGTATTCTCTCTCGTCTTAGGGAATACATTCTGCAGACAATCAGGCACCTGCCGGGGCCTGGACCTCCCCCGATAATGAACCGGCCTTCGTTATCCTCAAAGATGTTTTCTAAGAAGAAAACCTGTGGCCCGACTCTTGGAAAAATGATTTCACAGAGCTTGGGCCTGGGTGTGGCCGCTCGGAAGGGGACGGGGCTCTGTCACAGGCTGAGAGAAAGTTTTCATCGGAAGGAACGGGAACACCTGTACTGGTGGAAATCCCGTCTCCGTAGACCTGTCCCCCGGAGGGGGCGGGTGGGGAGAAGCAATTCTGAGCCCATCAAGCTATTGAAACAGCCCAGCATCAGGCGAAAGGCCTCCTCAGAGGACACCCGGTAACACCTGTGCCTCCAGGAGTGCCTGGGGCTGGAACGAACTCTTCTCACAGGCAGCACCTGTGAGCCTTCTGGAAAGATTGGTTCCCGCCTGCCATGACTCCTGGGAATGCTAAGGCTCAAAGCTTTGCATCTAAAGATAAGATCTCTGAAGGCAGTGCCCCAAGGGAGGGAAGGCCTAAGGGGCCTGGTTCCCCGGAGGAGGGGGACTCGGTGGGCGCTCCCTCAGCCCCATGGTCATGTCTGCAGTTCCCCCTGAGCTCCCCCAGGTGGGCCTGGCCCCGCATCTGCCCATCAGGCCCAAGCCCAACAGGAGTGAGACGGCTTCTCTCCCGCGTGGTTTCACAGTAGATGCATCTGTACAGGGAGGAACTGCTCGCACCAGTCCCTGGACCACCTGCCGGAGACGGAAAAACTGTTCTCCCGGGTCAGACACTGATTCAGTCCTGCTGGTGGGATGAGGTAAGAATTCGCTTGGGTGGTGCCTGAGCAATTGTTCTGCTTGTTTATTTGTTTGCTATGGGACATTTCCCCCAAGAAAACCCACAGGAGCACCCTGCGTAAAGGCCCAGCTGTCCGGTGGCGTCGGGAGTTGGTTCTCTCTGGTTCCCTTCCCTCCTGGGCTCCCCTGCCCCTCCGAGGCCTCCTTCGGGTCACCCGGGACCCCCAGGGATCCTCCATGAATATCTCTAAGTGTCCGCTCCCGGGTTGGATTCCTGCACGACTAGGCTCCATGAGCAAGGCCCCTATCCAGCAGAGCCCGGCTCACTTCATCTGGTCTGTCCTGTGCCTGCTGCTGCCCGGTGCCCCTGGGAGACCCCGGCACGAAGCCGAGACAACCCGGCAGCTCCCACCCAGGACGGGGGCTGTGGCGGGTCTCCTGGTATTCCATTCGTCCAGGCCCTGATCCAGTAAGAGCCTCGTGGCTTCCTCCTCTGACTCCCCCTAATATTCGTTGTCAGCAGCTATGAATAACACCCACATTCCAGAGCTACCCCAACGGACTGAATTGATCATCTCAGAATGAATGTGTCCGTAATACGTGCACCAAAAGCTAACCAGTGTGTTCTGGTGGGGGAGGAGGAGAGAAGGGCTACCTTATTTCCGTGCGTCTCGTGGCCACAACCCACTTGAGGTGCTGTCGTTGCTGCTCCTGAATAATGCAGAGGCAGGGTCACACGTGTCATGGAGGGAGCCTATAATTAACATCGGAGCACACGCATTAGACTCTAAATTGACTCCGCTTGTTCTTAAAAGGGTGGGGGAGAGAGGGAGAGGGAGCTTGGCCTCGATTTTTATTCAGGGAAACAGCCTTTTGTGGTTTCATAATTTTTGTGAGGAGCCAAGAACACATTTAAGGTACAGTCGCTGCTTAAATGACACAGCCATCTTATAGAGGCTGCCTCAAGGTTCCGAGACTAGCAATGCCATGATCCACGGGGTAGCCAGTGGGATGCCAGATGTGATCAAACCCTACACCATTCTCCCCCCACCACCTCATGTCCTGAGAGCAAGGCAATTAGTAAACATCTCTCAGAACTGCTGCGTTGCTCACAGTGCAATTTGCATGGTATTCACCCGACATGTTTATATGCAGCTGATAAGGAAAGCCGGCCCACATCTGTGACAAAAAGAACCATTCTTGTATGCCACCTTCTTTTGTTGGGCCTCTGTGGACAAGCTGGTGGGATTGGGGTATTTCTGAAAAGCCAAAGAGAGTGGGAGAAAGGCCAAAACAGGGGAGAGGGGGGCAGGGGGGTAGAGGAGGCATCCGGGGTGGCTTCGTGGTTGTGATCCCCAGAGGCGCTGGAATCAGAGATGTTTTGGAAGCACCAATGTTGGGCTCCACCTCCCGAGGTTGTGACTTGACTGGGGGTGGGAACCAGCCACTGGCATTTTCCACGTGTCCTTGGGAGTTCCTGTAGGCAGATGGGGTTGAGAACCACTGGAGAGCAAGGTCTGGGTGTCAGAGCTGGGCTGAAAGTCCCAACCCCGACAGGCAGAATTACTCTTCCTGTGTTTCCCTCATATATTAAAGGAAAAGAAAGCCCGGCCGGCGTGGCTCAGTGGTTGAGTGTTGACCTATGAACCAGGAGTCACGGTTCAATTCCTAGTCAGGGCACATGCCAGGGTTGCAGGCTCAATCCCCAGTGTGGGGCGTGCAGGAGGCAGCCGATCAGTGATTCTCTCTCATCACTGATGTTTCTATCCCTCTCTCCCTCCCTGAAATCAATAAAAACATATTTTTTTTAAAAAAGAAAAAACCCATGCCATCGGGTGGCTATAAGCATTAAGTTAGTATATAGAGCATATAGTTGTTTCTCAATAAAGTCCACTCTTCTTCCCTTTAAAGAGGTACCTGAAGTCATCCAGGGAGAGAGAACGGAAGTGAGGATAAGAGAGGGGCCGGGCACGGCGAAGGTCCTGGGTACAGGATCGGTGTCTCTGAATTCTTTGCTACCTTTTGCTCTCTCCTTTTTTTCTGGAAAAAATACCCATGTCCATCAATGGCTGCTCCACAGGATGTGGTTCTACCCACTCGGTGATTTGCTGGACTTTGTCTGGGCTGGGCAGCTTCTGGGTACCGGCCATCGCATAGGTTCTCTGCCTGTGGAGGTGAAGCTATCAGGGGAACCTTTTCGTGGGAAGAGGATGGAGGCAGGAGGAGACTGACCAGGCCAGAGATATAGCTCTTCCGTGTCACACACGCCTTCTACCGCACGCACTGATTTTCTGCCAGCCCAGCCCTTCTAAGACGCCTCCGTGAGACAGCCGGGCATTCAGAGCTCTTTCCATTCGCATCCCTGAACGCACAGCCTACGGGAAATTCTGGAGGCAGCGCATGGAGCTGGAATGAGTAGATAGCAACCGTCGATGCCTTTGGTTCGTGGAGCCACCCTGGCCACAGAGGCAAACGTTGTACCCCAGGCCCGATTGTTCTTTATTCCCCTTGCACTTCACAAGCTGAAGGAAATGGGGCGGGGGATACACTTGATCCTCTGCCGGCACCCCTGCCCTGCACTGTTTGGCATCAGCCTGTGTCCAAGGGTGACACAATAGGGTTCCCTGCAGCCGAGGGGGCTGCCTCTGCTCCGTCGTGGGGCGTGGGGCCTTTTATTCTTATGTCTGCCTTTGCGCAGAGCTCCTGCCCAGCCCTGGGCCAGCTCCCTGGGCTGGGGTCTTTCCCAGTCCACACCCGGGGCTGGGTTTCCCAGTGTTCCCGCTGCAGAATCTCCCGCAGGCAGGGGGCTTCGGCCCGGACATCACAGCCCCGCTCAGGTGGGTGAGACGGGCCGGAGAGCGCGGGGGTGACGGTGGTCCTTGCTGCAGCCCCTTGTTCAAGGAACTGCCCGCCCGCCAGCCGTCCACCACACCGTCCAGCTGCCACTGTGGTTGGCAGCTCTGCCATTGATGTCTAGAATATTCAAATGGGCAGGATGGCTGCTCCCATGGGCAGGAAGGGACCCTGGATTCGGGGTCCTCCCTTCTCCCTTCCTCCGCCCAGACGCCCCAGCCCTGTTCCCTGCAGTCACCAAGCACCGGGAGCCGTGCAAGGGTGCAGCTATTTTTACTAGAGTGCGAAGGTCCTCAGGGTACACACTATATTTAGCAGAGGTTACAGTTCACATTACACCATCAGAGGGGCACAGGGTGAAATCATTAAACAGCCTGTGGACTTTTGCCGCCCTAATCTCTCTTTCGGTTCCTCCTGCAAACACCTCTAGCCC
Source organism: Myotis brandtii (assembly GCF_000412655.1). Lineage (NCBI taxonomy): Eukaryota > Metazoa > Chordata > Mammalia > Chiroptera > Vespertilionidae > Myotis > Myotis brandtii. The sequence continues at coordinate 958,110 of NW_005354632.1, read as the reverse complement.
TTCCTTTTCTCAGGGAGAGGGAAAGAGAGAGACATCCATGATGAGAGAGAATCATTGATCGGCTGTCTCCTGCACGCCCCGTACTGGGGATCAAGCGCGCAGCCTGGGCACGTGCCTTACCAGGAATCGCACCATGACCTCCTGGTGCATAGGTCGAAGCTCAACCACTGAGCCACACCTGCCGGACAGCCCTTTGCTTTTTAGGCCTCGTGTCCCTCCTTGTGCCTCAGATGAGATCTGCCTATAGCCACCAGAACCCTCGAGTTAGCAGGAATCTCTGTGGAAATGTTAAATGGGACCCTTTCCAATGTGGAAAAGCATAGCCTAGACTCGCAGTGGTCGGCAAACTGGGGCTCGCGAGCCACATGCGGCTCTTTGGCCCCTTGAGTGTGGCTCTTCCAAATACCGACGACTTCTGCGCATGGGCCACGAAGTTTCAATCGCACTGTACATGCGCGCCCGCACGTGGTATTTTGTGGAAGAGCCACACTCAAGGGGCCGAAGAGCCGCATGTGGCTCGCGAGCCGCAGTTTGCCGACCACGGGCCTAGAGAGTCTTAGGAATGCAAGCTGCCCACCTGCAGGCTTGACAACTCTAAAGCAGCAGCCCTGCCTCCCAGCTCCCAGGGGGCTCAGGGCCCTGCTGGACCGCCTCCAGCCCCGCCCAGTTTCTGCCTCTGCTCTGGCACCGGTGGGGATCCAACGGGATCCAATGGCACTTCTTCAGACAGGGAGTCCCCACCACCCCTCATCGACAGGTTCTAGACCCTGCAGCGAAACTGCGTCTACTGAAACCTGTTTTACCGAAGGTCAGTTGCTCTAAGCAAGGGCTAAGTCCCTGTGGCGTCTCTTCAATGTTATAAGGAAACGGTATTCGAGGACCTGCTGCATCCCCGGCATCAGCTCCATCTGAGTCTGCGCGCCAGGGAGCCCTGCCTGACGCCAGGCCCAGGAAACCTTAGTGACCGTCCTTCAATGGCCCGACATTCCGTGGCTGCTTTTGGGGGGGTAAGGGGACAAGTTCCCACTGTTCCCGAAGCCACGCCGTCTAAAGACTTCCCTCAGTTCCTCAGTGAGCGAACCCAGGTTCTGCTGGAGCGGCCATCGTGTAGGTCACATGCGCAGATGCTCAGGTTTCCTGAAACGCCTGCAGGGTCTCGTTGCATGGGAAGGAAGGTTCACTCATTCACAACAGGTCCTCCTGTGGCTTATAAAACACCACAGGCAATGTCCTCTCTGGGTCTCTAGACTGGCCGTGACCTCTCTGCGTCTCTTCCCGTGAAAGTCCTAGAACGCAGGGTAGGGAGCGATGAGTGTGCTCGTCGGGAGTGTCGCTGCAGCAGGATGGACTGTCTGGCTGGGGCTGTTCCCCTGCAAGGGCAGCAAGGCAAAGGCAGCTGGGCCCGCAGCTCAGCCAGCCCTGCGAGGGCAGCACCCTGAGGAGAGCGGAAGGGTCCCCACATGTCGGGGGGTGGGGCGGGCAGATCCGGGTGAAATGGAGCGAATTCGGTCCACCCTGTCCCTCCCACGGGATGAGACCTGAGCAGGGGCGGCTGCAGGGCTCTGACAAGGAAGTGGTGGCGGGTGGACTGGGGAGGACAGCAGAGCTCAAGGTGCCACTGACCAGCCCTGACTTTCCCACGCGTCCTCTGTGTCCCCCAGGCTGGGTTTGGGGCAGCCCCAGGGTTTGAAAATGAGCACGAGGTAAGGCTGAAAGGGGCTCCCTCTCGTTCTGATGCAACTAACACTCAGCAAGTGGGCGGGGGGGGGGACCCCAACGGGTGTGAAAGGCAATTAGGTAGCATCTCTCAAACACTGAAATCTGCCTGCCTCTCAACCCTCAGCCCCACTTCTGGAAACTTAACCCACTGAAACACTTGTAATGTGCTCAAGGGGGTTTACTGTGGTCTTAGGTGTGATGGCAAATGAATATAATAATTAATAATTCATAAAACATGATAAATGACTATAGATGAACTTATACTTAAAGTATACAGAAAACATAAAGCATAGAATATCACACTACGGGTATAATGACCATTTTAGAACAGTTATATTGGAGCCGGGTCTACTGGCATGGGAAGAAGCTGTGATATATTGTTAAATGAGAAAGACGTTTGTTAAATAGTGTACACAATCCAGGTTTTATAATTGTGTGTGTGTGTGTGTGTGTGAGAGAGAGAGAGAGAGAGAGATGATAATTGACTGGAAAAGGAGCCAGAAAGATAAAAAGCAAACTGATATTAGCAGTTGTTTCTGAGGAGTAAGATAAGAAAGATAGAAAAGGTACTTGCACTTTTTTACCGTGTGTGTGTGTGTGTGTGTGTGTGTGTGTGTGTGTGTGTTATAACAAAGAACAAGTATTTTTAAAAAATAAGTTTTATTGATTTTGGAGAGAGAGAAAGGGAGGGGGAAAGACAGACAGAAACATCAATGTGAGAGAGAAACATCGATAGGCTGCCTCCTGCACATTCCCCGACGGGGAATTGAACCCGAAACCCTGGCACGTGCCCTGACTGGGATGGAACCCGGGACCTTCTGGTGCCCAGGATGATGCGCAGCCAGCGGAGCCACACTGGGCAGGGCAAGAACAAGCATCACTGTTGACATTTTTCTAAAAATGGAAAAAGACCTACTTAGGCAAGTTTGATAACAGTATCCTCCAGTGTTCTCATTTAGAAACTCACTGGCTAGCCTTTCACTGTTTCTGAGAATTTAGCATTTTATTCATTTTCCTTAAGAAAGGTCTATTATCTCATTTAGCATCTCCCGGCGCAGCGATTTTCAACCTTTTTCATCTCCTGGCACACAAACAAATTACTAAAATTCTGCGGCACAAGGCAGGACAGTTGCCGATCTGACAAAAAAAAAAAATAGATGTAATTTTGCTTCGTTCCCACCGGATGGCTATTGTTGTGTTGGCCGTTGTCGTTTTGTTATGTGACAATCGAAAGGAAAAGTGGTCTGTGCCCCTGACTAAACAGTCAGGTATTTCATGTTGTGAAAACCCTTGCAGCGCGCCGGTTAAAACATGGCTGTCCTAGTGTGTAAGTGTCCTATTGCTGCATAACAAATTACCTCTGAATTTACCAGCTCAGAACAACCAACATTATTTTTTTAATTTTTTTATTGATTAGTTTATTTGAGAGAGAGAGAGAGAGAGAGAAGCGTCAATTTGTAAAACAACCAAAATCATGATCTCATATAGTCTCTGCGGACCAGGCAGCCAGGGGTGTCTTGGCTGGGAGCATCCAGTCAGGGTCTTTCTGGAGGTTCAGTCAAGTTGTGGGCCGGGGCTGCGGTCCTCTGAAGGTCTGGCCGGGCCTGGAGGGTCCCCTCGCACGTCCCTCACACAGCTGCTGGCAAGAGAGCTGGGCTCCTCGCTGGCTGGGGCCAGAGGCCTCCGTTCCTCATCACACAGGACTCATCCAGGGCTGCTCACTGCGTGGCAGCTGGCTTCCCCTCCAGGGAGGAGTCAGGGAGACAGAGCGACCAAGGTGGAAGCTGGGACGACTCTTCAGTGTCATCTCAGAAGTGGCGTACGATCCTGCTGCTATAGTCAAGGGTCACACAGACCGACCTCGGTCCAGCATGGGAGGGGAATACACCAGACCACGAAGACCAGAAGGCAGACACCATCGAGGGCTGTCTTGAAGACTGGCTACCACAGCTGCATCGTTCCCTGCTCACTTTCTCTTCTCCCGAAGTTCATAGACCTTCTACTAGTAAGAAAGTGCAGCTCTATCCCTACGGCATCATTGATCCATATATTTTTTTTATTTTTTTAATATATTTTATTGATTTTTTACAGAGAGGAAGGGAGAGGAATAAAGAGTTAGAAGCATCGATGAGAGAGAACATCAATCAGCTGCCTCCTGCACACCCCCTACTCGGGATGTGCCTGCAACCAAGGTACATGCCCTTGACCAAAATCGAACCTGGGACCTTTCAGTCTGCAGGCCGACGCTCTATCCACTGAGCCAAACTGGCTAGGGCTCATTGGTCCATTTAGGGGCCCTGGAACATCCATTCCTTTGCCAAAGAAAAGGCTAAGCACTAATAGAAAACTCTAGTTTTCAGGAAGCCCCAGCCTTTTCCTGTGAACAAAGGAATTTTGATTGCCCTAAAGTGTGATGATTAAGGAGGATTGGGTGAAAGTGGGAATGTAAAGAATTGATCCAGAAAGAAAACATGGAGAATAACCAGGCGCCACAATGGGAATCCGTTCAACAGGGGTTGTGTCATACGCCCCTACCTTGCAGCCCAGTCTTTAATCCTTACAAGCCAGGACAGTCGCCTCTGTTCTCAAGTGGGAATTCCCATAAGCCACGGAGACGAGGAAGTGGAAAGCTGGCCAGCTTGTAGATCAGCAGCAAAGGCTACTGGGATCATCTGCTACTGAGAAAATATTAGATGGCAATCAATGAAACCTGTGGGTTAAAGGACCCCTATGGCTAGGCCCAAGAACCAAGGCATGGCATATCTGAGAATTTCTTGACATATGCATACACCTGATTGCAAAAGATGCATATTTATTCCTAGGAATAGGATTGAATGGTGTTATTCTGTATAGCACAGGTTCTGCCAAGCATTGAAGTCTTTCATAATATGCTTGTAGATACGATAGAGTAGGCCCAAGAACCAAGGCATGGCATATCTGAGAATTTAGAAGAGAATTTCTTGACATGTGCATGCACCTGATTGCAAAAGATGCATATTTATTCCCAGGAATAGGATTGAATGGTGTTGTTCTGTATAGCACAGGTTCTGCCAAGCATTTAAGTCTTTCATAATATGCTTGTAGATACGATAAAGGAAAGTAAGAGTTGATTCATCCTACGTTGAGCAATCCTAATGCAAAGAGTGCTGATTAAATCATTGTTGTCAACTTGAAAGAAGGACCAGGCCTCGGGATTTTGAATTTGGCCTTGCCTCATTTACCATAAACGATTTGAACAAAGAAAATGTGCTGATTACGTTTTCAAGTGCTATCGACTTGGACAAGAGAGCCAAGAAGTTGGATAATAAAATCTGAATTCCCAAAGGTCTCCCACAGGCTGAAATGATAGGACAGAACCCATGGCCTGACAATGAGCAGGAAGAAGCGGCATAAAACCCTGCCCAAGTACAAAATGGGAGAGACCTGGCACCAGACCAGCTACTGCAGGAAGGCTTGAAGGGAACTGCAAATTTAATATGAGTCAGCAGCTTGCCGGCTCTGCCAAGAAGGCAATGCAAGAAATTAGTCTGCATTGTCAAGGCCACGGGGCTGGGAATCAGGGAGCTCTTGATCTGATGAAATGCGGATCTCATCTGTGAAAATGTGCATTTCTGGAATGATTGACAGAGTCCTCTGTGACCGTATGTACCTCCTAACACCAAGGTTATACCGTTCTCGGTTTATAACACTTCCCTGAGTGACCAGTCTAGTAATTCTTTTTTTTTTTTTAAAGGAAATACATTGATTTCATTCTTTTTTTATTTGTTCAAATGATATCTATTGAGAAAAACATATTTTCCAGGTATTCTGCTAAAAGCCAGGAACACACAGATACATCTTATTCCAGTGATTCATTCAAACACCAATATAGGTACTGTTGTGAAGAGATTTGGCCGATGTAATTAAGGTTCCAGGTTAATTAACCTTAAGAGGAGAAATTATCTGGATGGGTCTGCCCTAAGCACATGGGCACTTCAAAAGTAGAGTTTTCACTGGTGGCAGAAGGATAAGTCACAGGTTCAAAGCATGAGAAGGACTTTAGGCACCATTGTTAGCTGGACAATAGAGGGGACCACATGGTAAGGAATACTGCTGGCCTCTGGGAGCTGAGAGTTGCCCCCAACTGACAAGCCAGCAAGGACCTCAGTCCTACAACCACAAGGAGTTGAATTCAACCACAGAATGAGCTTGGAAGAGGCATCTGAGCCCCAGAGGAGAAGGGCAGCCCTTGCCAACACCTTGATGTCAGCCCAGTGAGACCCTGAGCACAGCATTGAGCCACAGACACGATGCCCAGACTTGTAACCCACGGACACTATGAGGTAACAAGTCGGTGTTGTTTACAACACTGAGTTTATGGCGGTTTATTACACAACAATAGAAAACTAACACGGAATCGATAAACAATGAAGTAAGTGCTCTGATGGAGCAAAGTTGCAGCATAGCTGGTTGGTTGATCCATCCAAATCCATTTTCCCCTTCTCTCCCCTAAATGCATGTCAGTTTTGTTCAGGTAGCCACTCCTCGCCCATGATTCATGATCTGATTAACTGTACTCCTAGCTCCAAGTGAGGGGCTGGTTGGTCTAAAACAGGGTTGCTCAACTTTAGCACTGTTGACAGTTTGGCCTGGATAATTTGGGGGGGGCGGGCGCAGGGGTCCTATCATTGTAGGGTGTTTAGAAGCATCCCTGGCCTCTACCAAATGTGCACCAGTGGCATATGCTTTCCCTGTCCCCCACGGTGACAATCAAATGTGTCTCTAGATATTGCCAAGTGTCTTTGGTCTGGGGAGAGGGTTAGGGAGCAAAATCACCCCAGTTGCGAACCACTGACCTGAAGGTAAGTTCACCCACCTTGCTGATGATTGGCTAGAATAGGCATGTGACCACACTGGGGAAATGAGGTGCAAAGAGAGTTTGGGGAGCAGTTCTGAGAAGTGGTCCTCCCTTTTCCAGGAGGGTTCCTGGAAGTAACTCTTTCTCTGTTTCTCTAGATGTGGTTCCGGGAGCGGCCGCAGCCATCTCGAACCCAGCGTGGCGATGAAGCCAGTCCTGAAATCTGCCCTCCCTCTAGACTGCTCGTTATGGTGAGCCAGTTAATTTCCTTATTGTTCCAGGCAGTTAAAGATTATTCAAGAGAGCTCGAGGGGTAGCTGGTTTTTGCAGCTAAAGTTGCCTAACTTGTGCCAGTGTCCAGGGTGCCAGCCAAGTCCAGAGAAAGATGCATCTCAGAAGCTGAGTCAAGACAGAGAGAGAAGAGAGGGGGGCCCAGGAGAGTACGGTCCTTAGAGTGATTCATGCCACACATTTTTTAAGAAGATCTACTTACTCTCTTAGCAGCTTTCAAATATGCAGTCCGGGGCTATGAGCCATGGTCGCCATGCTGTGCATTACATCCCCATAAATTTTACAACTTTGTACCTTTTGACCCCTTTGCCTATTTCCCCCACCCTCCACTCCTGCCTCTGGCAGCCACCAATCTGTTATCTGTATCTGTGAGCTTGGTTTGGGGTTGGTTTGTTTTCCTTTGTACATTCCACAGACAAGTGAGGTCATCCAGCACTTGTCTTTGTCTGTCTGACTTGCTGCTCTTAGCATAATGCCCTCAGTCTGCATCCATGTTGTTACAGATGGCAAGATTTCCTTCTATTTATGGTTGAATGATATTCCAGTGTGTGTGTCTGTGTGTGTGTGTACATGCATGCATGTGTGTCACATTGTTTTCCTTTGTACATTCCACAGACAAGTGAGGTCATCCAGCACTTGTCTTTGTCTGTCTGACTTGCTGCTCTTAGCATAATGCCCTCAGTCTGCATCCATGTTGTTACAGATGGCAAGATTTCCTTCTATTTATGGTTGAATGATATTCCAGTGTGTGTGTGTGTGTGTGTGTGTACATGCGTGCGTGTGTGTCACATTTTCTTTATCCATTCATCTATCGATGGACACTTAGGTTGCTTCCATATCTTGGTTATTATAAATAATGTTGCAATGAACATAGGGAGTGCATATATCTTTTCGAATTTGTGTTTTTGTTTTCCTTGGATAAATAACCAGAAGTGGGATTGCTGAATCAAAGGGTAGATCTATTTTTTTTAAATATATTTTTATTGATTTCAGAGAGGAAGGGAGATGGAGAGAGAGATAGAAATGTCAGTGATGAGAGAGAATCACTGATCGGCTGCCTCCTGCATGCCCACTACTGAGATTCAAGCCCCCAAACCGGGCATGTGCCCTGACCAGGAATCTAACTGTGACCTCCTAGTTCATAAGTTGAAGCTCAACCACTGAGCCACTATTTTTTGATCTGTGGGCTATTTTTCAATCTTTTGAAGAAGCTCTATATTGTTTTTCATAGTGGCTGCACCAATCTATAATCGCACCAACAGTGTACAAGGATTCCCTTTTCTCTACATCCTCGGCAACACTTGTTATTTCTAGTCTTTTTGATAATAGTCATTCTAGCTGCAGGTGTAAGTTGATATCTCACAGTGGTTTTCATTTGCATTTCCCTGATGATTAGTGATGTTGAGCATCTTTTCATTATCTGTTGGCCATATGTATGTCTTTGGAAAAACATCTATTCAGATCTTCTGTCCATTTTTTTAATCAAATTGTTTGTTTGCCTATGTTTGCTATTGAGTTGTATGAGTTCTCTATATATTTTGTATATTAACCCCTTATCAGATATATGATTAGCAAATATTTTCTCCCATTCAGTAGATTGCTTTTTCATTTTGTTGGTTGTTTCCGTTGCTGTGACGAAGCTTTTTAGTATGATGTAGTCCCACTTGTTTATTTTTGCTTTTGGTACTAGATCACATCACATATTTGATCCTAACACCACCCCCGGAAGAATATACTATTATCCTCAACTTATGTCTCAAGAAAGTCAATAGCTTATTCATTGTTACAAGGCAATGATGAGTCCAGATTCAAACGCAGATCTTCTCATGCCAGATATACCTTTCCCCATATTCCTTTAAACCATGACTTCTTTCTCGTCATCCTCCTGCTCAGAAATATTCAACCCAATTCCATTGTCTCTAGAAAAAAGCTCAAACTAAGGAGCTAAGGAGTCAGCATGTTCCATAAACTTGCCTCTACTGCTCACTCCACAGTGTGTGGGCCCTCTCCAGGTGGGCCTTCCCTTGGGCTCCCCTCTCTGTAGAAATAGATGATTGTTTCTTCTCCACTCATTCAGTCCATTACTTCATAAAGTCCAAGTTTATTCCTGAAATTGTGCAAAATAGCCCTAGTTGTCAACGCGGTCTCTGCCTCTTACCTCTTAGAGCATTTCCTAAGCTCACGTCACCCGATGTCCTCAGGCTGCAGCACATGGGGTCCTAATAGTAGCGTCCTAAAAGCACTCACCAGTCTAGTCCCCACCTGCGTATGGAGACCCCATCACCATGTACCTTCTCCTTCTCCTTCATCCTCACTGAGGCCTTCCTCTTGGGGAGCTTCACCCCAGTTCTGCGAGAACTCTAGCGTCTGCCTTCTGATGCCCTGCCTCTCAGCCCTCCCAGACCCAGAGGGGCCGGGCGTGGTGACCCACACCCAAAAAGGAAGGTCACTCCTGGTCACCTAAAGGTCAAAGCAGCTTTGCTGGTGCCTTCGCTCATCCATCTCACACCCCAAGGACAGAGTCCCAGAGAAACAAAAACAAACCAACGTCTTCGGCCTCCTCCTGCCGCCCTTTCCCTGGTGGGACTCCGTTGGGATGAACACAGACCCCATGCCGCCCCCTCTCTTCTTTGTGTTTCTCAAAATGACATTAGCCACTAGGTTGTGGCTGCTTACTCTGGGCCAGGCAGTGTGCTAAGCACCTGACAACTTACCTCGTTTAATGAGCACTTGGTAGGGTAGGTATCCTTACTTATTCATTTTTCAGAGTAGCCTCTCATAGCTCCAGGAGCTTAAGAAACTCGCCCAGGGTCACACAGTTTCTCAGGGTCCGGCCTCTCCTAAAGTCCTCGCTTAACCAACAATATGCTGCCCGAGCTACCCAAGGCGCAGCCTCCCCTGCCCTCGCCAGGCAAAATCAAAAGCCCTTTCAAATGAGCTCATGCAAAGCCGCTCCTCAGGCACCTGCTCGCAGAGGCGCTCGGACGTGCTGTATCCGCTGTTCTAAATCATTGCTGATGCGTCCTGCGTGCTGACTACGTGCCCGGCACTATTCCAAACACTTTGCATTATTAATGCACTGAAGCCTCGTGACCACCCTGTAGGGTAAGTATTATTATGATCCCCCATTTCACGGATGAAAGCAAAACAGCAGCACTTGAAAGGACACAGCTCCTAAGTGGCAGAGCTGGGACGAGGACGCAGGCCGCCAAGTGCCCGTGCCCACCCTCTCACCACCCTGCTACTGATCACTGAGCACCTACTATGCTCCAGGCACTGGACCGGGTCCTCTCTTACATTTTATCTAATCTTCCCAACATTCCTGCGAAAGGGTTACGTCCTTAGTTTTACAACCAAGGAACCTGAAAGTCAGAGAGATTACATAAACCTGCCGAAGATCTTGGTTAGTAACGGTAAACATCCAGATTCCACCAGCTCGAGAGGCCGTCTTGTCAAATCATTTGCCTTTTCAGACACATGATTTTTCTAGAGCCCCAACCCGATTCTCCCCTCCCTCCTCCCAGGGTCTCTCTGAGAGCTCTTGCTGGGTCTGTGTTCTGGGCACAGATAGGAGGAGGAGAAAGATAAAAGAAGGTGGTGGCTGCCAGCTGCAGCTTCAAACAAAATAGAGCCACATTTACAAAGGCGCCAGGGCTGGTTGCCTAGCAACAACTGTCTGCCTCCCCAACCTGCTCCGTTCCATCCTTACCCACCACGCATGACACACACCCCTTGGCCTGCAGTGCCCTCTGCGACATCTCCCTTCGAGGCCGCCTTTGTTCATTTTAACCTGATTTTCTGAGCAAATGCTTGCAGCTGGCAACTTGCAGGGAGTCCAGGAAATAAATGTGTCGCGCAGATGGCCTTGGGGCAGGCAGAACAGAGCTGCCTGCCCTGCGCGGCCCATACCTTGGCACTCACAGGTTAGCCAATGCTGTGGGAAGGGGAAGGCCTCATTTCAGGCTCTTTGTCATCTCCCTAAAGGTTTTTCGTCTTTTTCTTTTTTAATTTAAAGAGTTTTGTGTTTCACATATGTCAGGTCCTTTAAATAGTTCCTTGAAATCGAAGTTTAACTGGAATAGAGCTAAAGTAGACTGTCTGCATTTATTTTTCATCTTATCTCCCATGTTTGGAGTTAAGAGGCTCTTAAATTTAAACTTATCTTCAATTCAGCCAGCCCAGAAGGCCTTGGGGCTATTTTTGTCCTAGAGTCTTCAAGGGAGGTCGGACAAGGCAGAACAGACATTCTCTGAGCTCTTCCTTCAAGCCCCAAGGCCAAGGGGGCAGTGGCCTTGCAGCCACGGCCAAGCCCAGACGTCGTCTCTGACTTCGCAGCCAGCAGGTGATGCTGACCGGGAGCCAGGGCTGCACCGTCCCTCCCAAGGGCCCCTTTGTCCATAGCAGGAAAGAAAAAACATCAACAGTTACATTTGACAACTGAGCTGGTATGAAGACAAATACCATCCAGGCTGGGTTCACTAATAGATGCCTTTATTATTTGTAGTGTTCTATGTTTATTCTTTTCTGATGTTAAACGACATTGAAACATTCCCTGGGCCCTGAAAGGATTGCGGGTCCAGGCCACTGGGCCGAGCGTGCCTAATGGATACGATGGCCCTGCTGCCAGCGGTCCAGCCATATTGAGGTGTGGGTGCCCAGCCCTGTGCTCGGGGCCCTGAGGCTGGGGAAATGGGAGGTGTGGCCTGTATTCAGGCAGCTCCCAGCCCGGCTGAGGAGGAAAACAAAGGCGATGACCTGCAATCACCGAACCACAGGCACTCCGTTTGGCAGCCACCAAAAAGTCATCTAAGCCCCTTTCTTGAGCAGTTGCCTCTCACTTAAAGAAATAACGCACTTTGAAAACACAGCAGGTTGAGAAGAGTCCAGAGAGGTGGGAGGTGGCTCTGGCAAGCACGGGGGTGGATTGGATGTTGGGGTTAGAGAAAGTCAAGGGAGATTTCTGGGTTGGGGGCTTAGGTGACCATCTACATAGACAGCACATGGAGAAAGGAGAGGCTTGGAGGACGAGGCAGCGAGTCTAGTGTCGGGCAGGTTACGTTTGAGATGCCTTTGGAGGGTGACAGGCAGAGACCGGGGCTGCCTGACTCCCCACCAGAGTCCCATTTCCCCACAAGTGGATATGGATGGAGAAATCTAGTGCCTTGTTGCCTTCATGGGCGCGATGCCCAATTGGACACGGGGACGACAGCTAGAGTCTGGGGTGCGGTAGCAGATCCTGGCCTCAGACATCCACTCTCCCCCTGAAGGCAGCTTCCATGAGCACATGCAACTCCCTGCCTTGTTCTGGCCTCAGGAGTAGACTTGAGAGAGTTAATGCCCTGGAAGCAGCCCTGACCAGTCAGGGACAGGAAGTTGGTAGATCCATAACCCAGCTTCTTCGTCCTTCAGTTGGGATAACTCTGAGGCACGTATTACACAGCCTCCCAGAATTCCCCAGTGAGACTGGGGTCCTAGAGTCCTGGGTGAGGCTGGAACCATCCCGGCCCCACCTTTCTCAGGTGAGATGGTTCTTTGGGTGAAGGGCTGTGTCGCCAGAACCAGGACCAGGTGCATCTGCAAAGGAAGGGTTGGCATTCTTTTTTCTTTTTTTTTTTATTAAATATATTTTTATTGGTTTCAGAGAGGAAGTGAGAAGGGGAGAGAGAGAGAGAAACATCAGTGATAAGAGAGAATCATTGATCGGCTGCCCTCTGCACATCCCCCTACTGGGGATCGAGCCCACAACCCAGGCATGTGCCCTTGACCAGTATTGAACCCGGGGCCCTTCAGTCCTCAGGCCGACGCTCTATCCACTGAGCCAAACCAGCTAGGGCTACATTCTTAAGTTCACTCATTTCAAGTGTGTATTTCAATGCATTTTTGTGTATTGATAGAACTGTACAACCATCTATCTAATTCCCATCACCCTAAAGAGGAAACTAGAGCCCATTAATCGTCACTCCCACTTCCACCTCCGGCCCTAGGCAAACACTAATCTACTTTCTGTCTTTATATTTTCCTATTTTGGACTTTTTGTATGAATGAAATTATATAATATGCGGTATTTTGTGTCTGGCTTCTTTCACTGAACATGTTTTGAGGTTCATCTATGTTGTAGCATATGCTGGTACTTCGGTCTTTCTTATTCCAAATAGTATTTAATTGTATGGATAATGCTATACTATTTATTCATTCATAAGTTTTTTAAAATTAATTTTCAGCTTTACTGAGGTATAATTGACAAAAAACATAGTACATGTATAAAGTGCACAAGACGAATTGACATATGCATACTTTGTGAAATGATGACCACAACCAGGTTAATTAACACATCCACCCCTCACATAGTTACCTTTTTTAAAAAAATCCCTTCATCAATTGACAGAGAATGAGAAGTTTCTGGGGTTTTTTTTGAGTATTGCAAATAATATTGCTACTATGTGTATCTGTAAACACATTTTTTTGTGCTAACATATATTTTTATTTCTCTTGGATAGATACCTAGGAATGAAATTGCTGAGTTGTGTTAGACTTTTTTCCTATTGATTTTTAGATATAGTGGGAGGGAGAGGGAGAGAGGGAGAAACATCGATGTGAGAAACATCAATCAGTTGCCTCCTGCACACGCCCCCCCATCAGGGATCAAGCCCACAAGCTGAGTATGTGCCCTAACCGGGAATCAAACTAGCAACCTTTCAGTACATGGGACAACACCCAACCAACTGAACCACACTGGCCAGGGCTATTTGACTTTTTAAGAAACTGTCAAAATGTTTTTCCAATGTAGCTGCACCATTTTACATTTTTACCAACAATTAATGAAGGCTTCAATTTCTCTACATTCTCAATAATAGGTATTGTCATCCATCTTTTTTATTATAGCTATTCTAGTAGGTGTGAAGTGGTATTTCACTATGACTTTGATTTGCATTTTCTAATGACTAATAGTATGAAGTCTTTTCTCATATGCTTTTATTGGTCATTTGTATATATTTTTTCAACATGTGTCATCTTTATAACAGACAAAACTATTTTAAAAAAATATTTTGATAGTTAGCATTGGACATGATCATCTAGATCACGTCTGATCAGCATGGTGTGTAAGAAATCTGGTTGCCTGTGACCCATACCCTGCACTTCTACAAATGCAGGCAAAGAGCTGGGCTGACTTTTTTAGCAACCACGTTATACCATAGCCTCAAATTAAGCCTGTGGTCAACCAGATATCCCAGATCCTGTTCTCATCGATTACTGTGGACTGGGTTTCTCCTGTGTTCTATTTGGGCAGTTGATTTTATTGAGCTTCAGTGTGGGAGCTAACATTTATCCCTGTTGAATTTTATCTTGTCAGTGTAGACCCAATATTGTCACCTGTGAAAATAGTTTTTTGCTTAAATCTGTCATCTTCCTTTACTTACCTGGAAACACCATTTCTGATGCCAGGGTATTCGAGAAGTGAGGTTATTTTAGGCATTACGTTTTTTTGTCTTTTCAGAATCAAAATGAATTCTTCCTTTCCCATAAGCAATCCAACGACTCAGTTACAACACATGAAATTTATTGTTTTTTTAAAGAAAAACACACCTCAAAAAAAAAACTAATATAAAAGACCTACAAAACTCTGTTTTTTATTGTTCACAAGCAATACAGGCACATGTCTCTAAAAAGTTGTTAAAGGCAAGCACTGCCATTACACTTGGCTGCATGGTAATGGCCAGTTGTAATGAATTTATGTTTTAAAAATGAGATTGATGAGAAGAGAAAGCATATGCAATGTCATTGAAATGCAAACATTTCATATGTAGGGTATCCTGTTACATTTAGAGTCTTTCTAATTTCACTCTCAGTGGGAATTTTTCTGGAAATACTGGAAGTGACTGTCACTTTAAGCACGAATTATTTTACCCATAACCCACTCGCATCCCACCTCTTCCTTGACGAGTCTTCGGGTCTCCCCAAACCACTCTGACCTTCTCCCAGTCCCAAAGCGGAATAGAATCACTCATTCTCCTCAGTTCACAGCGTGTCTTTCTTGGTTTGCATGGGGCCTGCCTTTGTCTTATTTTCTCCTGTTCACTCTCCATCCCCAAGCCCCCTTCCCTCCCTTCAGTTCAACTTGTTGCTTAGATAAATGTGCATTTATATGAACGTGTTTCTATGTCCATGCTTTCGAGTTACATAAATACTGTTGTGCTATGCATCTTATCTTGTTTCTTACTTTCGTCTTCCGACATGATGCTTCTGGGAGGTGGCACGTGCTCCCTCGGGCTGCATGCTGTTCCAGCAAATGCGCAGGCCAAGTGTACCTTCCCCTTCCGTGCTCTTCCGCATGGACCCTCGGGCTGCCTCCCAAACACTCCCTGGACATCCATGGAAATTTCCTGGACCCACACTATTCTTTATGCTGCTCAGAGAAGCCGCCCATAGAGAGAAGTGTCCTTTCTCCTTACGGACAGTGTCTCTGAGGTCTGTCCCCAGGAGGCAGACTGCTGAGTCATAGGACCATGCATACACAACTGCACTAAAAGCTGCCAGGCTGTCCCCTGGAAGAGCTGCCGGCGTGAGCCTGTCCACGCCAGGGGTGCAAATGTTCTGTGTGAACTCCTTCTCGCCAGCCATGGGTATCGTCCGATCTAGGCTGCTGCCAATGTGAGGAGGTGAAGTACGTTCTCGGTGGTGCCTCACTGGGTTCGTCTCTGATTGCTGGTCAGATTGAAATCCCATCTCCTCGTATGATTAGCCACTGAGGATTCCTGTTCTGTGAAATGCCTGTGCATGTCCATTGTTTGTTTGTTTTGTTTTTTCATTGATTTCAGAAAGGAAGGGAGAGGGAGAGACAGAGATAGAAACATCAGTGATGAGAGAGAATCATTGATCGGCTGCCTCCTGCACGCCCCCCCCCCACTGGGGTTTGAGCCTGCAACCTGGGCATGTGCCTTGACCAGGAATCGAACCGTGACCTCCTGGTTCATAGGTCAACACTCAGCCACTGAGCCATGCTGGCCAGACTCCATTGTCCTTTTTTTCCATCATTTATTTCCATCTTTTGATTGGGGTCTCCAGATACCAACTGTTTTCATCAGGGTTGTTGTTGTGTTTTTTTTAAGTTGTGAGAGGAGAGACTCCCATGCCCTGAAGACCACCCCCTAGGCCTGGACATCCTAACGGAGCCCAGGAAACACGTAGTCTGAGAATCTGATCTTTGCTGGTACAGGAGGAAGCTGCTGTGGCCGGGTGAGATACTCTTCTTGTGCAAAGAGATAATTTGACAAGAATCCCGAATAGTGCCTAGAGCTATCCGTAGTCAAATGCAAACATTGCACATTTAAAAGTCTAATTGAAACAAATTGGAATCTTCTTGCATTGCTATTGTTCATCTTTCCCACTAAGCTGTAAGTCGAATAGGAACAGGGACCTGGTCTGTCTCTCTTGTTCACGTGCCTACGTGGGTCCCATGCACAGGGTGGACCCTCAATGCGTGTCCTTTGAATGGATGAAGGGAGCCTACACCTGTCAGAAAAGGAGCAATAGCTTCTTGTTTCTTCGTATCACACATGGGCATCAGCTGACCTTTGTGGCCAGGGATGGAGCTACTGGATGGAAGATGCTGTAAAACGCTTTGATGGGGCAAACACTGCTCAGTTAAGTGGCTTCTCAATGAGCACTTTGAATTGATTTGCCCGGAATTAAGCAATAAACAGAATAAACACACATTGTTCCGGACCTGACTTCACCCCTGGTCTCAGTGAATCCACACATGCCTGAGTTTATCTTTCTGATAAATAGTAATCTGAGAGATAGAGCCGGTGGAAATGGTCTCGAAATGAATGAGTAATGCAACCGGTTACAAAGTTCTCAAAGAAAGCTTGAGGATATCTCCTCATTCTCTTGGGCTTTTCCGGCCTCTGTTCACCAGTCGGTAAGATTGGAGGGCAGAATTTATATAAAGTAATAACCGGTTGTTCTGTTTTTTTTCTTTGCGTCTACCCCTCTCACTTTATTTTTTAAAGGGAGAGAATGAAGAAGATCGGACTGGCAAGGTTGCAGATGTCTAATGAAAGCATAATTCTTTTTTTTTCTTCTCATAATAACACTAAAACTATGAGGCAAACCAGTAGGGGGTGTTAAAGATAAAATTACCACTCAGGAATCAATGGAAATGTAGTTATAAGCAATTATTGCATGTTCTCTGTGTCCCCAGTAAACGGATTGACCTTTAAAGATAAAATTGCTCTTGATTGTTTCTTAAACCTCACTTTCTGTGCTTCTGAGATTGTTTCCAACTGTTATCTGTATATTTTTTTAAAGCTCCAAATGGACCCAAATAATAGTAACCCAAACTTCTTGGATTATAAACTTTCCCTTACATTTTAAAAATATTCATACCTTACCATGAATAAACAAATCATGGTGTTGCCATACAATGGAATAGTTTGCAGCCATTAAATCGTATTTTAAAGGATATTTTGAGATATGTATATGCTCATTAACCTTATATTAAAAAGCCAAGACACAAAACCACATACAGAGAACATTCTTTGTTTGTGTTTGGTGATGTTTAAAATGATGATTGCAGGATTATGAGTGTGATTATGGATGACTTTTATTTTCTTCCTTATATTATGTACCTCTTTCTCTGTAATTTCCAAATTCTCTTCAATAAATGTCACTCTTGTAATCAGAAAAATATTATTAAAATGCTCAGATATCTTTTCAATAGAATTTAATTTGTCTTTAAGGTATCTTTTGAGGTAGGTAGGAAACAGACACTTTTTTTTTCTCATTTTAAAGTGGATATATACCGAGGCATCATAAAGTGTCCTGCCTCAAGTCACATCAATTATAACAAAGAATTGGAGTCCGAAAGAGGAACCCACCTCCCTTACATAAACCCGGGGAGAAATGCACAGAGCTGGTCCCTTCTCAGAGCCTCTTGGTGGCTGGCTCTCAGGACTGCCTCCGTGTCTGCACTGACTGCCCCTGGGGGAGACCCAGAGAGTGAGCCGTGGCTCCCCTGCCCTGGCTCAGCTCTCTCCAGCCTTTTGTCAGAAAGGAAGAATCCTGAAATGTATCTTTGGGTGATCACAATTGCTAAATAACCTGCCCGATCTGTGAGGTCATTTCAGATTACCAATGCTGTTGTTTGCTAGATTCCTGGAAGCCTAACTTCAGAATCATAGGACTCTTCTCTCCTTGAACATTTCTTAAGAATAGGGACTATGTCTATTCTTTTCCAAAGAGTCCCTGCCAAGTACCCAATACAGAGTTATTCCACTTGTCATGGAGTCGTTCTAAATACTCATTAACTCACTATAACCATCAGCCTTAGGACCTTGTACCTTGAGGGCACTATGCAACATCTTATTACCACGTGAGCTGACTCATTCATCAATGTGGGATCTCTAACTTTCCATTTGGAGAATGAATAAATCTTGTGATTTACTTTTTTTTTTTACTTTAAATAGTTTTTTGTTTTTCAGTTACAGTTAACATATAATATTATATTAGTTTCAGGTGTATACCCCAGTGATTAGACATTATATAACTTACTAAGTGATCATCCTGGTGATTCTAGTACCCATCAGACACCATACATAGTTATCACAATATTATTGACTGTATTTCCTATGCTGTACTATACATCCCCATGACTGTTCTATAACTACCAATTTGTACTTCTTAATCTCTTCACCTTTTTTACCCATCCCCTTAACCCCCCTCTCATCTGTCAGCCATGAAAATGTTCTCTGTATCTATAAATCTGTTTTTGTTCTGCTTGTTCATTTATTTTGTTTTTTTAGATTCAATTGTTCATAGATATGTATTTATTGCCATTTTATCATTCATATTTTTTTTATTTTTTTTCTTCTTAAAGAATGCCCTTTAACACTTCATGTAATACTGGTTTGGTGGTGATGATCTCCTTTATCTTTTTCTTGTCTGGGAAGTTCTTTATATGCCCTTCAATTCTAAAGGATAGCTTTGTTGGGTAGAGTAATCTTGGTTGTAAGTGCTTGCTTTTTATCACTTGAATATTTCTTGTCAATGTCTGCTAGCCTGCAAAGTTTTTGTTGCGAAATCAGCTGACAGTCTTATGGGAGCTCCTTTGTAGATAACCAACTGCTTTTCTCTTGCTGCTTTTAAGATTCTTTGCCTTTAACCTTTGGCATTTTAATTATGACGTGTTTTGGTGTGGGCCTCTTTGAGTTTATCTTGTTGGAACTCTCTGTGCTTCCTTCACTAGGTTAGGGAAGTTTTTCATTATATTTCAGGTGGTTCTGAATGATGGTTGTTCTGTAGTTTAGTTGTAATTTTGATGTGATTGTGGGAGGATGTGGTTGTGAAAGCACTGCATTTACCTACCCCACCATCTTGACCGAATGCCTCTGTGATTTACTTTCAAGAGGCCCTTTTAATGTTTGGATGTGTCAAATGACAACTCTTTTTTTTTTTTTAGTCATGGATCTTGATAAACAAACCAACCAACAAACAACAACAACAAAAAACTACCTGGGCTCATCTATAGAGATTTGACTTTAACTGGCCCCCAGGGGGGCCCAGGCATCGGTGTGAGTTTTTTAAATCTCCTTTGATAATTCTAATGCTCCACCAGGGTTGAGAACTACTAAGTTAAAGTTTGAATTTTTGCCCTCTGACATATTTAGTATCTGTGATTATTTGATACCTAGTTTTTGGTCAAGAATGCAGCATCCAATTATAACACAGATCCCATGGGGAAGATCAGGTTTAGGATTTTCCATGTGCATTCCAGAAATGTACTGCAGTGACAATCAAGTATTGTTGGACATTTTATATTTATCCAATACCCTCAAAAGAAGCACTTAGAAGAGACCTGTTTCTGAAATCGATGCCGTAGTTCAGGAAGGATGACTTCCTTGCAATATTGAGGCTTCTAATCCATGACTGTTGTTTATTCCTGCATGTATTTAGGTCTTGTATCAGTCAGGATACAGTGAAGAGACAGAAACCAGACCTGTGATTTCAACAGGGAGAATTTAATATAAAAACTTGTGGACTGATACAACTTAGTAAAAAGGTGGCTACCTACTTAAAAGGGTAGATGATTCTAAGGTTACAAAAGGGGCAACTGCCAAAATCGGCTGCTACCTCTGGAGCAGAGGGATGGTGAATACGTGAAGACACTCGCTACCTACTTAAAAGGGTAGATGATTCTAAGGTTACACAAGGGGCAACTGCCAAAATCGGCTGCTACCTGTGGAGCAGAGGGATGGTGAATGAAGACACTTGGAAACTTAGAAGGGCTCCTTCTCCACTGCCAAGGCTGAGATGCAGACCTCTTTGGAGAAGGTGTGGCTGCCATGGAATCATGGGGAACCACCAGTGATGGAAAACAGCAGGGTGTGGGTCTCCACCGACTACAGGAGTGGCCCACCACTGGGGGTAAAGGAGAATGTTGCTGGAGGACTTGGCTGGCCAGCTGGTCCTAGGACCTCTGTTGTGGATAGAAAATGTGATAAGGGGTATCAGTTGCTCATTCCCAACCTCAAAGAGAAAATTGTCAGTATTTCCCCAGACTTGTTTTCTTTATGTTTTTAGAGGCTATGGACTGTTGGGGTCCAGCCACAGCAGGTCCAGGGGTTCCCAAAGGTGTGGATGGAGTCGGTAAAGAAGGAATGACACGGAGACAGCGTTCAGTTGATCACAGCAGCCTAGCCAGGTTCTCTAGCCAGGATTTCCAGCCAGGTTCTGTCTTTTATTGTCTTGTTACATCTGTATTTATACCAGTTGATTTTAATCCTGTCAATTTCTATTCCAAAGGTTAGGGCGTTTCTTATCTCCATTCCAGGGA
>NW_005354632.1:934250-937038 GCF_000412655.1 Myotis brandtii | reverse complement strand
GGGGGGGGGGGGGGGGGGGGGGGGGATCCCAGTACCATTCTACAAAACCCAACTTTGATTAGCAGTGGGAGGCGACTTATGGTAAGAAAGGCAGCCTTAAAAAGGAAAAGGAGGGCCCTAACCAGGTTAGCTCAGTGGACAGAATGTCCGTCTGTGGACCGAAGGGTCCTGAGTTCGATTCCGGTCAAGGGCATGTATCTTGGTTGCAGGCTCCTCCCCAGCCTGGGCCCTGGTCAGGGTGCGTGCAGGAGGCAATCAATCAACGTGTTCCTCTCACATTGATAGTTCTCTCTGTCTTTCCCTCTCTCTTCCACTCTTTCTAAAAATCAATGGAGAAATATCCTGGGGCGAGGATTAAGTAAAAAAATAAGGAAAAGGAGGTTACCTGTGTTGAAAGAGGGGCAGTTTTGCTGCTCAGCCAGCCGTCCTGGCCCCTAGGGCACGGGGGCTCACTGGTCCCTCCAGCCTTCCTGCTGCTGGAACTGGAATCAGTACCCCGACCCCCTCCCCATCACTCTGTTCCAAAGCATGGGGTCTGGTTTCCTGCACAGTCAGCGTGGACCCAGATGTTTGAGAGCAGAGTCTGTTCTGATTGGCGATGTCAGAGGAGCCAGGAGGAGAGGCTGTTCTCTGCAAAGGCAGCGATGCGCGTGCTGTGACAGCAGAGAGGGAAACGAGTGGGCGAGGGAACGCGGAGATGGGAGACACTGTCCATTTGGCAAGGAAGAGGAGAGTCGGAGGCAATAACGCTTCAGAGGCTGTAAGAGATGAGCGACTCGAGATCAATATCAAAAGGATCCTATTAGGCAGCAGCTAGTTTTGAAGCGGAATTGGTGGGTGACGTTAACTGCTTCTGGACAGGAGACTGGACATTCAATAATCTGGTGGCACCTTTTCAAATGTAGGCGAGTGCCTTTTGTTGGCTAAGAAAGAGCTCTAAGTGAACCTGCTGGGTTTGGAACAGGCTCCGGAGGTGCTTTGGCCACGTGGGACCCCCAGGCCCTGGCCCCCAAGCCTCTGGCCTCCACATCCTCTCCAGAACGCTCCTTCTCCATCAGCTGGCAGGGGGAGGAGAAATGTCTGAGGAGGGTGGAGCCAAGATGCCCTGGTGAGGAGCTGAGCAGTGTCACTCGGGAGTCTGAGCAGACCCCACACAGTGATGGGGCCCAGGGGACCCGCACTGAAGAGCGAAGAGGCTTCCCAGGAAAGAAACAGGGGGTGGGGCGCTCTCCCTGAGCCTGCAAGAGATTTTAATTTAATTTGACCTTGACACCATTTTGAGAAAGGAAAGCGTCCTTGAATTCTCTCAAATTCAGAACAGTAGAGTATGTGTGTGTGTGTGTGTGTGAGTGTGTGTTCAAATACTGCTCCCTTGAGAAAAGTGTGAATAGAGGGACTTTAAAGATGAATCTATGTGAGTACCCAGGGCATCATGGAAAATTCTATTTTAAAAGAGCTGCCGCGCCTTTAAACGACATGTTTTGGATAACCCTCATGTTTTTTGTTTGGAAGCAAAACATTTCTGTTCTTAGCTTTGATTCTTCTCTAGTGATCCCAAAGCGAAGGAAACCACACGATGCCCTAGAAAGAGAGAGGGCTTGGGGCTTCCTTGGCAATTAAGCAGGGGCTCCGTGACTCGGGGAGAGCACGGCACCTCCGAGCCTCGGTTCCGTCTGCAGAAGAGGAGGTCAGACCCGTGATTTGCGGTGCAGTGTTCTCATGCCATAAACTCAGTCCTTGTGAAACCCACCCTGCCTGTGCACCGCAGACTGCTACCCAGAGCTCCGCTCCCCTCCCAGCTGAGAATCAAATGCTGCTTGCGCCAGGCTCCCGATCCCATTCAGATCCCTGGTAGACATGTCAGAGGCGTGGGAAATGGACTCAATGGGAAGTTCCAGGACTTGCCTACGACCACCCCACTTCCCAGCAGTTCTGTTCCTTCCAGATCTCCACCTTGCCACCCCTCCCCTGGTCGCCAGCTCTGTCTGTGCATGTAAATGGAAACGCACTGGTCAGCCAGCCCTGCCTGGCCATTGCGAGCACAGCCCCTGGCTCGTCTCGGTTCCTTTGCTCTTGGTCTGCGGGGCCTCTGAGGTTGGGAACAAGGACCACAACGGGATGGTGACTCCCTATGGGGAGCAGGAGTGGCTGGTCCCCCCGAGGAAGCTGCAGAGAAGGGGGAGGCGTGGCATCCAGCCCGGAGATGGATGGGCCTGTGCTCTTCCTCCCAGGCTGCCCACCCTCTCGCCGCTGTTTGAGTCGTTCCTGAATCCTGTCGGAGAGCAAGGTGACTTCGGTCACACATATTCCATGACATGGATGTCCAAACAGGAAACCGAAGGGAACTGGCTTTTTACTTCTGGTTTTGTTAACATGCGGCTGAGAACGGACAAGACCGACGTGACCGCTGTAATCCTAAACGCTCTGCACCCCAAGAAACGGACCTGCATCGAGCGAGCCTGATACGAGACAGCTTTCGCTACTTGGAAGTCAAGGGTTCTGCAGGCGCAGGAGCTGCGAGCCTGGGTTTAGAAGTCAAGGCCGACCTTAGCTGACACTTCCCTGCCTGCCAGGAGCCAGCGACGCGAACCAGGTGGCCAGCTCCAAGCAGAATGCAATTACCCGGATGGCAACTGTTTCTTAATTCAAAACTTTAGCTTCACCCTGTGTTTTTTCTTTCCCTTATGAAAAATGAGAGGGGGAGCGAACGCACTGAGTCTGAATGCCGCTGGGCTATGAGATGAGCGGCCTGCAGCACGGTGCCTGGCCTCCTGGGCTGCTCCCAGGA
>NW_005354632.1:933510-934231 GCF_000412655.1 Myotis brandtii | reverse complement strand
CCCCCCCCCCCCCCCCGCTCTGTCCTTAGGAAGCCGTAGAATGGCTCCTCTCTAATTAGCTGTTGCTTTAGCAGATGGTCTTTCTTTCTTTCTTCCTTTTTTTTTTTTTTTAAAGCATGGATATTCAGACTTCTTATTCTGAAGGTGAACATCTCTGGGCTGGGCTGGCACTGTCATTTTTAGTGGCTTTATTTCCCTGGCCCTCAGCTGTGGTTTGGCCATAACCAGATCAGTGTAGACAGGTGGAGGTTTGACCGACAACCTCTGCCCACTCCACTCCTGCCCTCTGGTTACTGCTCACGCTCACACTGGCTGTGATCCGGAGACACGCCCACGATGGGTGAGGAGGTGGGCGGAGAGAGGAGAGCCAGCCCGAGGTAGACTCTGCTCTGCCCTCTTCTCTAGACCTGTCTCCATGGCTGCCTTCAGCCTTCCCTGGGCCTTGTTTCTTCCAGGCTGAGTAGGTATTTGAAATCGAGACAAATCCTTGTACTTTGGGAACAGCTACTATGTGGCAGATAATTGTTAAGTTCTTCAGTGTATCATGTCTGTTGGTCCCCATAGCAGCCAAGGGGTATAGTTCCTGATAAAATAGATTCCAAAGCCCAGCCATGGTGACTCAATGGTTGAGCATCAACCCATGAACCAGGAGGTCACGGTTCAATTCCTGGTCAGGGCACATGCCCGGGTTGCAGGCTTGATCCCAGTGTGGGTGTGCAGG
>NW_005354632.1:927297-933035 GCF_000412655.1 Myotis brandtii | reverse complement strand
TGGGACCCTTCAGTCCGCAGGCCGCCGCTCTAGCCACTGAGCCAAACCAGCTAGGGCTGCATGTCTCTTTTAAGCCAGATGCTGAAGTATTTAAGGGAAAAGCGTGTATCTTGGTCATCTTTATATGCCAGCATCAAGCGTGGTGCTAGGCTCAGAGGAGATGCCCAATAGTGGCTGTTCTGGGTGTTTGCATGAACTTGCTCTGACAGTGTGGGGTACCAGAGGTGGGGGGTAGTGGGTTCTTGCTGAGAGGGGAAGAAGGAGAAGGAACCTTTCTTATGCGCTTATCTGGAAGGGTCCACATGCGGAACCAAAAGGGCAGCCTCCAGGGTAAAACCTAAGCTGTTAGAGGTGAGCTGTGCTGGGAACTATTTCTGTGCCTGGCCTTCTTTTCGGTTACTTTCTACTGCTGTTACCAAAACTCCCCAACTTTTATGAACCAAACCACTTTTTGATGGTTTCGTATCCTCTTCTCTCTTGTTTTAAAAAATGTATTTTTATTGACTTCAGAGAGGAAGAGAGAGATATAGAAACATCAATGATGAGAGAGAATCATTGATCCGCTGCCTCCTGCCTGCCCCACATGCGGGGATCGAGCCTGCAACCGGGCCCGTGCCCTGACCCAGAATCAAACCATGACCTCCCGGACCTCAACCACTGGGCCACGCCAGCCAGGCTGTATCCTCCCCTCCTAACGCGGCTTTTCACCTGCTGACAGGACAATGGGCACAGTCCCTGAAGCCCAGGGTCCCCGCAGAGGCAGCTGTGGACGAGGACTGTGCTCCATAGGACCAGCTTCCACAGCACTTGCTCAATTGTTTTGCAAGGAAGATTTAAAAGCCAAGAATAGCAAATCCATCCCCTCCAATGGTAGCACTCATTTCCTTAGTGCTCACGGCTGTGTCCCCTGGGACCAAGACTAACAGGTCTGATGAGTTACCTCCTGCCCCCTCCTCTGCGTCAGGCTCGTCGCTGGGTCGTGAGTCCACCTGAAGCCACGTCTCTGCTGTTTAGATTTTCAGTCTAGAGTCCTTCTCTGTTGCCATGTGAATTTTGTTTGCAATGTCCCCATGGTTGTTGACTTGAAGAAAACACATGGTGAGTTTTGACATGCCAGGATGCTGTGACATGTAAGTGTGTAGGATTGGGGTGGGGGGGCTAGAAGAAGTGTATGAGGGGATAGTGCGAGAAGACCCAATTCTGGCTCTTAATTTCAGCACCTGATGTCAAACACATGAGAAACAACTATCATTGTTGTATTGACTAAGGCTGCTAGCAATAAAGGCAAATGGTGGAGGTAGCTGTTGGGTTAAGGGAGGCGGAGGAAAAGGCTGAGGACTTGGCTGCGTGGTGGGTAACAGCCCCCAGGACAGGATCTAGGCCAGTGATGGCGAACCTATGACACACGTGTCAGAGGTGACACGCGAACTCATTTTTTTGGTTGATTTTTCTTTGTTAAATGGCATTTAAGTATATAAAATAAAGATCAAAAATATAAGTCTTTGTTTTACTATGGTTGCAAATATCAAAAAATTTCTATATGTGACACGGCACCAGAGTTAAGTTAGGGTTTTTCAAAATGCTGACACGCCGAGCTCAAAAGGTTCGCCATCACTGCTCTTGGTCAAGCATGTGAAACTCGCTCCTTTAAGTCAACGAGGCACGCGGCCTCGAGTTTGACTTGCTTGCTCTAGGTCAGTGGTTCTCAACCTTGGCTTCACATTAGAATCACCTGGGGATCTTTTTAAAATCCTGATTTCTGGGCCTCATCCTCCGGAAATTCTGTTTCTTTGTTACTAATGTTGTGGCCTCACCCCATAACAAAGAAACAGAACTTCCGGAGGATGAGGCCCAGAAATCAGGATTTTAAAAAGATCCCCAGGTGATTCTAATGTGCAGCCAAGGTTGAGAACCACTGCTCTAGGAGGTGAAGGCTGACTTCTCTAACATTTCTGGAGGCAACACTTGAGGGCTTCAAGTCATTAACAGACAAAGTACAATCAGAAGAGAACTGGCAAGGCTGACTTCTCTAACATTTCTGGAGGCAACACTTGCGGGCTTCAAGTCATTAATTAACAGACAAAGTACAATTAGAAGAGAACTGGTGAGCCTTAAAGGGGGATTAAGAGGTGAGTAGCATATGGAGTCTGAGGGAAATGTTACAGGGGTCAGAATTACTCAGCTGACAGGTGTTTGATGGTCGACGGTGTGCCTGGACCTGTGCCCTTGTCTGCTGCTGGACAGGAGGACACAGATGGGCAGTGGTGGGATGGACATTGGCAGGGAGAACTCAGGTGAGCAGCACTGGCTTTAATTCAGCGAGAATGGTGGCTGAGTGGCTTTCTGAGGTAGCTAGAAATTGTAGAAGATAAAGATGCATGCTTAAGTCCGGCCGGTGTGCCTCAGTGGTTGAGCATCAACTCATGAATCAAGAAGTCGTGGGTTCGATTCCTGGTCAGGGCACGTGCCCGGGTTTGGGGCTCGATCCCTAGTAGGGGCGGACAGGAATCAGCTAATCGATGTTTCTCTCTCATAGGTGTTCCTATCTCTATCCTTCTCTCTTCCTTTCTCTCTAAAAAAATCAATAAAAGATACATATTTTTTTAAAGATGCGTGCTTCAGATTGTTTCCATGCTAGCTCTGGGCCAGAGACTTCCATCCTTCCACATTCCTAGCTCATTGATCCCCCAAAGTTTTGCCTCCCACGGAACATGCTACCTGGGTGTAGGCACCAACTCTTATTTTCAAGCCCTTAATTGCAATGGTGTGTTTATTCAATTCAGCAAGTACTTATCCAAAGTGCTAGCATTCTTGGCTCAAAACACTGACTTGCATCATATTTTTCATACAACTGCTGACTCTCTTCACAATGACTGGGCCAACCCTCCATGGTTGTGTCACACCCTCCTTGAAGCCATTCACACTTGGCAGCCTTGGGGTCTCTAGATGCTGCTAAAGGTCTCTAGGCCAATCCTTTCATGGTGCCCCAAGCTCGGAGCTTCAGGAGAGCTGATAGGAGGCAGATAGAATAGAGAGGCCGGACTTGCCCCGCCCCCTCTCCTAGAAGCTCTGTTTGTCCCTGGCACTGCTTCTGGGAGGCTGAGAAGGTGCCCCAAAGCTCTGCCACTCTCCTGGTTTTCTCCCGTGCCTGTCACTCCCTGAACTTCAGTTTCTTCATTATGAAAAAGAGGGGCCTGTTTGATCTTGAAGGTTCCATCCAGAAGCCTCCCCCAAAAGGGGGGAAGAAATCTCTTCCAAAAAAAGGACTTTTACCCCTTTGGTCTTTCATATTTCATAGTAGCTCTCTGAGAGAGAGAGATAGAAATATCAATGATAAGAGAGAACCATTGATCAGATGCCCCCCACTGGGGAACCAAGCCCACAACCCCAGCATGTGCCCTGACTGGGAATTGAACTGCGACCTCCTGGTTCATAGGTCGATGCTCAACCACTGAGCCACGCCGGCTGGGCACCATCCCACGTGTCTTAATTCCATAGGCCTGACCATAGCTCCTCATTACAACCAGGTGGAGTTTTTCTCCATCACTCATTTCCATAAAAAAGTTGGCCAACTCCTGATTCTTTACTCTATTTTTTCCCTTCACCTCTTAAAATCAGCCCTCAACTCCTACCAATAGCCCTCACTCCTGAAAACACCTCTGAAGACTGCCCAGAAGTGCCTAGACCAGTGGTCGGCAAACTGCGGCTCGAGAGCCACATGCAGCTCTTTGGCCCCTTGAGTGTGGCTCTTCCACAAAATACCACGTGCGGGCGCGCACGTACAGTGCGATTGAAACTTCGTGGCCCGTGCGCAGAAGTCCGTATTTTGTGGAAGAGCCACACTCAAGGGGCCAAAGAGCCGCACGTGGCTCTCGAGCCGCAGTTTGCCGACCACTGGCCTAGACCATAACACGTAGGGGTAGTGTTTAGAGAAAACATCAACTTCCAGGGGGCAATAGCAAGGCCCTGGCTGATGTGCTGAAATGTCTTCGTTGAATATGTTTCTTTCCAGAGAACTGCTGTGGGAAACGGAAAACTTATCCAAGGCCCCGAAAGCGGAACGGGAGGCTCCTGGAGGTAGGATCAGTTGTGGCGGGAGAATCTGTTGACCTGCGTAGGGCGTTTCGATGAAATACTGAGTAGACAGATGGACGGAAGTGGGAAGAAAGGGCTCTAGCCGAGGTCGTCTTGGTCGGAGGAGAGAGGCGTGTGGGAAGCTTCTGCATTTGTGAGAACAGCTGTGTGGAAAGCAACCCCTCTCCCCACCACCCAAACTTCACTGGTGCTCCGCTCAGAGAACACTTTCAGAAGTAGGAAGCTGGCTTCCATTTTGCAATGGTGAGGCCAGGCTTCCCCCATCACTCGCTGAGTGGTCTTGTGAGAAGAAAGTCCTCGATCAGAAAAAAATAGAGCTAAAGCCCTTTACCTTCCAGACGTGTGAGAATCCAAGGGGATTTTACATGTAACAGTATCACGTGGCGGCAGAGGCAAAAACTCAGATTTCCGTGACCATTTCTTCACTTCTCCCCACTCTGAAACACAGCGGGTCCTGGGAGGACCGTCAGCTGCCAGGTAATCAGCTCTAGAGACAAGGGCAATCCATGCCTTGATCTACCAGGGTTATATTGTCGAATGAAGAGGGATCATTTTACTTATGGAGAAAACAGAGATCAACTGGCTGGAGAAATCGACATTGTTCCCTTTTGCTTTCAACTTCTGGTGGTGGTTCTTGCTGCACTTTGTCCATCAGACCAGGGCTCAAGGGCTGACTCACCTTAAACAGGCTAAGAGAGCTTTAGCAAGCAGAAACCTCCAGGTCAGCAGTCGTGGGGGCTGTTGGGACGTGTAAAGAAAGCATTTTCTAATCTAGACCAGTGGTTCTCAACCTTGGCTGCACATTAGAATCACCTGGGGATCTTTTTAAAATCCTGATTTCTGGGCCTCATCCTCCGGAAATTCTGTTTCTTTGTTACTAATGTTGTGGCCCCACCCCATAACAAAGAAACAGAATTTCTGGAGGATGAGGCCCAGAAATCAGGATTTTAAAAAGATCCCCAGGTGATTCTAATGTGCAGCCAAGGTTGAGAACCACTGTTCTAGACCCTTGGAGGTAGAGCCCTGCTAACACCCGGTCGATGCCTTCTGTGGACTCCGCAGTCCTGGGAACTCTCTGTTCTGTGTTGGGAGGCTCTTCGCCCTGAACTCATGCATTTGAGTTCAGGTTACAGTTCCTTTGCTCTTCGTGTAACCAAGCCTGAGGATCCCTGGAGGAGGCACCAGCCCTGGACAGTGCATTCTTGGCCAAAAGGAAGAAACAGCTTCTTCTGAAAAGGAATAAGAATTACCCCGATGTTCTAACTGATCCCAGGATTGCTAGTTCTTCCTCCCCTTCCCACTCCATCTTCCCTCCCCCCTCCCTCCCTCTCCTCCTCCCTCATTTCTTTCAAGCTTCACATCTTTATTTGTTCATGTTACATGAATCCTTAGAGCTGATAAGGCCAGCCCTTACTTGCTTAGGAAGTTAATATTTTCCTTGTATCTTGTAGTATTTCCCAGAGAGGTGGAGCCACTTTCTCCCGGGAGCCGTGTGCTTTCCCAGAGTAGAGCTGACTTCCTGAAAGCATTGTTCACCATCATCACAATACGTTGCTTTCTAAATCTTGGAGACCTTCAGCGTGGCAGCCGCTGCTAAGAAGCAGAAGCTATAATGGGAGGAAGTCCCACCACGCAGCTGGACC
>NW_005354632.1:926576-927248 GCF_000412655.1 Myotis brandtii | reverse complement strand
TTCATCATCACACTCCAGGCCCAGGGCCCCTCGGAGGACCCAAGGCTGCTGGGAGAGGCGCTGCTGTGCCGGGTGGGAGGCATGGAGAGGCGCCAGACGGGTCTTCAAACCTGGAATCAGCAGCCCCCTTTGCTAAGGATACGCATTCCAGAAGGGTTCAGGTGTTCCTCCCCTGAAAGGCGAATCCCCAACAGGCAAGCGGGTTTCATTCGCCCCGTAACCTGAATGAACTCACGGGGTGCCCTTTGGATTGTCATTTGGGGAGAGCGCTTGGGGCCTCTGGCTATGCCAGCTCAGACCCCTTCCTCCCGGCAGAGCGGGAGGTGGGTAATGGGGAGCCCAGACCAGAGGAGGCTTTGGGGAGGGCACCGAGAGGCTAGGGAGGCCATCTGCAGGTGGGCGCGGGGCAGGACTCCGCAGGGAGGCGGGGTCCTTCAGGCGGGCGCTGGATCAGCCACACCCGACCCCCGACCCCCACCTCGGCGCACCCCTTAGTCCCAGAGGTGCTCCCGGATGCACTGGAAAAGGCCTCTCCGCACGAGGTTTCTGTCCCGGTTCCCCGGAGACACGGGGAGCCCGGTTCCGACCATCTACCCGCACCCACTGCGGATCTTCCGTGCCCTGCAAAGCAGGCCGGTCACGCAGGGCGGCGGGAGGAGGGGCGCGGAGCTC
>NW_005354632.1:925212-925547 GCF_000412655.1 Myotis brandtii | reverse complement strand
CGCTGCCTCCCTCCTGCTGCGGGGCCTGCTGAGCGGGCCGGTGCCAGCAAGAGCAAGGGTGTGTCTGCACCGCCCTAAGATGGCCTTTAAGGTACACTTTTGAGAGCTCGCCTGGAGACTTTCCACAAACACAGGATGCGCCCAACGCACCCACATTGGGGAGGGGTGTGTAGGGTTTTTTTATTTTTATTTTATATTTTTCGTGTATTGAACCTGGAAGGAAGACAGGCTGGCCCACCAGGGCCTCTGGGTGCAATAAACCCGAAAAAGGCTGGAGGCGGCGGGCGGCGTGCAGAGCCTCGGAAGAGCTGTTCCCAAAGGAAGGAGGGCGCACC
>NW_005354632.1:918734-925121 GCF_000412655.1 Myotis brandtii | reverse complement strand
CCCCCCATAGTATCAATTCATGGGATAAAATGACTAGGTCATGGCGATACTGCTGGGAGAGAACCTGCCCCCTTATCTCGGGGCTTGCCCGGTATCTGCGTTTAGTAGGTCTGTGAAGGTCCTTAGGGCTCCTCCGTGTGCAGTGAGTGAGGGGGGAGGATGGGGGTGGCATCCTGTCTCCGTGGGTTATGAAGGAGGTGATGGGGACAGCTTGGCTGACCCGGTAGGG
Organism: Myotis brandtii; assembly: GCF_000412655.1. NCBI lineage: Eukaryota > Metazoa > Chordata > Mammalia > Chiroptera > Vespertilionidae > Myotis > Myotis brandtii. The sequence goes on along the minus strand of NW_005354632.1, from coordinate 924,892 downwards.
AGATGTGGGAACGCACAACTTGTATCTTTTAAAAGCACAAAAGGTGGAGGGCTGGCCCAGGGCAAGTAGCTGAAGGCCAAGAGCCTGTTATTCCTCACGGTGGAAACTGGGTTAGTGGCCTGTGTTTGTACCAACCATCAAACCCTAAGTCGTTCTTGAAAGCTCATTCCGCTATCTCTTAAACCGCTCAAATTAAAAAAAAAAAAAAAAAAAGGTTAATTTCCTGAGCCAGATATAACTGATTTGTGAGGGTTAGAGGTCATAGATATGTACCCGAGGCCTAGGAAGGTGAAATGACTTGCTCAAGGTCAAATGGTTCATTAGTGGCACAACAGATGTCCCTAATTCGAGAACAGCCTGCGGCCTTCCCAGCCTGAACATACACTCGCTTCTTAACATTGCCTCATATGCAGAACCCTGCAGTCATTCTTCAAACGAAACCGGGGTGTTTGTGATATTGAATGGACCAGAGAAGATGTGTGATAGATCTGTGCCTCTTTCATAACCACACGCATGCACAGTAGTGGTAGAGACGGCAATACACCTGGATTGTAGAGGGTCGATCGGGATGCCTTATGGATCCTAATAAAATGTCTAGTGGCTAGCAAACACGCAATTGAATTACAACTGGTTAACACAAGATGATCTGCTTATTTTCTGGGCTGTATTTAGTATTTTAGTCTCGTCATTTGAACATTAAAGGGCGTGTGTGTGTTGGTGCGGATTTTCCTTGGATAAAGTTACCCTTGTTGTCCCCAGTGACTGACTGACTGATAGTCCAAATGTTCAGAAGGATATTTTATGCTGAAATGTTAGGATTTTTCCACATGAGGATTAAAATGTGGGTGGAGTGGTGACTAAAGCCCTGCTGATAATTGGTTAACCAGGAAGCCCGGTGCTGGCAGCTAATTTTTAAGGTCATTGTTAATGTCTTCCCCTCCTCTTCCCACCACCGGTGGGAGCCTAGGTTTTGATGGCATTTCAGGTGCTTTTATTTCTCCTTAAAATTCAGATTCCTAAGCTTTTGATAGGAAAGCCAAAGAACAGCTGAATCATTCCTGGGTGAAATAGGATTGTGTCCTTTTTTTCATAGTGGGTGTTTTTGCCAGTGACTTGGCTTAAATCTGCAGCTAGGCCTGCCACCCACAACTGTTTAGCCAAAAGGTACACAGAAACTCTCTTCTCAAGTTTATGAAAGGTTGGTTGGGGGGTACGAAAGGTTGGTTGTGGGGGGGGGGTACACCACCAGGCCCTTGGTGGCCCTTCACGGCAGCCCTCCATTGTTTGAATATTAACTTGTTTACCTAGAAAAGGAATCCTAGCCGGGGAGCAGTGATTTAAAGGGGAAAAGGTTCAGGTGAAGGTTGCCCAGGGGATACCCATGTCAGCAGAAATCCTGGTCCTACGGTAGCATTATCAGCTGCCCTTTTGGAGCTCAACTGGAAAGTGTGACTAAATCTCCTCTGGCTGCTATCAAGCTAGTACTTTAGACCGAAAACTGTCAGACAAAGCCCTCGACGTGCACAGGTGCCCAGGCCTGGCCAGCCACAAGTGCCGCCCTTGGACAGGAGGGACTAGCGCTGGGGGCAGAGAAGGGGTCGGGTTGCATCACACCCTTTGCCCGTGAAGTGTTTGGCGAGTGTGACAGCTCCCTGCTCTGTGCTCTTTCTGTACCCTGTTCTGAGGGTGTATCCTCTTTGGGCAACTTAATGTTTAATTTGTAGTGTTCTCTGCCAGTAAGTTTGTAACAGGCCAGTGACTCACCTTGGGGTGGGAGGGTAGAAAGGGGGAGGTCTGCCTCATGAATCTGAGAATCTGATTGAGAGTAGGCTAAACCTGACAATCAAAAAAAAAGGGGGGGGGGTGTAAAAAAAATCCAGTAAGATGTTTATCCAGACGAGGGCTAAAACTTAACATATGCAGACCCCTGGAAGTGTTATTCCTAAATTAACTTTAAAAATAAAAAGGGGGTTCAGCATTGTAAAAAGCACAGTAGACTTGGTATGTATCCATGCTCCGTCCCAGAACCCCCTTCCAAGTCCTTGTTTCTGATGATGGTTAGCAACACATGGACAGGTAAGTGAGGTTCTGCTCAAATCCCGTTGCGGTGTTCAGAATGTCCCAACTTAAGGAAGAAAGAAAAGAAAAAGAGGCTTTGAAATTTCCGAAGGATTGTTGTATGGAAAAGTGAGTAAAATTAGTTTCATTCGTTTAAAAACAAACGGTTTAAGGAAGAAGCCCTTACTTAGATGGGACCCTCACCCTGAGCCCCAAGAGAAGCCAGCTCTGCTCTGTTCAGCTGAGTGCGGGCAAGTGGGGCTGGGGCTGCTGTTGGGGCTTACAATGGGCCCTGAGATCAGCTCGTTATAAACTGTGGGTTTTCGTGTTAGTCTTCAGCTCTTTCAAAACCAGAGGGCAGCTTTGCTTTCACCTGAAAAACCTATTAACCACAAGAATGGGGAGTACCATTACTCCCCAAGGGAGAGCTCCGTGGAGGTGTCATTCGACATGGCTGGCCTCCTGTGTAATAGCATCTTAGCGTTGTCACCTACTTTCACTTTAAAGGATTTGACGTTTTTAAAAGTCTTTGTAAAAAGTCTTGCAAAATAAAATGGGCTTCTCAGCACCCCCCCCCCCCCTTGCCTGTGATGAGAGCGAGGGAGCGGGAGCGAGAACACGGTGCTGCGGTGCCTCCATCTCGCTGCCCAGGGCTCTGTGCCAGCCAACAGGCCCAGGAGAAACGCGAGTGTCAGATCAGATGGGCGCACAGTAATCAGAGTGGCTGCGTCTGGGCAGCAAAGCACTGGGCAGAATGTGCCCTGGTCCCTGCCAGAGCTGTCCAGGCCTGGGTTATGCTGAGAAGACACACAATGTGAAGCAAAGAGAATTTTAAAACCCACTGGCTGTTTTTTTGTGTCTTTTTTTTTTTTTTAACTGTCCTTCCTTTCTACATTTTTTGGAAAAGGAGAGTAACCAGGCCAGGTTTGAACTTTCTCACGTTGCCATGAATTGAGTGGATGAGAGGAAATGTGTTCTTTGGCTGGAGTCAGAGAGAGACTGTTCTTTGCATATGACTCACCTCATTAGTTGTGCTGAAATCTGTTGTGCGGAATCCACATTTATGTGACTGGTGTTGGGAAGAGCAAATTCTGTCAGTGAGAACAGAGCTGCCAGTTTTTCCTCTGGTTTCATTTGGATCCTGAGCCAAGGGAATTCTGGCCAATAGACCTCATTCCTTAGTTCCTTTGTGACTTGACAATGAATTATATCTGAACGTTCATTATCTCTGTGTCCGATTTTATTCAAACCCCGTTTAGTGACAGGTATGAGATGCTTTCTGTTGGGGATCTGAAACGTTGGCCCTTGGTCGCTATGCTTTGTCTTCGGGACTTGTACTGGGGGCCCCGCTCATCCGAATGTCAGGTCTCGGGCCTGTGAGTCTTGACATTGGATGTATCTGTCCAGCCTGTCATCTTGGTGAGGGCAGGGCGTTACATTGTGTTTTTCTTTTATCCCCTGGATGCTTCCATGGCACCATACTTGTTTCATTGTTGCAGCTCACATGACATGTCCCCAGGGCCTTGCTGCCTTTTCTCTTCTTGAGCCTGGCAGCTAATTCACTTCCTGCCCCGCCTGCAGGGCACCAGTGAGGAGTGAGTGGTCAGGGCTTCTTGGGAGTGGATTCGGGCCACTTGGAGCACTGGTGCCAGCTCTCTCTCAAACCCACACTCCTGTTGAGTAGCCCTGGCCCAGGAGTGGTCTGGCAGAGTGAAAAGGGGTGCGGAGGGCAGCCGAGGGAGGGGGAGCAGGCAGGAGGTTTGAACTGCAGCCCAGGTGCCTAAGGTAGAGGTAGAATGCCCCACGGAAAAGAAAGGGTTTGCTTTTTTAGATGGAAACAAAAAAAACCACATTTTCAGAAAGGGAGTAAATCTAAAGTATATTGATACTTCAGCAATTTGAGATTCTTTTTGATCCTGGATGACATATGCTATGGCAGGCTGGTTTAGGAAATGGACATGCAGGCAGATTGGGGAGGCAGGCAAAGCCTCTTTGATTTGGAGCTGAGGGAACCTGCAGGCCACGGCTGTTTCCTTTGTCCGCTGTTGGCTGGTGGGCTGCAGCCCAGGGTTGGAGGTACTGGGCTGGGCTCACCAGGGACGCACGCACTGTGTGGCCTGTGTGGCCTCTGTGACCTGCTCCAGCGGCGAGAGAAGGGCTGTGGAGGCAGGGTGTCCCTCGGGTCTTCTGCAGAGAGCAGCGTCCCTTCGGTGCAGTGTGTGGCAGTGCGGGTCCAACCCCACCTGGGCATTCCTCGGGTACCTGGCTAGAAAATTCCTTATACGTAAACTAACTACGGATTTAGTCATTTGGGAGCAATTGGAGGTCTAACGAACGGGGCATGATCATTTCTCATATGTTCTGTAAGTTGTTTTCTTCTGTTGAATTTATTGGGGTGACATTGGCTAATACAATTATAGGTTTAAGGTGTACAATTCTGTAATACGTCATCTGTATATTAAGTTTTAATTGAGATGAAATAAATACTCAATGAGGTGGTTGTTTTTTTAAAGATTTAAAAGGAATTTTCCTAGTAAGTGAGGAATAGCAGTAATGTATTTGTTAATGAAAACCAAGTTATAATAATCTTTTGTAGCTCTTTGCAGAGTACGCGCACATAGACAATTGTGTTTGATGATTAGTTAATATCAGATCCCAGGACGATTGGAACCCCCAACCACCACCACCACCACCACCACCACCTGTTACATAAAGGAGGGATGTAGCCCACACCACTGCCTCTAGGCGCCAGCAGGGCCAAACACCATCCCCCAGCTTCCCTGCTAAGGCGGAATTTGCCAAATTGGACTCAGAGGTGCCGGTTCTGTGACCCTCTTGGTCAGCTTTGGAGGGGCTGCGTTTGGGACCGTTACTCCTCCCGCCCTCTGGCTCATCCGGAATATTTGTGGGGTTCGGAAACTGCAGTTCCCAGGTGTTTTGTTTCAGATTTGATGGCAGCCCCTTGATTAATCAGCCTTATCAGGATGCCTTCTCTAGATTCTTTAGTGGTTACACCGAGTGTTGCTCCCATTTTAGGGATGAGGAAACTGAGGCTGGCTGTTCAAGGCCCTGTAGCTGGCGTAGGCAGAGTTGGAATGACTTGGGGATGCATTATAAGCCATTATCAAAGGGCGTGGACAGCTCAGCTTCCAAGAACCCTTGAGACTTTCTCAGCTGGTGTTTCGGAAGGCTGAACTCTGAGCGCCCTGCTGCCCCTGGGCACTGTGCTGACAGGTGGGGGCGGAGGCCAGAGCCTCTGTGATGCCCGCAGTTGAGAGCCACAGAAGCCTTGCCCCGGCGGAGGCTGGTAGTTGAGACAGTGTGGAGGCTGGGGTGGCAGCTTCAGCTCATGCAGAGGCTAGTCCTCTGGGCCTCTCATCCCTGCCCCCCACTCACCCCCTTTCAACTGTTTATTGCCAGGGAGGAGGAAGGAGTCTCCAGCAGGTCTTGGGGATGCCTCCCTCCTTGTAAGGGTCCCATTTATGTTTTTAAGTGAGTGAACCTTCTTACAACCTGTCTTAACCTTGGCTCCTCTGGCCAGGAATCTCCGCTTCCCATCTCCTGGGCACCCCTTCCCTCCGCCCCGATCAGACAGTAGCAACCTCAGGGTGGTGACTCGCGGAGAAGATGGAATCCCTGGGAAGGAAGCGCAGGACGAAGTAATGACACATTTTAAGCTGTGTCACAGTGGGCAAGCCCCTGCCCTTGTCATGACCTCCCACTTCCTAAATTAGAACGGAGGGGAAAAAAAAAAGAACAGAACAGAACCAACTTCATTTTCACAAGTGGCCCTTTAGAGAAGGGTGTGACATTGAGCTTCCACTGTGCCCTTCCGGGACGCAGGGCCCAGGGAGGGCCACATGGGGCCTGGCGGGAGGTGCCACATTCCTAGTGGAAAGTAGGAGCTCTGTGCCTAGAGGGGTGGGAAGGCCATTGCCATCATCGGGAAGCTCTATTATCCATTCCCCTTGCCATGACCTTCGTTCTTCCAAAATGCTTTTAAAGGAGATAATGTTATCTTACCCGTTTTTAAGCACTGTTCCCCAGATCCACCATGTACCCACCCTTCCACCCTGCCCCCCCCCCCCCCCGCAACCACA
>NW_005354632.1:907151-918694 GCF_000412655.1 Myotis brandtii | reverse complement strand
TCCCCAAATACACCATTTTCCCCCCCTTCCCCCCCCCCCCCCCCCCCCCACACACACACATACACAGAATTTTTTCTGCTTTGTAACTGTAATGATGGAGACTGATAGGGACTTAAGTCATGTGCTTCCCATCAAGATAAGCAATTAACCTATTGTTTTACTTGTTGGGAAGAACCAAATTGTATAAATTGTATACACTGTCTGGTCTTCTGGACACACGTTTCCTAGCGGGTAAAATTAACATCTTCAAGGGAGGGGGGGACCTCATATGTTAATTCTTCCTGTGTCTCTCACCACTGTCCTCAGTTAAAAGGATGCCTGGAATAGCAGGACTGATGAGGGGGTAGGCTACTAGGGGAATCTCCGTTCTCAGCTGACTTAGCCATTGATACCTGAGGCTGCAGGCAAGAGTTCTATTTTGTAAAAAAAAAATGGGGATAAAACTTTGGACCATGTCCAAGGCCCAGCTGCTCCAGCATTCTCTCCCCCCTCTTTCGGGGTGGAAAATATTGAAAGTCTGCAAAGAACCCAAGCCTCCCTCGTGAGGAGAGCAATTTTAACTCTCATTTTCATACATTTAAATTAAACGTATTTCAACGGCGTCCCGCTTGCTTAAAGAGGCTCTAATGAGCCGTGTTTTAAAGATCGATACAAACTGGCCACACGAGTCTTCGGGCTCCCTGGTCAGTGGCTGTCAGATGCTTTTTCAGGCTTGTGCTTTCCCACTAAGTCCAGGGAGGAGATGCCGCCGTAGACGGGCGGCCCCTCCGATGGGGAGCCCTGTCCTTTGTGTCTGTCTGTCAGTCTGTCAGTCTGTCTGCTTTCAGCTGGCACCAGGGGCTGTGTGCACAGAGGACTAGCCTGTGGTTGCTCCACAGTGGAGGGAATGTGAGGAATGCTGGCTATCTTTAGACCTGCTTCATGCTCAACAGATAAGGCGGAAACTAAAGAGCTGCGCTCTGCTGGAAGGAGCTGTGGGTCGAGGGCCACTGCAGAGGTGAACCGTGGGAACGCCGTGCATGTCCCCGCATGTGGGCAGTACCGGCTCATTGGGGGCGGGGCTCCCCTGTAGGGAATGAAGCGGGTACTCCCTTCAAGCGAGTATTGTATTTACTTGTGACCATGTCAGCCATGACTGAAACATACCTGTTCGCTGGCGTTCTTTTGTTTTTGTTCTTTAATTTTATTTTCAGCACGATAAAATTTTAATCTGGACTCAGGTTCCTCCTCCTCGTTTTAGTAGCTGGGCACGTGCCTCTGAACGTTCGAAATAATAGTACTGGCACCAGAGAGCGTCCACTTTGAGAACATCCCTGATGCCTCCTTTCTTTGCCTGTCTTGGGTGGTAGGTAGTGGGGGAGGGGGCCTGCCTAGAACGAGGAGCTGTTCGCCGCCGGCTCGGCAGCACCAGGTCCAGGCTGTGTGGAGATCAGCGCAAGCGTTTCACACGCGGGGTGGGAGTGTGCAACAAGCTAAATTTAAACTAGGGGAATCGACATTTTCTCTAGAAATTGTTCCACTTTTCAAGAGGCGTGGGTGGACCCTGTGAGTTCCCTGATAAAGCACATGCTTTCCCCACATCCTGCTCACGTCAAAACATCTCCAGCAACTTTTGTCGGGGGGTTTCTCTCCAGGCTGCAGGTTGGGGTGGGGACCCCTTGATTTTGCGCTTTCGTTTGACGAGTTTTAAGGACTCTGAGGCTGGCTTTCCCCGTGAAGATGGGAAGGGCAGCATTTGTGGGGGGGGGGGGGGCAAAATTATTTAAATTTGATACTTAATGACTTCGCAAAGCCGGGAATTTAACTGAAAGTAACGAAGTACCTAGATGTATTCTATCATTTAGTCCTCTCCAAAACACTGAATGAGGGAGGCACTATTATTATCTCCATGCTACAGAAGAAAAACACTGAGATGATACCCAGCTGGTCAGTGGTAGCTCACGCCTCACCTGGAAGTGACTGCAGGGCCATCCTGAGGCCTGCCTCGACCTCCCCGCGGGGTCCTCGAACCCTGAGCTTATGAGGCGGCGTGCATAATAGATTGCCTTGCTGAGTGTGCGGCATAAGCGCATCGGTTTCCATAAGGATCAGCCCAGTGACTATTCAAAATGATGGCTCTCTAAAAACGGCTCCAGTCTTCATAACTAACCACATCTTCCTGCCTTCTCCTGTAGGTTGGACGTGACAAATATGAGCCTGCGGCCGTTTCCGAGCATGGCAACAAGAAAAAGGCCAAGAAGGAGAGGGATATGGATGAGCTGAAGAAAGAAGTGTCTATGGTAAATGCCAGGAGGGACATGGCTTTGTTCTCCTAAAGAGTAGTTGTATCTTTTGAGTGTATGATTCGCCCCACCCCCAACACACACACACACTTTATTTTTTTTAATATATTTTTTATTGATTTCAGAGAAGGAGGGAGAGGGAGAGAGAGAGAGAAACATCAATGATGAGAGAGAATCACTGATCGGCTGCCTCCTGCAGGCCCCACACTGGGGATCAAGCCCACAACCCCGGTATGTGCCCTGACTAGGAATCGAGCCGTGACCTCCTGGTTCGTAGGTCAACCGCTGAGCCACGCCAGCCAGGCGAGAGTTGCTTTATTTTAAAAGCAACGCGGTCATTGCACTTGTGCAGATTTTATCGAATTAGAGGGCAGTAAGAAAACTTTCCATTTCCAAAGCTGTTGGAGGGTCGGAGATGTTATCCGGTCCCTGGGGCATAGCCAGAGGGGCTGTGCTTTTCTGCGCTTTGATTACTGGGAACTCCCGGCCTTTGGGGGCTGTGGGGCTTCCACGGATGCTGCCTGGTCCTCGGAAGGCAGGGCGGTTCTCCCCGCTTCGGGCGAAGGGGCTCCCCGGAGGTGTGTGGCTGCTGAGCTTCGGCCCTCCTGCCGTGGGGACTCCTTGGGAAGTGGGGGGCTGCGGGGCCGTGCTGCCGTGGGGAAGCAGACCAGCGTCTGCCCTGAAGAGCGCCTTGCTTTCGGAGCCTAATTACAGGGTGATGCTCTTTGCAAAGCCTTTCTGATGGTACCATGTTTAATGGTGCTTTTCGTTTCTGCTTTTCCTTAGGATGACCATAAACTGAGCCTGGACGAACTTCATCGCAAATACGGAACAGACTTGAGCCGCGTATGTTCTCGTTTGAAACTTTTTGTGCAAAAATCCTAATTTCTTGTCACGTTTCCCCCCGGGTCACAGGCCTGACCTTGGGGACTCTAGGGGGAACATGACAGCCACCGTCTGAGTATCTACTTCGTGACACGCACAGAGCTTGGCTTTCTTCATATGCTCTTTAAAAAGTCTTCTCCGCCCTGAAACTTTGAAAGTGCACATTACCGTTTTTCCCACTTTACAGTGGGTGAGACCCAATAAAAGGGGGAGCCCCAGGATTTGAAACTGAATAGCTCCAAAGCCGTGTCACTCCCGGCCTTTTGACTACAAATCTTCCCTTTATTCTTCCTCATTTGTTAACTTGAGTCGACTCTTCCAACAATTCTGATTTTTGCACTTTACCCACTAGCTCACTGCAGTATGCCAGAACCTTGGTCATTTATTTGAAACTTTAAAAAAAAAAACCAAAACACCACAATTCAGAGAAACCTTTAAAGTAGGTGTTCAACTACTAGAAATTCTGGGCAATAACTTACATCCCAGCGATTACGTAGCCACTGTCTGAATAAATTATCCAGATATTCTAAGCAGCGTGCTGGTCCCGGTGCCCTGGCCTTGGCCCTGAGGCCCAGCTGTCCGTCCCCGTCAGGCAAGCCCTGAGCACATCACCTGGGTCATAAAACTAAACTTTATTAGCTTCCTATGAAATCTGTTCTCTGTGACCCTAAGTCATTTTAGTCGAACACTGTGGATCTGTTTCTTTTCTTGTAAAACAGGATTAATAACACCAAACACAGTTATCGTGGGAACCACACGAGTTCATGCGTTTGGAGCGCCAGGTGCAGGGTGTGGCGTGTACTGTGCTCAGAGGTCCGCTGGTGGGCTCTGTGCTGCCCCCATCATCACACCATGAACTCGAGGCCGAGGAGGGAGGGTCCTAAATAAAAAGGGGAACTTTCCATTTTCCCCTTACTGTTTGACTTTCCTTTCCCCACCCTCCCGGGTTAACTCAAATATTAAAAGTAACATGAACCCAAACTGCGTATTCGCAGACACTTTGGGCAACGTGATGTCTTTTTCTCTTTATTAGTTAAGGTATTACAGATGTGTCCTTATCCCCCCCATTGACCTGGTATTTTGATAGTGAGGAAGTCACCACGTTTTCCCCCCGTAGTCGGAGCCTTGTGACTACTGTCTGCTGTCGGGGGATCTTGGTTTTAAGGCCCATGTAGGAAATAGAGTGGACTCCTCCGTTGAATACTTCCCAGCTCCTAGGTGGGAAGGGTGGGAGTGTAGCTAAAACATGCATGTGTGTGGGCCCTTCCGCCAGACGATGGTTTTAATATCATCCAGAGAATAGAGTTCTATACTTAAAACAGGGCTGTTGACCTAATAATCGGTGGGATTCCTACAGATTTTTTTTTCTCCTTCAATGTTTATAGAGGGGTTTTTTTTTTCCTCCCTGACAAATTCGATATACAGAAAATTCAAAGCTCTTAATTTGCAAAACTGAATCAGTTATTTAAATATATTTTTGGTAAAAAAAGAAAAAAAATGCAGGTTAGCATGAATCCCTTATCTACAACTTAGAAGAAGGCATACTGGACTTGGATTTGTCTGTGGGTCAGTTTTAAAAACAATTTCCGCCTGGATGTCGTGGGTTCCTCGGGAAACGTGGGCTGTTGACGGGGATCCTCACCAGAATTTGCCGGGGTTTGCCTTGGCGCGGGGAATGTTTCCCTCCAGATCCTTCATTGCAGCTTTCCAGCTCCCGGGTGGGTGCAGTGCCTCGTCAGGGGCTGGAGCCGTGTGTCTCACTTCTGTTCCTCTCCTTCTCAGGGCTTAAGCACTGCTCGAGCTGCCGAGATCCTGGCCCGCGACGGTCCCAACGCCCTCACTCCCCCTCCCACCACCCCCGAGTGGGTCAAGTTCTGCCGGCAGCTGTTCGGGGGGTTCTCCATGCTGCTGTGGATTGGAGCCATTCTCTGTTTCTTGGCTTATGGCATCCAAGCTGCCACGGAAGAGGAGCCTCAGAACGACAATGTGAGTCCCGCACTCCTGCGCGTGGGGTGCACGTTAGGCAGCCTTTAGGTCAGGGGTGGGCAACCTTTTTGTGAGTGCGTGCCAAAACCAGCAAAATCTGACTCAAAATTCTTCTGCATGCCAACCCTAATTTTCTGAGAACATGTTACGCCTACTTGGTATCTCTTAAGGTGTACGTATGTGAAGAACCTTAAAGAAATAATTCATTCGAGCGACAAAAACCCAGAATATGATGATGAAAAATACATTTATTTTTTAATGTATACATGTACACTGATAGTCCGACAGAAAACTTTATGACTCCGTTTGATATTATCAGTGGGACTTTTGCTGCTGCATCACTGATGACAGAGATTTTACATCAGGTTTATATTTCGTGACCTTCAGAGATATGCACGAGCTACTACTTTCATCCGGCAGGCTACTCCCTATTACGAGACTTAACAAAATTCGTCACTGAGAACAAAGATTCACAATTGTAAATGGAAGATTATAGGAGAGGGTTTCGCGTGCCAGCAAAAGTTACTGGCGTGCCATATTTGGCACGCGTGCCAGGGGTTGCCCAGCCCTGCTCTAGGTCTTCACTGCCCATTCATGTTCAGCTGCCGCTAGGTTCTGGATGGCTTTTAACACCAGTGGAAAGGAGTGTCAGCTATGGCTGCCTTCAAGGCCCCTCCATCGCTCCTGCGATTGAGGCTTCTCTTTCCATCTCCGGTCCTGTGGAGGCTCTTGCTAGCTGCGCGCTGCCCTGCGTGGTGCTGCTGCTATGACAGGGGGCCTGCGCGGGTCCCGGCCTGGGTCTGGCTGCCATTCACTAGATGACAGACCACACTTTGAACCTTGATTGGCACATTACACGTGTTCTGACAGGTTGTTAGCTATTTTTCTAAAGTCACGAGTTCCAAGAATATCCTTAGTTCGATAAAGCAGGGGAAATTGTATCAGAATATTATTTCCAAAAGTCTATCCAGTTAGTGACCCAGTGTCTGTGTGACTCCATTTGGGACTCTCCTGGACATGGTCTTTAGAAATATAAATGTGAAGACCCGAGTTCTCGATTTCTGAAGCCTCGATCCCTGTTAAAAATCTGGGTTTTAGTCCATCAAAAATTGGCTGAATGTTCCCAGTCCTTTACCCGGAGCCGTGCGGCGCTAACGTGCTTGTCCCTCCCTAGCTGTACCTGGGTGTGGTGCTGTCTGCTGTCGTCATCATCACCGGCTGCTTCTCCTACTACCAAGAAGCTAAGAGCTCAAAGATCATGGAATCCTTCAAAAACATGGTTCCGCAGGTACCGCTGCTTCGTCCTGTCCCCTGGGGTGACTTAGCCCAGGAATGTGAGCTCCTGTGAAGGTCTGGTTTTCCTAAGAATTCAGTGACTATGGGAGAGGGGGGTGCTTCACCTCCCACCCCAGACAGGCCTGTCTTCCCTCTGAGTGGACGGAGAGGGAGCAGGTACCATGGGAAGGAGAGGACCAGCTCTTAGCTGTTGAGCGAGCTTTTGTCACTTGGACAAATAAAAAGGTTGATGTCTTTGTTAGTGCGAATAAAAATGATAACCTGTTATGCGTTCGGATGATTAGAATTACAGATCATTGGGTAGCTTGATTTCTTTTTTTTGACACTACCTTCCTGTTGGTATCATGTTTGTCTGATTTAATGGTGTAAACTTTTCCCCTCCCAAAGCAAGCCCTGGTGATCCGCAACGGTGAGAAAATGAGCATCAACGCGGAGGAGGTGGTGGTTGGGGACCTGGTCGAAGTGAAAGGCGGGGATCGGATCCCTGCTGACCTCAGGATCATTTCTGCCAACGGCTGCAAGGTAGGCTGGCACAGGCCCCTCCTGTGTGGGCATTGGGAGCGGGACAGCCCATGGCCGGCCTGTACCCTCACGGCACTGACTCCCGTCCTCGCCGACAGGTGGATAACTCCTCGCTGACTGGGGAGTCGGAGCCCCAGACCAGGTCTCCCGACTTCACACACGAAAACCCCCTGGAGACGAGGAACATCGCCTTCTTTTCCACCAACTGCGTTGAAGGTAGACCCTGGGAGGCACCGTTGGCACGGCGTGGCGCTTGTCTTAGTCGTTAGCAACAAAAACCAAAAAAAAAAATCCCAGACACGGTTTTCTGTTTTCACGTTATTGGCTCCATTTCTGACTACTTCGGTCAAGCGCAGCCGAGGGGCTCGCCCGCTGGCAGGGAGCCTGCGCCCTCCTCCCCTTCCCGCCCCTCCTGCGGCTGCGCGCCTCCTGCTCGGCGTTCGGAGCCGCTCCCAGGGACGGAGATCCCTTTGCCAAAGTCTCCGTGGTTTCAAACAAACAGCGTACAGCACCAAAGAGCCGGCCCTTAAAGATGTATTTCTTCTTTTAAATTTTTTTTTAAAAGTGATTTCAGAGAGGAAAGGAGAGAGATAGAGAGAGAGAGAATCATGAGATCAAGCCCAAAACCCGGGCATGTGCCCTGATCAGGAATGAACCCTGACCTCCTGGTTCATAGGTCGACGCTCAACCACTAAGCCACGCCAGCTGGGCAAAAGTGTGTGTCTCTGTCTTTAACCATGCCAGGTACCTGCAAATGCTGTGGCTTCTTTGATAACCTCTGGTGCAATCCCCTCCCCACTTTCCAGGCACTGCCCGCGGCATCGTCGTGTACACCGGAGACCGCACCGTCATGGGGAGAATCGCCACGCTGGCCTCTGGGCTGGAAGGCGGCCAGACGCCCATCGCTGCAGAAATCGAACATTTCATCCAGCTCATCACGGGGGTGGCCGTGTTCCTGGGGGTGTCCTTCTTCATCCTCTCCCTGATCCTCGAATACACCTGGCTCGAGGCCGTCATCTTCCTCATCGGAATCATTGTCGCCAATGTGCCCGAAGGTCTGCTGGCCACCGTCACGGTACGAGGCTGTCGCACAGGGTCGGGTCGGCTCAGGTCAGCCCCCATGAGTGTGAGGCTTGGCCACCCCCCTCCTGGGGGCCACCCGCTTAGGTTTTACTGCACACATTTGTATAGAGATTTTCTCCAGAGCCACATGGTGGGCTTAGGCAGTGGGGGGACCTCGGGGTGTTTTCATGTGGATGATAGTAATTCAGAAGCATGAATTTTGTTCTTGTATTGTCACATGTTCCAGAACAGCCTAGCGGAGAAAGGAGAACCTGGGGTTGAGTGGGGGAACCGGATGTGCTAAATCCTGGCTATTTTCGCTTTTCTTAATATCTTGCTTATTTGGGGGGAGGGAAAGCCCCCTATACATGGCCCAATTATTATCATTATTATTATTTTAAATATATTTTTATGATTTCAAAGAGAAAGGGAGAGGGAGAGAGAGACAGAAACATCAGTGAGGAGAAAGAATCATTGATGGGCTGCCTCCTGCACGCCCCTCACTGGGGATCAAGCCTGCAGCCTGGGCATGTGCCCTCGACCGGAATCCAACCCGGGACCCTTCAGTCCGCAGGCTGACGCTCTGTCCACTGAGCCAAACTGGCTAGGGCTGGAACAAGTATTATTTGTTCTGACTTCAGAGGAAGGTTGGAGAGCTAATCTTAGACACAGTTCTACGTGAGGGTGCAGCCACCATTTTAGAATTCAACTCGGTTGAGGCTGAAGTAATCGGGTTCCTAACGCCCTGCAGGTGTGTCTGACCCTTACTGCCAAGCGCATGGCCCGGAAAAACTGCTTAGTGAAGAACCTGGAAGCCGTGGAGACGCTGGGGTCCACGTCCACCATCTGCTCCGATAAGACCGGGACCCTGACGCAGAACCGCATGACGGTGGCCCACATGTGGTTTGACAATCAGATCCACGAAGCCGACACGACGGAGAATCAGAGCGGTAAGGCCCGCCCCACGCGGCAGCCTCAGTGGTCCACGCTGCTTTTTTTTTTTTTTTTTAAAAACATTTTGTAAGGAGTCAAGGGTGTAGATTTTCCTCTTTTATTTTTTTTTGCATGTCAGTAGAAAAACTGAATTTGTCATACAAACGTGGTTGGAAAATTCCTAAAACCTGACTTACTCCACTTTTATGGGACGTTCATGCATCACTTGCTTGTCTCGGTCCCGTCAGGTGTCTCCTTCGACAAGTCCTCAGCCACCTGGCTCGCCCTGTCGAGAATCGCAGGCCTGTGTAACAGGGCCGTGTTCCAGGCCAACCAGGAAAACCTGCCCATCCTGAAGGTACGCCCCGGAGTGCCCTAGCCCTCAGGCGGGGGGGCGGGGGGGGTCCTACACAGGGACCACCTGTGAGTGCTCTTCTCAGGTAGCACGTGGCCTCCGTGGCCCGTAGGCACCTGCTCATTGTGGGACACAGATGGTCCAGGCGATGCTTTGCCGTGTGGCACCTTCGCCGCCTGTAGATCCTGAAGCACTTACTGTGCCCGAAGCCCATTGGGGAAAAGCGAATCTGCAGTAAAAACTGACCGGAGGAGGGTGGGCGAGGGGAGAGGCCATCTTCCGTGCAAACCTCGGTGATAAAATCCAGTTGTATTATCCTGGTTTCTTAGGCCGTCGCCTCACCTGGCGGGTGGCAAGGGCTGCTCGGGCGGCTCCGTAATCGCATTTGCATGTTAGGGTGCAGGAGGTTCCAGTAAATCCCTTAAGCCATTTATTTTCTTAAAATAGCCCCGCTGTGTCTCTCATCTTCTTTGTCCTTAGCTTGCTCACTAATCGTGAGGTGTCGCTGGGATGTCCGGTGAAGACAGTGTCAGGAAGGCAGGAGCTGCACAGGGTCCCTGGGGACATGGAGGCCCGGGCTGGCTCGTCCTGGCCACGCCACGCCGCCTGTGGCAGCTCTGGGTAGAGACCCAGTGGTCAGAGAGGTGGCTTCTGCTGGGCCGATAGGCTCTTTCATTTCTTAAAGGAGGTTGTCTTCTCTGATGGGAGCAGGGATAAAACTTCACACATTGTCCCCTCCTGCTTCAAAGAAGAAATTCCCTAGGCTTCAAGCACAGGGACTCACCAGCACCAAATCTTTCCTGGTTTAAAAGCCCCAGAAGGGCAGCTGGAGATGTATTTCCCAGCATGTCAGGGGTCGGGGCCATGCTCATGGTGGTATAAGCTGTGTTACCTTAGGTGTGGGTTTCAGCTGGAACGTTGGCTGATGGTATTACTGTTGGGTCTGGTAGTGCCTCTCAGTTTGGGTCCATCAGGCCCGGATACCTTCCCGCAGCCGTTTGGAATACAGAGTCCTCCGCTTCACCCTTGACTCGGACCGTGTGTTCCCGGTGCCGGGACCCAAGGCATGTGCTTGCACAAACTGTTGGGCAGTGGGAGTGCTCGAGTGTGTGCTTTCTCACTGGGTATTTTCAGGCTCGTAACCAGAAATACGAGTCTGGGGACGGTGGTGGCTTTGAGACTTCAGCAGGGGAAGATGAATAGGCTCAAGTAGGCCAGAAAGGGTGTGTTTTCCTTCTCCCGAGGGCAGGTGACACCTTCAGACAACGATGTGGGTGTGGGCGTGTGACCGGCCTGGTAACCTGCGTCTGAGCGGCTGCTCCTTCCCCGCCCTCCCCTCCTCCCACCGAGACGGGGACACATTCCTGGTCGTTTTCCCTCGTCCGGGTGGCGCCTCGGTGCAGCATTTTCGGGGAACCTGACAGGTGCCGTCTGTGTCCACAGCGGGCGGTGGCGGGCGACGCCTCCGAGTCGGCGCTCTTGAAGTGCATCGAGCTGTGCTGCGGGTCCGTGAAGGAGATGAGAGAGCGGTACCCCAAACTCGTCGAGATACCCTTCAACTCCACCAACAAGTACCAGGTCTGAAGCTGGGGGAGGGGGATCGAGCGGTGGGCGAGGGGCAGAGAGGGGAACAAAGAGCACCACGGAAGAACTCGTCTCCCTCTGGGCGTTTGACGAGCATCAATGTCTCCTGAAAGGGAATCGTTCACCCTGTTTATGAAAGCCTTCGCTTTGTATCTTACCGTTGACTACACCTAGAAAACCCTAATTTATTTGACTTTCAGTAGGGTGAGTGACACATTTCCTTCAGGGGAATGTTGTCTGTCGACACGTGTCATCAATGTGTGACTATGTCACCGTGCTGGCCTTTTCTGTAGAATTCAGAGCATGTTACGAGGTGTGAGGCAAGTTCAAACGTAAGGGGTCTTGGTTTTTTGCCGTAACAAATACTAACTGGTAAGGGAGCGCCTCAATTTTTCATCTGAACAACCCTTCCTTTCCATTGTCCATTCACAAGAACCCCAACACGGCTGAGCCCCGGCACCTGCTGGTGATGAAGGGGGCCCCCGAGAGGATCCTGGACCGCTGCAGCTCCATCCTGCTCCAGGGCAAGGAGCAGCCGCTGGACGAGGAGATGAAGGACGCCTTCCAGAACGCCTACCTGGAGCTGGGCGGCCTGGGCGAGCGCGTGCTGGGTACGTGCAGCACCTGGGGACAAAGCG
>NW_005354632.1:898821-907135 GCF_000412655.1 Myotis brandtii | reverse complement strand
GGAGATGGGAAGAGCCAGGGGAATGCCTGGGTATTGGGCCTGGGCAGCAAAATCCCACTGGTTTGCTTTTTACTTGTACTTGGACCCTTGGTCTCGTGCCGGCCAGTTCTGTCTGATGAGAACCTGTCTGACCTTGGCTGCTGTGTCCGTGGCCTGTGAGCTCAGTGGCATTAAAATGGACTCCCAGGGCCTTTAGATGAGCCAGTTTCTGACTGCCCAGGGGAACGTGAGCATCGGCTCAAAACTTGGGCGAACAGCGAGCTGCTGGCCGGGTGCTGCCCATCTCTCTGCTCCGTCGGCCACTGCAGATTAAGATTAAAAGGGCTTTTGCCCACAGTGGAGTCTTAACTGCAAAAGTGGCATCTGTAAGACGTAGGTTGGCAGAAATTACTATGTCATCTCCCTGTTCCCGTAGCTTAGGGACCTTAGACCCGATGGCCTGGCCCACACTGGCTCACACCTGCTCCCTCTCCAGCGGGAGGCCTCTCTGTGTCTCTGTCCAACCAGAAGGTCACTCTTCACCCCACCCCTACCCCGAAGTAGGAGCAGTGTCTCCCGTGAGCCCACACGGCACCACAGACCCCTTTCGAGTCCACTGTCACCCTCAGACACATGGAAGGAAGGGGACGTTGTGACTCTGGTGTGTGAATGACGCTGGATAGTCAACCCCTTTGGCAGACCATCTGCGCTGCGTTACCCCCAGCAGCCAGCAGGGCGGCCCGCTCCGCGCTCGGTGGTGTCTGGTTGGTGTAAACGAATGGTGAGCAGAGATGTGGCCTCTCTGCCAGGTCTGAGCCACAGAGTGGGCAGGTCGGAAACCCTGAACCCCGCGCTCAGCCCGCGCCAACAGGGCCTCTTCCTCGGAGGCCTGGTTTTTCTTTCATTCGTGTACGTTCCACGAACCCTTCGCGCTGTTCTAAAACTAGACTTCCACAAATAGTCCCAGCTAGACACGCAGGGAAAGGTGGACGTGTGAGCATCGCTGCTGCTGCTGCTCCGTCCCCAGTCCTCACGGCTCCCTGCCCCTCCCTGCAGGTTTCTGCCACCTCCTCCTGCCGGACGAACAGTTCCCCGAAGGGTTCCAGTTCGACACGGATGAGTTGAATTTCCCTGTGGAAAACCTCTGCTTTGTGGGGCTCATCTCCATGATCGACCCTCCCCGGGCTGCCGTCCCCGACGCCGTGGGCAAGTGCCGGAGCGCTGGGATTAAGGTAGGCCGGCCTGCCTCCTGGGCACCCCTCACCCCCCGGCGCCTGGGACACCCTCCAGGGACATGGCCCCTGGGAGCCACATGGCCAGCTGGTTTCCTCACCTCAGCTATTCCTTCTCCAAAGCTCTCATTCCCATCAGAAGAAACAAATCATTGGTGTAAACAGATGAGGGTTGTTTTTTTTTTAGAAAATCCTTTTGGGGAAAGACATGTTAGCAAATTAAAAAAAGCAGAAGACTTGGTGAGGTTTTAAGCTTTTTAGTATTTGATTCTCAATATGCCTCGTACAGAAAATGGCATGTCTTCTGTGCTTTTCGCCAGCGGGGGTGGGGGGGTTTAATGAACGTTGGTGGAGTCTGTACCTCTTTATCCACAGCCGTGGGTCGCTGTGCAGGAGTCCTAACGCTGGGGAAGCTTTTCATTCTCGCGAGTCGTGAACACTGCCCTGAACGACTCTGAAGAGGGTTCCCCGTCGCTGGTCATAGCCTCCTCAGTGCACTCCTCTAAGCACAGCCCCTGGGTCGGAGAGAGTAGTAACAACTTGACATTTTTGTCACGTGTCGCTCTCCCCCCAATCTGGGCCCCTCTGAGGTGCCGGTGGCGCCTTCCCCCTGCATCCCACCCACATCGGAGTTGTGTCCTATTTTGCTGGTTTGGGTAAATCGGAGAGTTTCTATCTGACTGTGTCAATGAAAGGATAGACTGTGTATCCTGGGTGGTCACGTACCAAGACGAAACCTGGGGGTTGGCCTCTGTGCTTTCTTTCCGTGAACACCCAGAGATGTGAGCGTTCCTTTCTCAGGACGGTCCAAGCTGCCCTGTCCCTCAGAGCGCGTCTTCCTTCCAAGGCCTCGGATGGTGCTTGCTTCGCAGCTGCACCCACTGATCGCCCTCCCTGTTCCTTGTCACAGGTCATCATGGTCACCGGAGACCATCCCATCACAGCCAAAGCCATTGCCAAAGGTGTGGGCATCATCTCCGAGGGCAACGAGACCGTGGAGGACATTGCCGCCCGCCTCAACATCCCCGTGAGCCAGGTGAACCCCAGGTGAGCAGGAAGCGCAAAGCGGAGCCGGCCTTGAGCGTGCAGACGGTGGGGTGAAAGCTCCCGCCGGGGCCGGCGTGGTTTCCTTCCAGGTCACCCCTGAGTAGGAAAATGCCCCCCGGGGCCCAAAAGTGACCTGAGCCAGTCGTCACGGCCAGCTCCGGTGGTGTCACTGTCCTGAGCACGTGATGGTGTAACGTGGTCAGGTGGGTGCTAGCCCCACCGGGCAGGGCGGGGACACAGGGCTTGGTCATGTGGTGCACCCGGCCGTCTGCCTTCTGTCACGCCGCTGACCACTGGGCAGTACTACCTAGCACCTCGCCAATTCCAGTTCCACAAAGAGGGAAGACACAGTTGCCCAGGTAGTTCAGGGCCAACAGGGAAATTTTGGCAAAAGGTTAAATAGAAATAGGGTTTTTTTTTCGTGTGTTAAGGTTTAGGGCCCCTTCGCCCATCTTTGGGGCTGAGGGGAAGGTTTCATCTCTCCTCGCCTCCTGTCTAAAACTCAGTCATACGATTTCACCGTGTATTTCACGGGGAGAGGGAGGTGCCGGGCAGGCCTGCCCAGAGAGAAGTAATAGAATGAAGGCGCTCTGTAACCTACGAGATACAGTACGGAGAGCGGCTTCCGCAGGACGGGACCATCCCTGGCTTGGCGCCGCTCACCGAGTGCCCTGCCACCTCTGGGCCGAGCAGGTGCCGGGGACGTGACGGGTGACCCTTCCCCCGGTTCTGATCCCAGGGACGCCAAGGCCTGCGTGGTGCACGGGACGGACCTGAAGGACATGACCGCCGAGCAGCTGGATGACATCCTCAAGTACCACACGGAGATCGTGTTCGCCAGGACCTCCCCGCAGCAGAAGCTCATCATCGTGGAGGGCTGCCAGCGGCAGGTCAGTGCGCGGCCGGGACAGACAAAGGGCAAAGCGGCCGTCGGAGAGACACAGCCCGGCTCTCCTCAGACTCAGTACACGCGTGCCACCGAGAGGCCCGGAGAAAAGGGCAACTTGATAGCGGTTTCGTGGAGACACGCGCTTCGCTGGGGGGCAGCCAGGCCCCTGTCCACACCGGCTGGAGGGGCCAGGAGGAATGACCTTGAAAAGGCGGGGGTCGGGGGGTAAAAGAAGAGGGCTTCCCCGAGTGCCACTCACCGAGTCCTGGCCGGTAGCCCTCATTAAAGGAGGGTGATGGGTGTGCTGTCACTCCTCGCCTCGGTGGCTGGGGAGCAGCTGTGGGTCTGAGACTGCGTGTCTGTGGGGAAGGAGCCGTGTCTGACGGGGAAAGGCAGGTGGAGGCGGGCACCTCCCTCGTGCCCGTCGACACGGCTGTGACCCGCACCCCTCCTCCTCCTGGTAGGGCGCGATCGTGGCTGTGACTGGTGACGGTGTCAACGACTCTCCAGCTTTGAAGAAGGCGGATATTGGGGTTGCCATGGGGATCGCCGGCTCCGACGTGTCTAAGCAAGCCGCCGACATGATTCTCCTGGACGACAACTTTGCCTCAATTGTGACTGGAGTCGAGGAAGGTGAGGGCTACGTGTAAACTGTTCGCCACACGCCCGTCCCGGCCCTGCCGGTCAGGATCCATTGCCGTGCACGGACAGCATGGGCATGGGCAGTGGGCAGTCTACGCTGTCAGCGAGACGGTAAAAACCTTGCCTTCCTAGGTCGTCTGATCTTCGACAACTTGAAGAAATCCATCGCCTACACCCTGACCAGTAACATTCCAGAGATCACCCCCTTCCTGATATTTATTATTGCGAACATTCCGCTGCCTCTGGGCACCGTCACCATCCTCTGCATCGACCTGGGCACGGACATGGTGAGTGAGCGTCCGCGTCCACACAGCCTGGTGTTAGGGGCCACATCTGTGCTCCCCGGGCCCACCTGACCACCATTAGCAATTCCCAGCATCAGAGACTCAATGTTAGGCTTCAGGGCAACTGTCAACACCTATTTATCAGACAGGAGTCTTGCCTTGTGTATAATCCTGCTGTTTTATTTCTACGGGGGGGAACCGGGGAGGTGGGATTGTATAATATCTCATGGTATGAAAAGCAGGGGCAGGGATTTTATTACAAAGGTGGTTGATGACTGGCATCCCTCCCTCCCCAGGTTCCTGCCATCTCCCTGGCCTACGAGCAGGCTGAGAGCGACATCATGAAGAGACAGCCCCGAAACCCCAAGACGGACAAGCTGGTGAACGAGCGGCTGATCAGCATGGCCTACGGGCAGATTGGTGAGCAGCCCAGCGAGCAGGAAGCGGGCGAAGGGACAGAGGCTGGGGCGCCCCCTCAGAGCCAGGATCGCCGTGCCCCGGGCGGGGCGGGGGTTTTAAAGTCCTCCTCCCCGGGAGGGGCTCCTAACCGGCTGCCCCTTCTGGTGTTGGATGCGGGGCCCAGCACTGGGCACTGCCTGGGATACACGGTGCCCACCACTAATCTGGCTAGAGAGGAAGGCTTTGAAGAAATGACTGGGTTTAAAGGTTGGCTGGTCGGCCACCACCCAGTGGTGACCCTGGGCTTGGTTTCTGTTCCGCCTGTGGAGCGGGGCCAGTTACCAGGGGCCCCGGGTGGTGGGCAGTGAAAATGCCTGTGATCTAAACACTCTGCCGAGCCCCGTTCTGGTTCGGGGGCCGCCTCGCTGTGGGCACTCGGGGAAGTGGGACAGATTAACGACAGCCGCTGACAGCAAAGGAATTGGCTGGTAGCCCATCCGACTCCGCCAGGAAGACCTAGTTTTGAGCAGAAGGAAGACCAGGCCCAGGGTGTGGGGTGACATTTTGTGCTGAGGAACTTGGGGGGAATGAGTTGGATTGGATGCTGGCAAAAGGCACAGGGTACAGACGTTGAGGGATGGGGGGAAAGTCCATTTCTCAGCGATTGAAAAGTAGGGAAGCGATTCTCCTCAAGGGTCACGCCCTGCATGAAGCAGATGCCCAGGTACTAGAGGGGTGTTGACGAGCAGGACCCACCTGTTGTACCTTTTTAAGTTCTAAACAGGTGATTCAGAGTAGCGAGGGCGCTGGGTATGGTCCTCGCTGGGGAGGAAGCAGGCAGCACTCCTGAGCCTCATCAACCAGAGCCCCCCGCCCCCCCGTGCCCCCAGGCCTGCTGCCCCGTCAGAGGAAGGGGGTGGAGATGCCCAGGCTCTGGCATGAAGGTCGTCTCCCCTCCTCTCAGGTATGATCCAGGCCCTGGGGGGCTTCTTCACTTACTTTGTGATTCTGGCTGAGAACGGCTTCCTCCCGATCAACCTGCTGGGCATCCGCGTGGACTGGGACGACCGCTGGATCAACGACGTGGAGGACAGCTACGGGCAGCAGTGGGTGAGTGAGGCTCGGACCCGCGCCTCGAGCTGCAGGCCGGCAGCCACAGCCGCGCTGAGCCGTCCGCCTGTGCCTTGCAGACCTACGAACAGAGGAAGATCGTGGAGTTCACCTGCCACACGGCCTTCTTTGTCAGCATCGTGGTGGTGCAGTGGGCCGACCTGGTCATCTGCAAGACCCGGAGGAACTCCGTCTTCCAGCAGGGGATGAAGTGAGTACGGCCCCGGTCGTGTCTAAACCCTGTCGGCACCTGGCCGAGTCTCTGGGGGCTGGCCTGGGGAGCAAATGGGGTTTCCTACATTTTTTCCATTGACCTCGAGTTCCTAAATGCGACTAATACCTGGAGGACTGATCTGCCTTTTAACGCTTCACAGGAGAAGATGAACGTGTGTTTGCCTCGCTAAGCATTTACCTCCCTTGATTTCAGGAACAAGATCCTGATATTTGGCCTCTTCGAGGAGACGGCCCTCGCTGCTTTCCTTTCCTACTGCCCTGGGATGGGAGTCGCCCTGAGGATGTATCCCCTCAAGTAAGTCCTTCTCTTCCGCCGCTAGTGAGTGGGAAGTAGTCGAGTGGCTGTCCCTGGGACAGACAGCAGTCGCTCTTCCTCCGAGTCCGGTGGGTGGTGTGCACAAGGATTCCTCTGGGAGGAGAATTAGGAAAGGCTGGCTCATCAGCAAACCCAGAGACTCGCCTGGTCTCCCGGGTCAGGAGGGACGCACGCTAGGGAGGCGGGCTCTGGCCCCAGCTCCCTGCATTAGGCACCCAGCCGGGCCCCTCTCCTCCCAGCCTCAGTGCAGACGTCAGTAGGGGCCAGCCAGGGGTGTCCTGGGGACCCAGATTCAATGACTTACTTACCTCGTCACTGTGTGTCCCATTGTGAGCCCCACCTTTGTGGGCCCCTGAACCCCCTGCTCTCAGGAGAGAGGCTGGAGCTGCAGGGCGGGGGCCCCTTGCTTTAACGCGAGAGTGGGTAGTGGTGAGCAGAGGAGCCACCGACGAACAGCCTGGCCTTAAACCTGAATGTTCACCTACGGGGCTGACCACACCCTCTAGTCCAGCGGTTCTCAACCTTCCTAATGCCGCAACCCTTTAATACAGTTCCTCATGTTGTGGTGACCCCCAATTTCATTGTTACAAATTGAACATAAAGCATAGTGATGAATCACACAAACAATATGTAATTCTATATGTGTTTTGCGATGGTCTTAGGCGACCCCTGTGAAAGGGTCGTTCGACCCCCAAAGGGGTCGCGACCCACAGGTTGAGAACCGCTGCTCTAGTCGCTCTTTGAAACATTGAGTGTTTGGTGCCTGCAAACTGGTTAAGCTTAAGCAGCTGCACCTTGTTCAGTACACTGAGCCACAGCATGGAGGACACTACAATACAAACGTGACTGCAGGCATCAGCCTCCCCATCTGGACTCGGCCAGCCCCTCCTCGGGGACACCCTGGTGGGTGTGTGCCGGCGTCAGCTGCCACAGGGGCAGCCAGGGTCTATCTAGCTCATTATAGTCCCAGCCTGTCTTCCTCCGCAGCCGGGCGGATGGGTAAATCCACACTCTCTTCCTCCGCCCGTGGCTCCTGCTGGTCCCTCCCGGCTGGTTCCCTTCGTGCTCGCCCTCCTGTCGGTGCCCGTGCACCTCGTCTGTGGCCTTACTTACTCGTCATTTCTGCTCAGCTAGATTCTCATCTTAAGGCCTGGGGCAGGCATGTCCCAGTGGGTTCTAGCATCCAGGGCCACTGTTTATCAAGAGGAGGCTACAGTGATGGCGAACCTGTGACACGCGTGTCAGAGGTGACACACAAACTCATTTTTTTTGGTTGATTTTTCTTTGTTAAATGGCATTTACATATATAAAATAAATATGAAAAACATAAGCATTTGTTTTACTATGGTTGCAAATATCAAAAAATTTCTATATGTGACACGGCACCAGAGTTAAGTTAGGGTTTTTCAAAATGCTGACATGCCGAGCTCAAAAGGTTCGCCATCACTGGGCTAGGAGATGGAGCCCTCCAGGCTGGAAGTCCCACTAAAGGGGGGCAGGGCCTCGGGACCCCTAGCTGTGACTAGGGATTTGTTCTTGACGCTCTACCCAGTTTGGAAGGTGAGTTAGTTACGCTGGTGCCTGAGTCCGGTGAGGACCCCTGTCGCTGCTGCTGGGCAGGACACGGAGGGGAGGCTGGTAGGGAGACAGCGTGGCCTCCACGGGAGGCCGCTCAGGGCACCCGTCTCCGGCCCCTGACCGGTTAGGGCTCAGCTGGTTCCTTCCGCAGGCCTGGCCCTCGGAACACCCAGCTGAGTGTCCCCAAGTTCACTGTCCGACCAAATTCAGGGGCAAATGAGCTGGTTGTGACCCTCACTGGCAGCTCTTTGTCTTCAAGGGGCATCGCACAAATGACTTGAGCTCCTTAAACTCTTTACAAAGGGAGGAGAATGTCCACAAAATAATCCAAACTTGCCTTGTCACCCGATCCTCACGAAAGCCACGACGCCGAGGCTGGCTGGCTGGCTAGGGGCTCCTCCTGCCTCCCCTAGGCCCGGGCGCAGAGCGGCAATCTCGTGTTCAAGGCCTCGGTCTGTGTTCTATGTGAATGGCATCTGACTCTCTTTCAGACCTACCTGGTGGTTCTGTGCCTTCCCGTACTCTCTCCTCATCTTCGTGTACGACGAAGTCCGAAAACTCATCATCAGGCGAAGCCCTGGAGGTAAATGAGAGGCATCGTTAG
>NW_005354632.1:886127-898794 GCF_000412655.1 Myotis brandtii | reverse complement strand
TAGTCTGCGGGCTTTTGTTATGTTTCCTGTGAAGTGTCTGGGCTCGGCCTGATTGGCTGAGGCCCTCGGACCAACTGGAAACCAGCTACAGTGACAGTCCCATCCTCAGAACCGAACCTCAAGGCGTTAAGCCAAACAGGTCGCAGGGGAAACGCCATCCGAAACCTAAACCTAAACCGCCTTTTCCTTTCCCGCCCGCAGGCTGGGTGGAGAAGGAGAGCTACTACTAGCGCCCGTCCTGCACGCCGTGAGCATCGTGCCACTCTCTGCACCCTCACCCACCCCTTTGTGTACTTCAGTCTCAGGACTCAGAACTCCACCCTGGTAGGAAGCACCGAAGCATGGGGAAAGCGAGCCGTCCTGGAATGAAGCATGTAGCTATATGGGGGGAGGGGGGGGGGCTGCCTGTCAAACATCCGTCTGTGGGAACGACAGCGGGGAAGGTTTTTACGTGCCTTTTTGTTTTTGTAAAAAGGAAATCATGGAGAGACCGAAAGAATACATTTTATATCTGGATTTTTACAAATAAAGATGGCTATTATAATGGAATTTGTCTCGTGCCCTCCTCCCTTCTGCGGACCGGACGTCTGTGTGCGGTCGGGCTGGTGCTGGGGGCCCGGGGCCGGCAGTGACATCAGCATCGCCCTGGGACTTAGCGCAGCAAACGGCTCTGTGGGTGACTGAGTCACCGACCGAGGAAACGTTTTGGCTGGAGTACCTGAGCGCCCCACGCCACCTTGCTGTGGCTCCCTCTGGTATGGCTGGAACTCCCCCTGCTGCCCTCACAGCCATGCACGTCCCAGGAAGGGTTTCTAGGCGTCCGGTGTGATAAACAGCAGGGGAGGCCCTCTCCCCCCACTGGCCGTCTCACTCGGGGCCCCACCAGTGTCTCTGGACCAGTGTTAGTCCGAGGAGCAGAAACCTCTGTCTCCAGCCCCTGTGCTCATCACACAGCACGCCCCTTCCACACGCTGTTCCTGACTCAGCATCGCCGCCCGGAAGGTGGCTGAGCGCCAGAAGGCACTTACGAAGAAGGTGAGAGCGATCTGTTTGCTTCAGGACTGAGTTGAGAACACCTGCTTTCAAAGAGCGAGTGTGACCAGCCCCTCCGCCTCGCCGCTCAGCACGCCGTCCCGGGTGCTGTGGGTGCCCACGCCTCCGGGCTGCCCTGGCTCCTAGCAGGTCCCCGTCCTTACCTCGCACCAGGCCACGGCCCTGATCTGCCAGGTGATCCGAGATGGTTTCAGGCTTTGTTTTGTTGGTGTGTTTTTTTCCGCTGAAAAGCTTGATTCCCTCAAGAGCCAGGAGCAAGGAATTACCTGGCAGATCTAGAGTGCTGGTCGCTTCCTGGCTGAGCAGAGGAGAGGGCACGGTAGTTCCCACATGCTGGGGGGCCACTGTCCCCCAGCCTGCCCCGCGGGTCCATGACTTCCTAACCCACTAGTTTTCCCTCTTTTCTTGGGCACCTGATTCTAGGATGATCTCTACACGTGTAGGCAAATCCTCCTTAAAAACGGCCACTTTGTTCAGCCCAACGTGAGGAAACTAGGATGAGGCCTCAGGGTCAGAGACCGGGGGACGAGGCGTCACGGGTCCTCCCTGGGACACCATGCAGCTCACGGGCTCGCGGATGACGGGGTGAGGCCACCCCTGTGCTCAGACTGCGGGGCCTTGTCAGGTTTGCTGCGCGTGTCCCCTCGCCACCACCGCCCACGCCTGCGTCTGGCACCCTGTGAGTTGACCAGTGAGCACGCGCTACTGGGATGAAGGTCCCGGTATTTCCTCGCTTAAGAGCGTGAAGCAGCCTGAGATCGTGGGCTCTGGAGACGGCCCAGCGGGCTCCCCAGACAGCACTCCGCGGCCCCAGACTTCCAGGAACACCCAGAGGGGGGGCAGAGCAGGTCAGGAAGGCTCTGAACTCCCACAAGACCATTCTGCCTTTTTCTGCTTGACAATCCCTTGAATAAAAGCTCTACAGCCAAACATTCCATCTAGAGAAAGCAGATAAGCCTCGGGTAAAACACACCAAATCCAGGCCTCCCAATGGGCCGATCTTCCAAGCTTTCTAAAGGCAGCGAGAGTGAGCGCCCTCAGGACCAGCTCCTGAGGACCGGCCCAGCCACTGTCCACCCTGCAGAGGGGCTACTGAAGCCGCGGACTGCCCTCCTGACGCTGGCCACATGCCCCTCTGCCCACCTCCGTCGCCGAGCTCACGACGCTTCTTTTCAAGGTCTTACTGGCCCCTGGCCTTGTCCAGCTCCCTGCTCTCACGGACAAGCTCCTGAGGAGTCACCATGGCTGCCCCCTGCTTGCTCACCTCCTCCGTGTACACCCGGCCTCCGACGCGTCCTGGGCGAGGACACGCTGACCTGGTGGTTAATGCCAGTGGCACTGCCCGCCCTCGCGGGGCCTGTGTGCCTCCTCCACACGCTTCCTAAAACCAGGCGCCTTATCTCTGTCATCACCCTGCCCCCTCCTCCGCCTTCACCTCCCCCTGCTCCCCAGCTGAGCTGCTAGGTCCCTCAGGGAGGCCCCACCCCCTTCCTCTGCCCGCTTCCTCGTCTCCCTGGGGCTTCCAAGGCGTTTCCACCTCCAACCCGGTCACCTGAGCCCCAGGCCGTACGTCCAGTGTCCGCTGGACACCGGGATTTGTACGGAAAGAGCACAGCACCCAGAGGCTCAACCCGATGACACACCTGAGCTCGAGGTCCCTCAGAACGCACTTGTTCTAGGCCAGGGGTGGGGAACCCTTTTTCTGCCAAGGGCCATTTGAGTATTTATAACATCATGCATGATCAGCTTACAAAGCAGCCTGCTATGTTTGGTCAAACATTTAACTCACTCACCCTGAAGACCTTGGCAGGGCCAGACCACATGGTCTACGGCCCGAGGACTGGACGTTCCCCACCCCTGCTGGAGGCAATGACGCCTGTCACCCTGTCAGAAACCTGGAGGTCAGGTGAGGCTTCTCGCCCCTGCCTGGCTGGGGCCCGTCCGCGGTTGCTGTTGATTCCAATGTGGTAGCTGAGAACATGGCCTGTGGCTAATGGCCTAGAAGACCAGGGGTTCTCAACCTTCTGGCCCTGTAAATATAGTTCCTCGTGTTGTGACCCAACCATAAAATTATTTTCATTGCTACTTCATAACTGTAATGTTGCTACTGTTATGAATCGTCATGTAAATATCTGATATGCAGGATGGTCTTAGGCGACCCCTGTGAAAGGGTCGTTCGGCCCCCAAAGGGGTCGCGACCCACAGGTTGAGAACCGCTGGCTTAGACAGACATGCCCTGGACATGCCATGGACAGTGGACACAGAGTGGAGCCTCTGTACTTCGTTTTCTGTGGAATAAGCGTGACGGTCAGAGTTGTTAAAGGATTAGGTGAGACTACATGTGAAGGGATGAACAGTGGCTGGTGCTCAGTGAATCCTGTTTGGCCACCGCTGCCCTGCACATCTGGATGTGGCCAACTGGACCACTTCCTTCCTGCCCTCTCTCATCCAGTGGTTCTCAAAGCACTTGCTCAAGACCAGCATCGCCCGGGAGCCTGTTAGAAAGGCACATTCTAACTCCGACCGACCGAATCAGAAACGGGTGGGACCCCGCAGCCTGCTGGTAAGCCTTCCAGGTGATTGGCGCGTGTCAAATCTGGGCACCGCTGCTCTCCCCCATCTTCCAAGCTCCACGTGGCCACCTCTTCACCCTCCATGCCTTCACCCCAGACGCAGCCCATCGGCTCAGCAGTCACACAGCTGGGAGTCCTACCGTGCTGGACACGCTTCCCCGGGCGTCAATTGCCCTTCCTGCCCAGCACCGTGTCCCAGCGGCTTTCTCCCAACTGGCCCACGGGCCCTCCGGACACTGTGCAGGCCGGCCCGGGGAAGGGCTCAGGGGGCCTTGCTTTCGCACGCCTGACGGTGGCCCTTGGGCCTCTTGATTGGTGTGTTCCCTGGATTCCTGAGCACACGGACCAGGCCATCCCCTCCCCAACAGCTGGCACAACCAGTGCTTCTGAATCAGTAAAAGCTTATTACCAGACTTCGCTGTTGCCCAAGCAGCCATATGGTAACATTTTGCCCTCACCTGTGTCTGCTTTTTGAATCAAGGAAATCTATGCCCAGGCTGCTAACAGTCTATAAGTGACAGTCAGTCAGTCTCTCTCTCCCTCTCTCTCTCTCTCTCTCTCTCTCTCTCTCTCTCTCTCTCTCTCTCTCTCTCTCTGCTTTCAAGTTGGAAATGAGCATGTATTGAGAAGGGCTCATTCATGGCATTAGCATGGCAGGTGATGGTTGTTGGGACTATTAGCTGATTAGTGCTCTACTTCCTCGCAGCTCACAATTCCATTTATTACTCAGTGATGTCATTAATGTAACCCCCACTTTGCCTCTAACCTAAGCTCCCTGAGGTCCGGCCGCCTGTCTGTCCTTTGCCATTTTATCCCTGGAAGCCAGCAGTCAGCGGCCACCACTTCCTATTTAAAGAGAAGGGTGGCCGTTCCGGTTAAAGATGGTGACGGGGGAGGATCTGAACTCACAGCCTCCCACGGACCCCGAATCTACAGCTACATATGGAACAGTTTCCTCTGGAAAAAACCTAAAAGCTAGCTGAGCAACTCCTATACACCTGGCAAATGGAAACAAACACACAAAAACAACCTACATCGAAGCGGGTAGGAAAGGCCAAGACGCAGTCTTGTCATAAACCCGCCAGGCGTGGCGACCCGCATCTCTGAGCTCCCTAAGAAGCGAAGGGTTTGACCCCCACATCGGTACCCCAACTTAAGACCTGCTCCGGAGAGACGAGCCCCCAAAACCTCTAGGTTTGAAAACCAACGGGGCTCGGGCCCAGGGGACTAGAGCGAACGGAGCACCTGCTCCCTGGGCCCTGAGCTCAGGCGAGCAGCCGGGAGCAGCAGAAGTGGCACAGGCTCATTTGCTCATCTTAGGGCCTCGGCCTGAGCACCTGGGCTGCTGGGTGCTCTCCGGGGTGGAGACGGCGGACACTGTCCTTGCGGGACTGTCCCCTCCGCCTCCTGCTGGCGGCATCACCTCCGCACTCGCCCTCCCTGTGACCCCAGGTCGCCAGTACCTCCCGGTCTCATCCTTCCTCTTAGCCCAGTGCCCGCCTCTAGATCACCTGGCTCTGGTGGCCACAGGGCTAGTGCTCCGAGTCCCACAGACCAGGAAGCCAGGGAGAAAGTTCTCAAATGGGCTGCTACCCCAGGCACAGCAAGAGGCAACAGTGGAGGAGCCCAGTCCTTCTATAAAAGAGGCCTGTTTCTTATCTTCTCTGCACGGCTGGGGCCGGGGCAGGCTTCTAATTGAACACATCGAAGGGCCTTGAAGGCGGGACGATCCTCGCACCCTCCCTCTGCCAGGCCCCCGAGCACCAGGATCTCCCAAGGGGGACTAGCACACACACCTGTGCCCTGGCTTTTGTCTGGGGCCCCGGGCACACCCCTTGGTCAAGTGCACATGGGACATTCTCCAGAACGGATCACATGTTAGGCCACAAAACAGGGCTTAATACATTTAAGAAGACTGATATCCTATCAAGTATCTTTTTTGACCACAATGATATGAAAGTGGAAATCAATCACAAGAAGAAAACTGGGAAATTCACAAATACGTGCGGATTAAACAGCATGCTACTGAACAAACCATGGGGCAAAGCAGAAACCAAAAAAGAAATTTAAAAAATACCTTGAGACATAGTAAAATGGAAATACACATACCAAAACTTATGGATGCAGCAAAAGCAGCTCTAAAAGGGAAGTTAACAGCCATCACTCCATCCAGAAACAAGAAAAATCTCAAATAAACAATATATTAACTTCACATGTCAAGGAACTAGAAAAGGAATAAATGAAGCCCAAAGTTAACGGAAGGAAGGGAATAACAAAGATTAGAGCAGAAATAAATAGAGACTAAAAAGAAATAGAAAAGATCAATGACACTAAGAGCTAGTCCTTTGAAAAGATAAACAAAATTGGCAAAAGTTTAGCGAGAGTCAAGAAAAACAGAGGCCTCAAATAAAAGCAGAAATGAAAGGGGAAGCATTACAACTAATATAAGAGGAATGCAAGGGATCATAAGAGATTAGTATGAACAATTACACACCAACAAATCGGACAACTGAGGAGAAATGGATATATTTCTAAAAACACACCATCTACCAAGACTGAATCCTGAAGAAATAGAAAATCTGAACAAACCCGATTACCAGAAAAGATACTGAATGAGTAATTCAAAACCTCCCAGCAAAGTCCAGGGCCAGCCGCTTCGCTGGTGAATTCTACCAAACATTTAAAGAAGACTTAATACCAATCCTTCTCAAATTCTTTAAAAAAAAACCGAAGAGGAGGGAACACTTCCAAACTCATTTTATGAGGCCAGGATTCTCAAGATACCAAAACCAAACAAGGACAGCAGAAGAAAATGAAATTACAGGTCAGTATCCCGTATGAATATAAATGCGAAAATCCTCAACAAAATATTTGCAAACCAAATTCAACAATACATTTAAAATATCATTGACCACGATCAAATGGGATTTATTTCGGGGAGGGGGGCGAGGATGGTTCGACTTCCGCAAATCAATCAACGTGATACACATTAACCAAATGAGGGATTACAATCACATGATGACCTCCGTAGATGCAGAAAAGGCATTTGGCAAAATTTAACATCCATCTGTGATTAAAAATTCCCAACAAAGTTGGGATAGAGTGACCATATCTCTACATAATAATGGCCATTGGTGACAAACCCACAGATACATCGTACTCAATGGTGAGAAACGAAGAGCTTTTCCTCTAAGATCAAGAACAGGACAAGAATGTCCACTCTTCACACTTTTATTCAACATAGTATTGGGAGTTCTAACCAGAGCAAGCACGGAACAAAAAAGAAATAAAAGGCACCCAAACTGAAAAGGAAGAAGTAAACTTTAACTATGACATGATATTACATATAGAAAAACCCTAAAGACTCCATCAAAAAAACTGTTGGAACTAATACACGAATTCAGTAAAGTCATAAGATACAGAATCAATATGCAAAAAAATCTGTTGTTTCCATAGACTCATAACAAACTATTAGCAAGAGAAATAAAGAAACAATCCATTTGCAATTGTATCAAGAATAAAATGCCTAGAAATAAATGTAACCATGGAGGTGGAAGGCCTGTACCTGAAAACTGTAAGACCCTGATGAAAGAAATGGAAGAAGACAAATAATGGAAAGATAGTCCATGCTCATGGATTGGAAAAATTAATACTGTTGAAATACGACAGATTCAATGAGACCACTATCCAAATTCCAATAGCATTTTCTACAAAACTAGAACCAAAAAAAAAAGAAGAAAAAAAAAGAACCTTAAAATTTGTTTGGGGCACAAAAGACCTTGAAATGTCAAAGCATTCTTGAGAAAGAAAAACAAAGCTGGAGGCATCAAGTATCCTGATTTCAAACTATATTACAGAACTACAATATGGCTCTGTATGGTATTGGCATAAACACAGGCACAGAGATCCATGCAACACCATAGAGAGCCCAGGAATACAGCCACACACACGTGGTCCATGGCAGAGGAACCGAGAATATACAATGGGGGAAGGACAGTCTCTTCAATGAGTGGTGCTGGGGAGACTGGACAGCCACATGCACAACAATGAAGCCGGACCCCTAAGTTAACTCAGAATGGATGAGAGATTGGAATATGGGCCTGGAATCTGTCCAACTCCCAGAAGAAAACATAGGTGACGGTAGGGTGTCTTGGTGATCATTTTTTTGGTTTTGGCATCAAAAGCAAAGGCAACAAAAGTACACAGACACAACTGGAATGACGTGAGACTGAAACGCTTTTTGCACAGCACACAAAACAGGCTCAGAGAAGTGGAGTAACTCGCCTGAAGTCACACAGCTAATAAGAGACAGAAGCAGCGAGTCTGCCTCACACCCAGACAGCTGAGCTCAGAATCCAGACTCCTCCAACTCTGACCCTGGCACTCAGACGCAAGCCCTGGGGAAATGCCGGCGTGGTGGCAGAGCGGGTGCTGGGGCCAAGAACTGGGGGAGTGCGGTATTTTCACACACACACACACACACACACACACACACCAGACTCCTCCAACTCTGACCCTGGCACTCAGACGCAAGCCCTGGGGAAATGCCGGCGTGGTGGCAGAGCGGGTGCTGGGGCCAAGAACTGGGGGAGTGCGGTATTTTCACACACACACACACACACACACACACACACACACACGGCACAAAGGGTGGGCGTTGGTGTTAAAACATAAGATCATGGCAAGTTTCTTGGAAATTAAGTACATGCGGCTGAACCGTTACTCAAATGGGTTTGCCCCCAGGAGCTGCTGGGGACCGAGCTCAACTTGTGTCACTGGGAAGCACACAGGCTCTGCTCTACGAGGCCCTGCCCGCCTGCCCCGGGGAAGGCCGGGTCCCTGCCGCCGCGGTGCAGCTGGTTTGCACCAGGAAGGCTGCACTGTGTGAAGAGGTGCTCACCAACACGCGTTTTGTGGCGTGAATAACCGCTCCATTTAAAACTGGCTGCAAGGTTTGCAATGTTTCCTAGAATGACTGCCATCTGAGGACAGGATTGCCCGCCCCGAGTTTCATCCGTTAACGTCCAGTCTCTCATGTGGGGTTCCCTCCCAAACAGAGGGCAAAACTCTCCGAGCCAGCTCTCCCCGACGTGTGAGCCAGGAGAGGAGCCGGGGTCTCTCAGGCCACCCCACCCCTCCCCTTACTTCTGGTGTCAAAGGGCACACTAAGGCAGTGGTCCGCAAACTCATTAGTCAACAGAGCCAAATATCAACAGTACAACGATTGAAATTTCTTTTGAGAGCCAAATTTTTTAAACTTAAACTATACAGGTAGGTACATTGTTATTAACTTAATTAGGGTACTCCTAAGGCTTAGGAAGAGCCACACTCAAGGGGCCAAAGAGCCGCATGTGGCTCTCGAGCCACAGTTTGCCGACCACGAGTCTAAGGGAAGGGCCTCGCCCTCACTGAGCATGGACCACGCGCCTACAGCACTGCCTTCAGGGCTTACGCTCCTTTCATTGAGTCCTAAGAAGCGGACAGAGATGGGCACCATCCCTCCTTCACGGCTGGGGAGCTGAGGCTCCAGATGAAGGGACTTGCAAAAGGTGGCTGAGGAAGGGAGCCCTGACCCGTTAGCGTCTTTCCAGCACATCGAGCTGCCGCCCTCTAGGGACATAAAAGCACCCCCCGCTGCCATGGGTGGTTTCGTCCCCACACGCACGCTCACCTCCGTCCCCGATACTTGTGGGTGCACAGGCACGGGCGTCCGTCCGGTATATTGTCCCAAAGGAGCGGTGGTGGGGAGGCCGGGCAGCAGCTCACTAGGTGCTCAGCAAGCAACTTGCCCGCCGAGCACCCGGGAGACCACACTTCCCAAGCTCCCCCTCGAGGTGCAGCCACGCAGTGGGAATGTGCACGGACCCCATGATCCACCATTGCTTCCAGGCCTGGCTCATCAACCCTGCCCCACACAGGTCTCTCTGCACCCCCAGCTGGACGGGGGAAGAGGCAGCAAGGCCCGAAGCCGGGTCCTTGGCTGCACATCCCAATCACCTGGGGAGCTTCAACTCTCCACGCCCAGGCCACCTCCCAGACCAACTGAAGGGGGGTCTCTGGAAGGGGGCCCAGCCAGGGCGGGGGGGGGGAGGGTTGTTGGAGTTCCAGGTGCCCCCTGTCCCGCAGCAGCAACATCACCTGGGAACTCTCCAGAGACAGAGAAGAGGCGGCCTCTGCTCCCCATGGATGTCCCTGGGATGTGGCACGGAGCTTCTGCAGCCACCTTGCCACCTGCCTGGGGATCAAACCTCCGTGAAGGCCCGGCATCCTTGGTGGCATGGAGTCTGTATCTGGGACCTGGGGGGGCCTGCCCCACCTCTGGACTTCCTTTTAAGTGAGATGATCAATGTCTCTCTGGTCTCAACGAGATTGGGCCAGGGTTTCTGCTGCTTGGAGGGAGAGGTGTTTTGTTTTGTTTTTTCCTATTAAGAATTAATTTCGTACTCCCCACTGAAACAGCATGGACCTTTGTTATGTCTCATGTACGTGCATAGTCTATTCTATTCTATTTATTTTTTTTTAATAGCTGGCGTGACCCACTAAATTGATCACACAAGCTACCGTTTAAAAAAAACGCTGCTCTGGGTCTCAGCTCTCTGAACTGAGGCCTGAAAGAAAAACAAGCTGCGGTCACGTAAGATGGGGGGCAGGGAGAGTGTTTTTCTGCAAGGCCCTCCACGGGAAGGGACCAATCAGAGATCTCCTTCCCCCAAGGATGACCAGAGTGAACCCCGATAAGCCGATAAGCCATGGTGATTGGCTGTGTCCCTGCCCACAGCTCTCCTTCCCCTGCAGCCTGGTTCTGTGCATAGATGAGGCTGGAGCTCTTATCTCACCTCTGCCTGGCCCTGCAGACGCTGCGGGCCCTGCCGCATGCTAATTAGAGATGGCTGGGAGGATTACCGGGCCCTGCCTGGCAGCTGTGCCCAGCTCTCTATTCGATCCCCAGTGCCCCACGGCATCAGGGCTCACCTTGATAAGCCCCCATGACAAGGCAGGGAGACAGACAGGGCTTGTTCTCAACAGGGCACTCACCCTCTGAATACAGTTTTTGTTTAAGCCCCAAGGCTGAGAACATTCCGTGGCCCGGTGAACTCCCTGTCTCCTCAAGGTCAGTGCTTCCTCAGCATTCCTCCTTGGGAACATCTCCCACGGCTGGCCCTGCTCCTGCCCCCTGGCTGTCGGGGCGGTTATGTAACTCGTGGGAAGCCCTAGAAAGGCAAGCATACGGTGTCCTCGATTCCTGGCAGACGGCGGCTTCGCATTTGTAGCTGGTGCCGAGAGACCGACTTCACACACAGCCGGGCACACACGGACACATCCCTGACTCATAACCACATTTCTGCTGATTTTTTTTTTTAAATCCAACATCTGGAGCCACAGGAAGGTGAAAGCATAGGGCATTTTGTCCCAACAACTTGTGGGGAAGAGGAAGGACAGGCATTAGAACAGGTGGATGGGGAGGACCCCAAGGCAGGGCACTGCAGAAACCCCAAAGCTTCCTCCTGAGGGTCTGGCTGGGCAGCAGGTGGCCAGCAGCTGACGGCCCTGACCGAAGCCTGCCGCGGGTGGTGCTGAGCACACAGGTCCAGCGTGCACTCATGACAGACTCGCCATGAGTAAAAGGGTAGTGAAGGAAGCCTGGTTCTGGGAGTGGAGGAGAACCCGGAAAATGTGTTCTGCAAAATGCTTTAGTGGAGGCCCCGAAAATTAAGCGACAGAAAGCATTTGATTTACAGCAGAAAAAAGTGGGCGCATACTCAGGGTAGTGTAGTTGTTTAGATCAGACTGTGTCGTCGACACCAGCCCCGGTGCACATTCTGGCTCTGCTGCTTTCTAGCTGTGCACGTCAACAAGTCTCCCCATCTCTGAGTCTTCGTGTCCCAACGTGTGAAGTGGCCAGAACACTGAGGGGTGGTGAAGGTTACAGAGACTGGAGAGCACTTCGTGCAACGACTGTGAAGGGAAAGTGCTCTGCACACGTCGCTGGGACCACAGTTCGCTTTAAAGTCAAGCACAGCACCTGTCATTTGGACAACGGAACGCGGAAATGCCAATCTTCTTTCCTCTACGACTCTGCAAAGTCAGATTGACCAGCGAGAGGCGGAGGGACTGACGAGGCAAGCCCTTCCGTTGGCTGTCTCTAAGAAGCTATGTTGGAGAGCCTCACTCCCCTGAGAGTCCAGTACCTTCGCCTGCTGGCCTCTAGGGATCTTGCTTATCCTGTGCTGCCCTTGGTCTGCTCAGTCAGAACAAGCTGTACCTGTGCTCCCTGCTTCTGAGCCCGAGTGTGAGAACTGATGGGTGCAGCACCCGCAAACCCCACGCAGGGCAGATCGTCCTGCAGGGTCCTGCTGGCTGCCTGGGCGCGGCTAGCTCCCCTCGGGCCCTGGACTCACAGCATCTGCCTCTTCTCTGCCGCCTGCACTCAGGTGCTGAGGGTGTGCGCTTCCCATCGCGCAGCCCCTAGAGCCCACCCTAGTGAGGCAGAACTGCTACCATTTCCCCGTCCCAATTAAATGCATGTTCTCTGTGTATGTCTCGCTTCATTCTCACCACGCACCTACCGACTCCAGCTCACGAGTGCGGACACCCACCAGGCAGCTGCGGCCGGTGTCCCCTCGTAAAGGGCGGTGGCGGCTGAGAAATGGGCTGATTTTCACATCGGCCTCGGTGCCAACCCTTTAGACATAACCTCACGCCATCCTCTCAACCACCCAGAGGCGCCATCCTTATGCAAAGGGCTGGCGGAGCCCCCACTGCGCCCTGCCCCGAGCCGGTGCAGACGGGAGGTGCCTGCCGGGCTCATCTGGATACGCCCCTCTGGGCTGCAGCCCACCGCGGGGCGGCGCTGGGAGCAGCCCTTGGGGACTGCGCGTGCGTCACCTCCAGTGCATGCTCATCGCCAGTCCCCACGCGGCCCGTGAGGCAGGAGCCCATTTTACAGGTGAGGAAGCCGAGGTCCCCGGGCTCGGAGGACGCTCGAATCGCTCGGGAGGGTTCCCATGCGCAGTAGCGCGGTGTTGGGGGACCGCGTCGGC
>NW_005354632.1:875383-885974 GCF_000412655.1 Myotis brandtii | reverse complement strand
CCTGACCGTGGTCGCAGCTCCTGGAGAACCTCCCAGGGCGCCCGGGAGTCGCGCTGGGAACCGG
Source organism: Myotis brandtii (assembly GCF_000412655.1). Classification (NCBI taxonomy): domain Eukaryota; kingdom Metazoa; phylum Chordata; class Mammalia; order Chiroptera; family Vespertilionidae; genus Myotis; species Myotis brandtii. The sequence continues at coordinate 885,910 of NW_005354632.1, read as the reverse complement.
CGGGGCCGGAGAGTCTGTCCACTTCCCTGCAGCGTGTTGAACCCCAGGGCATCCCAGAAGCATGACAGGCCCATCACACTTTTAAGATGAGAAATTGATTGATACCGCAGCTGCCCCCTGACCGTGGTCGCAGCTCCTGGAGAACCTCCCAGGGCGCCCGGGAGTCGCGCTGGGAACCGGCGGGGCCGGAGAGTCTGTCCACTTCCCTGCAGCGTGTTGAACCCCAGGGTTCATGACAGAAGCATGACAGGCCCATCACACTTTTAAGATAGATAGATAGATAGATAGATAGATAGATAGATAGATAGATAGATAGATAGATAGATAGATAGATAGAAAGATAGATAGATATAGATGTCAGAGGGGGGGGGGAGAGAGAAACATCAATGAGAGAGAATCACTGATGAGCTGCCTCCTGCGCGCCCCCTACTGGGGATCGAGCCTGCAACCTGGGCATGTGCCCTTGACCGGAATGGAACCCGGGACCCTTCAGTCCTCAGGCCAACGCTCAATCCACTGAGCCAAACCGGCCGGGGCCCATCACACATTCTGAAAATACTGAGGACAATAACCCGATTCTAAGAGCTCCTCGAATTCTCCCGCCAGGCAAGCCACAGTTACCACGTGCGTATTGTATGTAGTTCATGGCGATGGCTTTCTTCTCACCTGGCCATGGAACGCACACACCCACGTGAAGCGGGGCTGCTCTCGCTTTCATAGCGCCAGTATTTGTGCCAGGTTATTACAGACGCTTCCCAACTGTCATATTTAATGACAGGATTTTTTCTTTAATTGGGTGGATAAGCTCCTATTTGCCGGTGCATTTTCCAAATGTTTCACATTCAAGTGGTTTCCAAAGTTACACCATCACAGATGATTCCCTGATAAACATTCTTGTGTACAAAGTCCTCTCGGCGATTAGACCAATTGTCTGTCTTCCGTTACGTGCACAGGAGTAGGGTTGCCGGGTCAAAGGATGGGAACGTTTGCCAGGGCTCCCGGGGTTCATGCCAAATGGCTCCCCGGGAAGCCTCAGGCAGGGTTTTCAGACTCAGAACATTACTTCTTATATCCCAGGACTTCCTTTCCGGAAAAACGTCTAAAATGCCCTTTCACGGAGATGTAGTCCCCCTTTCTGAGAGGGTCTACGCTTAAATCGGGGCCAGAGCTTGAAATGGAAAGATCCGAGGCCTCAGGGTGGGCCTCGGGCATCAGGAGAGAACCTGAGGGAGATCCGTTTGGATGAGGAGGGGTTTCCGGGGACTCTGAGCGGGCGGCCTGCTGTCCTGCTGAAGACTCATCTCGACTCCCAGGCCCCGCGGAGAGTCCTGGGAGAAGCCAAGGTCACAGGGCAGGTGAGGGAGACGAGAAATAATGCAGGAATCACAAATGATCAATAGTCATGTGACAGACGACGAGGTAATCAACAGTAATGCCGTGTGATCATGGGATCATGTCCTCCCAGCAGCCACCGTGTGCACCAGCCCTCAAGGCACCCAGACATGGCTGAGTGAACTGCTGTCAGTGTGTGGGTCTCCGGGGTGAGAGAGGAAGCCGACGTCCAGGCTGGCTTCTGCTGTGTCCTAGCGGCCTTCCTGTCTTGGTGCTACTACCTCAGGCGACATATTCTCGACAACCTGCCCTTTTGGAGTGAAATAATAAATCCGAGACTTTACCTGCAGAACACAGTATAGGGTTCGTCTCTATCAATGGTTTGCAAGCTTTCTTTTTTTGCCTAGGAAATCGCAGGCAGCCAATGTCCAAGACAGATGTCAAGGGGAGCCGTTGTGGTCGACACCCAAGGCCCCTCGCCTCTCCCCTCACCCGAAAGGCTCTAGCACTGAGGACAAAGACTGGACATCACAGCCCCAGGTCTATGGACCCCGCGGCTGGAATTCAGCAAAACAGAAGCCAGAACTCCTATCTCCAGCCTCTACCCAGAAGCCTCAGCAGAGACAGGGACTGCGGGCTCTTCCCAGAACACTCCGCATGGGCCGGCTTCGTCTACCGCCTCCGATCAGTGGGATGTAAGCACGGTTACGGGATGCTGGGCATTTCCCACACACAGATCTACTCCTGCCTTTGTGTTTATGCTTTATTTTGCTGTTACGTGTGGGGTCTTCCCACCCACAGCCAGAAGAAACAGGCACCTCATGGCAGGATGTGATGTGTGTGGCAAAAAAACACCACCTGACTCCAACCTCTCCCCTCGCCACCGGCCTCGACGCCTGCCACCCCACCACTGGCCTTGCTCCAGAAGGCTGCCTTCAAAACTCAGCATTCACACAGTGTCATCTTTAAACACCTTTCCAAGCAGGACATAACTGTAAGTCTCTGGGTTTTTGCAATTGTTATTGTTTTTTCTTACCAGCACACAAACTAAGGGAGCATCTCGCGATCGATGACACCTTAGATTTGAAGAAATGTGGTATGTGACTTGGGAGGATGAGAAATAAGTTAATCCATTAGCACTCGAGGCAGAGATCAGAGTCTACCGAGAATGGAAAACCGCAGAGAGGAACTTGGTTGAGAGACAAGAGGGAAAGGATTTGTGAGTACACAGGTAGGTGTGTGTGTGTGTGTGTGTGTGTGTGCGAGCACGCACAAGGTAGAGGTTCCACAGGATGGTGTGTGTGTGTGTGTGTGTGTGTGTGCGCGCACGCGCGGACAAGGTAGAGGTTCCACAGGATGAGGGATCTGAGTGACTGAGAGCAAGGGGTTGGGGACACGAGAGAGTTATATCTTGACAAGGAATTAAGTAAATTAAAGTCCTTGTTCTTAGAAGCAAATGAGATTCCAAATGGTTCATAGAGTTTATGTTACAATGACATTTCTCATTTCAGAGTCTGAAAGCAAGCACGTATAAAATATAGTTTCAAGCATAAATGTAACTCCTAATCCAACAAAATGGACATACTTATTTCTGTGTACTGGCTAAAGATTAGATGACAGCTAATGTCAACAATAAAGAATCACAATTAGTCAACCAGGTTTCTATTGGCTCTTCCAGCTCATTAGGTTAAATAAACTGTTAATTCATTAATCAAGGTACAGCCCCTGCCCTGGCCAGGTGGCTCCGTTGGTTGGCGCGGCGTCCTGTACACCAAAAGGTTGTGGGTTAAGCCCCTAGTCATGGCCCTTTCCAACTGATGTTTCTCTCTCACATCAATGTCTCTCTCTTTCTCTCTCTCTCAAAAATCAATAAACATCCCTAGGTGAGTATTTTTTTTAAAAAGGTAGCGGCCCCAAAGTATTTGCCAATCCCCGAATGACATTTAAGATCTAAAAAACAAAAAATATATTCTTGAAATACAGACATGCTTTCATCAACTAATAATTGTGATGAAGACAGGAGTTTGGAATTTAAACAATTTTGTTTTGGAACAGAAGGGGAAACCAAAATTGCAAGTCAGGGACTTGTCATCCCATCTCCCTTGCTGCAAGGAATTAGCTCTCCCCTGGGTGGCCGGCCTAGGCCGCCCAGTCCCCCTTCGCACGCCTTTCATGTTCAATCTGGAGATGTGCTCCTCTGGAAAACAAACTGGCACCGACACAACATAAAATTCTGGGCCAAAGGACAACAGACCTTTAAGAATCACCCAGGAGAAAAACAACCGTTTTCTGCTAAAAGATTCATCGTGTTACTCTCCGCGGTTCGCCCCTGTCAATGCGAGTGGTTGGAGTCTTTTTCTGTTTGGCAGAAAAGCGTAAAGGTCTAAAGAAGAAATATCACCCAGGGCTTAACTGAACAGAACAGCATGAACTGAAAACCTCTCAGCGCTGGCAGCACCCCCTCCCGTCCTCACCGCGCTCGGGGTGCGCAAACCCCGTTCCCAGGGAGCTCTGCCGAAGCTGCTGGCACTTACAACGAACAGGCTGATCTGAGAGAGGTGCCGAGAGACAGGGATGCAGAAGTGACCACTGAACGCAGCCCTCGGTGAGCAAACGGGCCCAGGGGGCTGAAGATTCTGCAGCCGGGCCCACTGTGACACCAGCTCCCTGCACGCAGCTCTCCTGGTTAGAAAAAGGCCAGGCCATCGTTCAGCGGACGTTTCTCGAGGACATTCTAAGTGCAAGGCATTGCATCGGGCACCGGGGAGGGTACACGTTGGCATCATAGAAAAGCCCTGCCCGCGAGGAGATACCCATCCAGAAATGCCCACCATAGGCATTTGGGTGGTGCTGTCACCCAGCCACAGAGGCCCAGGGGCAGAGTCACAGGGGAGGGAGAGGGAGAGGTACCTTCTGGCCTTGGACAGAGGAAGGAAAGCACATGACGTAGGAACGCATGGGGAGGGGTGGTGGTGGGGGTGCATTTGGTCCAGATCTTGGAGGAGGAGCAGGATTTTAACAGAGGAAACTGTGAACAAAGGGATGAAGGCCAGGGGCCCAGGGATGTTTGGAGAAAGAGGAGCTGCTTTGGGATGATGGTGCTAAACACAGAAAGGCCAGGGCCGGACCGCGGTGGGCGGCCCGAGGTCCTCCTGCAGGACCCAGGCACTGAGTAGCCGTGGAGCAGAGGGCTGTCCTGCCAGGTCACACCACCTGCCTTGCCGCCGGCCCCACACTTGCAGGCCCTGCAGAGGAAGGAGCAGATGCCTGCTGGAGCCTGGTTTCTGGCAATGACAGGAATCACCGCACGGGGTCTGACCCCACGCATTAGTGCTCCAAGCAGAGACCAGGCTGTATTGTCGTCTCGCGGCCACGGCTACCAGCTTAGAGCCTGGCCACACCCGGGGCCACGGAGGAGAACAGTGGGCAGCCAACAAGATCAGGTGTGGCACCTACTTTGCAGACAGGCAAGGGCCGGCCTCATGGCTGAGACTGGACACTCGAAGGAAGAAGCGACGTTGTACTGAGTGGAAGGCGTACCTTCCCTGCAGGTGCCAGAGCGACAGAAGGCAGCTGCGTCCCTCCTGCCCCCACAGCCTCCCAGGACACGGGAGCCCCGCCTCTGTCCGCTCTTTCCACATGGAGGACGCCGCCTAAGGCTCATGTCCGTGGGCGACAGGAAGAGAAGGGAAAGGCCTTTTCCCGTGTCAGGTCCAGCCCGCGAGGTTTTGCTGTGGACGTGGCCAACTCGAGGCTTTTCCTGGTCCTTCCCGTCCTGGGATCTCACTGCTCCACATTCTCGGGCAGCTTAATTGGCTCTGTTGCCAGAGGACTCGCGCCCGCCGCCTTCCTCTGCATCTGTGGCAGGCCTCGGAGGAGAGGCTGCAGATAATAATGTCCCAAGGTGAGGCGAGGGGACGGGCTGGAGGCAGCGAGGAAGAGCGTGGAGTGCGGAGCGGAGCACAGACTGGGCAGGGAGGGCTCAGACTGCAGCCACGTGTCTCACCACGCAGGTTGAGTGAACGTTGGAGGGGAGAAGCCAGCGTGAATGAGTGGATGGATAAATGGGTCTGTATTGGGGGCCATCTCTGGGCCAAGAACTATGGGAGGCACTGTCACCGAAGCCTCCATCAGCTTCCCCACAACGACTCGAAGTTGGAATGACCACTCTTATTCAAGGGGTGGAAACGGAGGCAGTTTGCCAAGGAACCAACCCAGTACTCACATCATGCTTTGGAGTTGATAGAGGGCTGATAAACACGGGAGCCCCGCCTCTGTCCGCTCTTTCCACATGGAGGACGCCGCCTAAGGCTCATGTCCGTGGGTGACAGGAAGAGAAGGGAAAGGCCTTTTCCCGTGTCAGGTCCAGCCCGCGAGGTTTTGCTGTGGACGTGGCCAACTCGAGGCTTTTCCTGGTCCTTCCCGTCCTGGGATCTCACTGCTCCACATTCTCGGGCAGCTTAATTGGCTCTGTTGCCAGAGGACTCGCGCCCGCCGCCTTCCTCTGCATCTGTGGCAGGCCTCGGAGGAGAGGCTGCAGATAATAATGTCCCAAGGTGAGGCGAGGGGACGGGCTGGAGGCCGCGAGGAAGAGCCTGGAGTGCGGAGCGGAGCACAGACTGGGCGGGGAGGGCTCAGATTGCAGCCACGTGTCTCACCATGCAGGTTGAGTGAACGATGGAGGGGAGAAGCCGGCGTGAATGAATGGATGGATGAATGGGTCTGTATTGGGGGTCATCTCTAGGCCAAGAACTATGAGAGGCACTGTCACCGAAACCTCCATCAGCTTCCCCACAACAACTTGAAGTTGGAATGACCACTCTTATTCAAGGGGTGGAAACGAAGGCAGTTTGCCAAGGAACCAACCCAGTACTCACATCATGCTTTGGAGTTGATAGAGGGCTGATAAAAACGCAACTTGTGGCTTCATATAGGAGGAGTTTATGAGTAACTTGAGGCCCGGTGCATGACATTTGTGCACTGGGGGTGGGGGGGTCCCTCAGCCTGGCCTGCGTCCTCTCGCAGTCCAGGACCCCCGAGGGGTCCTTAGCTCTGCCGGAGGCGGGAGAGGCTCCCCCGCTCGCCAGCCATGAGCCCGGCTTCTGGCTGAGTGGTGCTCCCCCTGTGGGAGTGCAGTGACCACCAGGGGGCAGCTCCTGCTTTGAGCGTCTGTCCCCTGGTGGTCAGTGTGCATCATAGCGACCGGTCGTTCCACCGTTCGGTCCATTTGCATATTGGGGTTTTATTATATAGGACTTTAAGGTGGTAGCGGATGAGTGTCAGCAGGATTACCCTAACCTGGGGGGAGGCCCTGCTTGGCCCTGAGCGACCCAGCATCTGGGATGAAGACGGCGTGTGTGGTGAGATGCATAGTAGAAGACATACTTGAGAGCTACCGTCCTAAATGAATGAAACCAGGACGCAGAAGATCTTGAAGCTTAAATGAGTTTCATCTAAAATGATGTGGCCCTCCCCCAATTTATTCCATTAAAAAATTAAGCCAATTCATTTAAAGTCCTATCAGACTCATAACCCCAACTTGATGAGGGAGGGGGAGAGCTTGCTTGGTGGTGATTCATATAATTGAGCGGCCAGGCGATGGCACTTACCCTTTCGTACTCTAATCACCGAAGGGGGAGGGGCAGGAAATGGTCACATTCCCAGTGAAGGGGGTGAACCTCGCTGCAGGGCAGCCCCCAGGCCCGAAGCCCAAACTACTAGGCTTTCCTTCCACTTACTAGGTGCCTACAGGAGGTCGCCTGCGTTATATGGGGGTCATGACAGTCCTCACCAGGGATTAGCTGCTCCTATCGTATAGAACGTGGGGAGGATTCGATAAAAAACAACGTAAAGAATTGAATGGTGCCGAGCACATAATGAGCACTTACTGCACATTAGTCATTGCTCTTATTCCCAGTTCTTCCACGTAAAAAATGTCTGCGATGTACATTTTCATTCATAGGAAGTGTTTTCTTATCCGGGCTTATGTTCTTCAGCTATAGTCCCAAACATGAGATTCCCAAATCGACGGATGTAAACACACTTAGATCTCTTGATACTTCACACATATCGCCACATTACTTTCCTAAGGAAATCTAGGAATATCTACGGTGACCAGCCACAAGGAGACCAGATTTCTCAGTGCCACTACTAGCCCTGGGGGGTTATTGGTTTTTATAAGTAGTGTAATTTTGACTTGATCCTTCTACAAATATCCATCTAGAGAAAGAGCGAGCTGGGTTTAGCTGGGGACAGGGCAGGGCCGAGCTGGACGGAACCCCAAGGTGGCAAAGGGCTCTAAGGTCAGAGGGCAGAGATAAGGGCACCAACAGAGGCCTGGACGCTGCCAGGTGCGCGGCGGGGAGGAGCGGGCTGCAGGGTACCCTCTGGCCTGCCAGGCTCGCTGCAGGGAGGACAGATCCCTGCGGCCTGTGGGACGGGTGCTAGTTACAGACGGGAAGGCAGGGAGGCCCAGCTCGCGGAGCCCGGCGACCACTGGGTGTAAGAGCGATAAAGGAAGGTCCCCTAAGCACCCCTTCCCCGGAGGAATCAGGAGAAGAAACCCTTAGCGCCGCCTAGCACACGGCACGCTCTCCTCGCGTATCCCAGCATCTCGGGAGGGACCCGAGGCGCCCAGACCTGCATTCGAGAGAGAAATAACCTCTGGGAGACTGGGCATCCCTTTAAATGTGATCACAGCATGTCCCGCCTTCTTAGCCCAAGCCCCTCCGATGGCTCCACGTCACTCAAAGAAAAAGCTCAAGGGGCCCGGGAGGCTGTTATGGGTTTAGTGGTGTCCCTCAGCCCAGCCGGTGTGGCCTGTGGTTGAGCGTCCACTCATGAACCAAGAGGTCTCAGCTTGATTTCAGGTCAGGGCTCGATCCCTAGTAGAGGGCGTGCAAGAGGCGGCCAATGTTTCTCTCTCTCTCCCTCTCCCTTCCTTTCTCTGAATTAAAAAAAAAAAAGACCCTCAAGAAGTCGCATTCTACCAGGGCCCATGGAGAGCTCGCGACAACCCCACGCGGTAAGAAACATGATCCTCGTTTTACATAAACAAGGAAACTAAGACGCAGAGGTTAGCTAAGAGCCTTGACTATTGCGAGCAGAACACCAAGGTCCATATTCACATCCCAGGCTTCCTGGCTCCGAGGCCACGCCGGCTGCCTGCTGGGCACTGGCAGGGACTCTATCCGGGAGAGAAGTCCCTCCCGGTTTCCTGGGGATCCTCGCGGTGGGCCAGGGCAGCCGTCCGCCCGAGGGCAGCGCTTCTAGAGTGACCCTGCGCCACGCGGGCCGGGCCGCTGCCCAACTGCTCATCGCTCAGGCCTCCGGGCTTGGCTCCCTGGCGATCAGCTGGGGCCAGATCACCCTGGATCTGCCACTCACACGCGTGCAGGCGGGTGAGAGAAAGGGAAGATGAGAGAGGGCAGCAAATGAAGGCAGGGAGAAGCAGGCTATTGAAACCCGAGATCCTCCGGGAGCCAAGTGGGCCGGGAGGCTGGCATTGCCGCTGTGCTCAGCAGGCACCCCGTGGGCACCGATCCCATTGCTCAGCGCTCCCGGGGCGGGGGCACAAGGGCAGCCTGTGAGTCTGTAGTTGTATTGTGATGGCGAAGGAGGAAACAAGAGCAGCTGATCCGGCCGGGCTGGGGGTGCCCACGTGCGCACAGACGGGCCTTTGTGCCCGGGGCCCAGACAACGGGCTGCATTCTTCCCCCACCTCCGTGACGTCCTTCACGGACACGTCCCCAGAGCGCACTTCCAAAGGGGTAATTAGCTACGGATCAGATGACACGGCATTCCCTCCGCACCCCCTCTCTGCCCGGGCTGTGCCTTCTCTTTGTTGTCTTGGGCACAGAGCTGGTGGCTGACCCCCACGCTGCCCTTGGTCCCCACGCTGGCGCCGGCCTCCTGATGTCCAGTGTGGGGCTCTCAGAACGTAAGAGCTGGACGGGCCCAGGACTAAGTTCAGCCTCCATGTGTCACTGAAGGGGCGAAGGAGCCTGGCCGGTGTGGTTCAGTGGCCGCGTGAGCATCGACCTATGAACCAGGAGGTCAGGGTTCGATTCCCAGTCAGGGCACATGCGGGGTTGTGGGCTCGGTCCCCAGTAGGGGGCGTGCCAGAGGCAGCCGATCAATACTTCTTTCTCATCGTTGATGTTTCTCTCTCTCTCTCCCTTCCTCTCTCCCTTTCTTTTCCTTTAATCAATGAAGACATATTATTAAAAAAGAAATGAAAAAAAGTTGCCCCGGTGACTCTGATGGCCAGCCAGATCTGGGGATCGCAGGTTTCTAGGCTAAAGCCCCAACTCCTCTGCACGGTATAGAAGCTTCTCCGTGACCTCCCTCCCCTGCCTTCCTCTCCAAACCGTTCCACGCCTTCCCCGTGAACTGATGCTCCAGCAGTGCGCGAAGCTGGCGGTGCACGCACATGATGTTGTCTGTCTCTCTGCCCCGAGCACACCACCCCTTTTCCCCTCAATGCCCCTCTCTATCCCCCCGCCCCCCATGAGCTCCTAGTTACCCTTCAGCTTCATCCCAGCCACCGAGGAGTGTATGGAGAATGCTCCCATGTACACGAAGGTCAGAACACATAACACTACCCTTTGCTTTAGGGGAGTGGTTCTCCCTTGGGGACCAGGGTGGGCGGTGTCTAGCAACTGGGTGGGAACAGGAGTGGGGCTTCTGGGTGCTGGGGACGCGGACTTATTCCAACTTGTGAAAACTCACCGAACTGACCGCGGACGCCTTGGGCAGCTGCCTGGATGCTGCACCAGCCCCCGCTCGCACGATGCTTCCTCCAGGCAGCCTGGGAGCGCCCTCCCTTAGAGTTAACCCCCCACCTTCCCTGTCGACACTGCCTAGTTCCGCCTGCGCTTTGGGTGCTCGACACTCTGATGAGGACCCTTTACTGCCATCTCGGTCTCCCACCTCGACTGTGAGCAGCTTGAGGACAAGATCCCTGAACCCCCGGCCCCTTCCCCGTGGTCCCCCCCTGGGGCTCACAGGTGGCTCTGGACCCAGTGAATGAACATGAAAACACAGCGCCGGCGCCTGGCGGGCACTCCCCTCACCTTTCTTCCCGCTGAGAACACACAATGCTCTGCTCTTAATCTGCTTTTGACCAACCAGGGCAAGAAATGGAAACGCTCTCCCTCTCGCCAACCTCCACCAGGCCTCTCGCGTCTGAGGACG
>NW_005354632.1:871842-875273 GCF_000412655.1 Myotis brandtii | reverse complement strand
TGCCGGCAGGCTCAGCGCCCCCCGCCTGGAGCCGCCCTGGTCACATCCTGTTTAAACACCAAGCCAGCGGGTTCCCGTGGGGTCGCCCCGCAGGCCTCCGCTCGCTGACTCCCGGATTGCTTAGCTGGAGAAAACACTCGGCTGCGCCAGGCAAGTCATAAAACAACAACAACTTGTTAAAGTCTTTTTGGATCAGGATGGGTTCCAGTGGCCACTTCTGAGCCTAAAGCAGACTCAGCCCTTGGCAGGGGCATGAAGCTGGCAGACTCCCTTTCGGATGCCCCCTGCCCTTCCTGCATCCCCTCTGCCTTCACCCGTCCCCTGCCTTTCCCCCAGGAGACCTGCAGGGGCCCAGACTCTGAGGCTGTCACCCGCTCTCCTGGCCAGAGGAGCTTCTAGAATGACGGCCACGTAGAGCTCAGAGCACGCGTATGGGTACAGCAGAGAGAGCTCCGGACTTGCAGCTATAAACCCGGAGCCTCCGTTCTATCTCCATCACTTACTGTCCCTGGACAAGTCACCCTGTCTTGACTTCAGCCCCCTTATATGTAAATGGGGCATGCGCAGGGCACCGCCCACAGACGGCCAGGAGAGGTCACGATGAGATACTGTACGCCAGTGACTCATGCAAAAGTTCTGTACCAATGTGAGCAGCAGTCACAGGGGTGTGCACGGCCAGCCACCCTTTCACGAGGCAGCCGGCCCTGAAGCCGTATACAGGAGAGGAGAAGTGGCGATGAGGTACCACCAGCCCACTCTCCCGCCTGCAGCCCAGACGCGAAGACGCCGCCCTCCCAGCGGTGCCCTGTGGCTGAGAGGAGGCTGGCCCACGCGACGTGCGTGCCAGCGGCTGGCAGGTAGCATCTCACCAGGTGCTCGTTCGTTTAAAATGCTGCTTTGGGACTCGTTTCCTAGCAAACCGTCCTTTAGATAAAGACCCGGACGCTGGTGAAACGCAAGCCTGGCTAACGTTCACTCTGGCCCTCCCAGGATCCATCAGGAAGGAGCGGGAGGAGACGCAGGGAAAAGGTGAATGAAGGGATAGGGCTGCCGATCCCACCATCGGGTGTGGTTCCCGTTGAGGTGATAAGTGTGTACGTGGGTCCGTTCTGATAGCCTGTGATCTCGTCCAAGAAAACCAGGACCTTCCCAGGGGGGAGGGGGAGGGACTGAACTTCAAGGATGACTCCAACCTGGGCAGCCAGACCAGGCTGAGAGGTGTCCGCAGCTCCAGCTGCCCCAACCAACAGGCACATTGGCCATCTCTCCTGGGGCCAGCGGGGGGCACCTTGAGTCTTAATGACAATGGCCAGTCATGCAGGGACTGTGCCAACAACGCCTCAGGCTTCCAAACACATTCAACTAAATTAGACTCCTGTATTCTGACCACAACATAGGCCCCTGACCCCGCCCTGTGAAGTCATCATCACTTCACATTGGTCAGTTTCCTAGGATGCTTACACGTTTCAAACACTTTGTGGGGACAGTCGGGTAACAAAGAAAGACAGTCCCTTGATTAGGTGGCCTCTGCTAAGGAGCTCCCGGCCCAGAAAAGGGATTATCCTGCCAAAACCCATTATAGGACATAGTCCATAAATAATTACCAAGCACGTGCCTTGTTCATTGGTTTATTAATTCATCCATTCAGCAAATGCACACCGGGCACTTATTTCTGCCAGGCTCAAAGGCCAGAGGTGCTTACGACACAGTCCCTCCGCTCAGGAAACTTAAAACCCAGTGGGAAGCTATAAAAGAGCTCCCAGAATCCCAGGAAGAACGGAACAGGTGCTCTGGGTGAGGAGGTCTGGGAGCAGACAGGCAGTGGCTGGCCAGCACCGAGGAGAGTCTTGTAATCACTGGTACACGGAGCCTAAGGGAGCGGGTGAGGTGCTGGGCCCCACACACACCCTGCAAGGCGGCCTCCCCTTGACCCACTCCACGTCTGCACCTCCTCGCCCACCACCGACCCTCACCCGAGGCTCTGCCTCAGCCAGGCCAGGCCCATGAACCAGAGGCGGGCCCCTCCCCGCACCCTCAGCTCTGCCTCTCCACTGAACGCGGGCCAAGCACTGATTTCCCTGCACCGCCACCGTGTCACACCACTCCGCAAAGTCGGCATAATGCAAGCTCAGCTGTTAACCCGAGGAGCTCGGGCAGGAGCCTCAGCCTGCAAGAAAATGGGTTCCCTTCTGTGCCCGAATCGCTCCATTTACGAGGTGTTAGAGGGAGATCTTATCCACTTGGAAGTGTCTTTCGTGCTGCCTATGAGAGAGACTAGAGAGGCCAGAGGGCAAAAGATGAAGGCGTGGAGCACACGGGCGTTGGGCATTCTGGATGAGACGGACAAGTGCCCGCGGTACACAGCCCGAGGACTGACGTCACTGAACTCCCAGGGGACTCGGATGTTTTCCATAATCATAACGTCTGGGACTTGTCACTTTCGAGGCTCCCAAAGTGTTCCTCTGCCGGCAACGCAGAACCCACGTGGAGCCTTTGGAAGAGGCGGTCTCAGGGGCCTGGGGCTGCCTGGGTCAGGGAGCAGGGAGCGGCCCGGGGGACAGGGAGTGGAGGGCCGGGTGGCACTGTCAGTGACAGAGGGAGCACCGGGCTTGCAGCGAAGACCTGGACGTGGTCCCGGCCCTACACCGCCTTAGATAGGTCACTTCACCTGGTGAACCTCGGTTTTCTCATCTTTCAAATGGGCGATGATTACATGTCAAAATCAGTATCTGCCCTGACAAATGGTCCAGGCCTCAGCACCGGGGCAGACTTTCCCGGAAAACAGAAAAGTCAGTGCGAGGAGGGTTTGGACCCAGTGGGTTCGTAGGCTGGAGAGGCTAGAATAGGGCGAGTACATGCTGAGAAACCTGCGTTCCCCATCAGCAGGTGAGCGGACTAGAGAACTGTGGTGCGTCTACACAATGGAACACGGCGCGGCTGTAGAAAAGAAGGAGCTCCTACCATTTGCAACAGCATGGATGGACCTGGAGAGCATTATGCTAAGGCCCAGTGATGGTGAACCTATGACACGCGTGTCAGAGGTGACACGCGAACTCATTTTTTTGGTTGATTTTTCTTTGTTAAATGGCATTTAAATATATAAAATAAATATCAAAAATATAAGTCTTTGTTTTACTATGGTTGCAAATATCTCTATATGTGACACGGCACCAGAGTTAAGTTAGGGTTTTTCAAAATGCTGACACGCCGAGCTCAAAAGGTTCGCCATCACTGTGCTAAGCTAAATAAGCCAGTCCGAGAAAGCTAAATATCACATGGTCGCCCTCATTTGTGGAATATAATGAACAACATAAACTGATGAACAAAAATAGAACCAGAGTCATAGAAGCATCGAACAGACTGTCCAACCTATAAGGGAAGGCATGGGAGTAAAGGGATAAGAGATCAACCAACGGATTTGGCATGCATAT